>NC_134996.1:13934166-14535833 GCF_050947335.1 Megachile rotundata
CGTATTTACATATGCATGTGTGTGTACATTGCAAGGACAGTTTATGCAATGACTGAAACTCTGTAACTTCGAGTATGCTGTCACATATCTCTACATTTTGATACTTTTTAAATAATAACATGTATAATTCGTCTGTATTTTTAATTCAAAAAAATGTATGTGTTTTTAAATTCAAAAAGATGGCTGCCTATTCACATATCTGTATATTTTGATCCTTTTTAAACATGTATAATTCGACTGTATTTTTAATTAAAAAAATGTATGTTTTTTAAATTCAAAAAAGATGGCTGCCTATTCACATATCTGTACATTTCGATCCTTTTTAAACATGTATAATTCGACTGTATTTTTAATTCAAGAAATGTGTGTTTTTTGAATTCAAAAAAGATGGCTGCTTATGAACTCTTCCTCTCGTATATAATTTTGTATAATATATAATTTAGTTTCATTACGATTTAAAGTATTAGATGTTTTAACTAATGATTTCACCGGTGATTGAGGTTTACAGTGTGTAGGTAAATACATAATACCTGTCGAGCAGAAAAAAAAGATTTGTCGAAAAAATATGAAAAACCTGAAACGCGATAGCTGGCGTTTCAACAAACTATAATCTTGCTCGTCGTCGAAATCCTTTGTTGTTTTTCCTGTTTGCTGTCATTTGATATTGAAACACGAGCTATTAATAAAAATCGGAGACATTTTGTTCCGTTCCTGTTTGAAACGATCGAAAAATTGCTGTTTCTCTCTT
Source organism: Megachile rotundata (assembly GCF_050947335.1). Classification (NCBI taxonomy): domain Eukaryota; kingdom Metazoa; phylum Arthropoda; class Insecta; order Hymenoptera; family Megachilidae; genus Megachile; species Megachile rotundata. The sequence goes on from NC_134996.1 coordinate 13,934,915, forward strand.
TTATTACCCGTCTCTCTCTTTATCCGTGACACGCGCATGTTAAGCAGTCGCGCTTTTTTTGCACGTTAGAAGTTTTTGTTAAATGTTTTGAAAAGTCATGCACGATGAAACGGTCAGAAAGAATGATTTCCCGATATTTGCCGACGATACGTTTCTCTATTTTACGGTCTATTTACCACGCACGGTGATTCGCAAATTTTAACGTCGGGGAACAAAAAGTTGCCGGTAATTTGAAAACAGAGTGTTTGTCTACGTGAGTATGCATTAATGTTCTTCTTGCAACCTTGACGATGCTGCGGAAGAAAAAACGCTGTTCCATTCGCGTCAATTATTTGCTAATTAGAAAATCTAGGAATTCAAATATTTATGTTTGTATTCATGGAAATTTTCTAATTTTTACACTTGTCAAATTTGCAACATTTTAAGTCTTTGAATTCGCAAGTTTACAAATTTACATTTATAAAAATTTCCGGGTCCCCAAATAACCATTGTGGTTTACACATATTATATATACTATAGTAATTTTTTTCTTTGGGTAACGGTTAATAAATTCCGTATTTTATTACACGGTTGTGACTAGTTTTGTAATAGGCACCGTTAAGGGGACCAAAGCAAATTGAAATCACCGTAAACAGACACATTTCTGGGTCGAAGGTGCCATACATCATTCGATGGCACACATCCCTTCGTGTTCCACGCCCCAGCAATAATCGCGTCACATTATGTACGTAATCAAAGGTCTGCAGGGACGTTTCGTTGTCCGAAGACCGTTTCCTGGGGGCGTGAGGGGCGGTGTCGCAGTATTCATCGACGTCCGAGAAATAGACAACCCCGACAAATTGGCTGGGAAAGACTCTATAGGTGTTCTCGGTTGCTCCAAACTTTTCAGGGAAGTTGCAGTATTGAGAGTACACTTTGACCTCGATTAGAAAGAATATACTAATGTCTTCTAAGGGATGATACTCCGCAAAAATTACGAGAACAAATTCTTAAAAGAAACTTTCCATAAATTCGCTTTGTCGTCTGACACATCAAAAATTTGAACTTTTCGACAATGGTACAAAGAATAGATCCACAATTGAATAATTAAATATGAGGTAAGTATGTTAATCGAAGAAGGAATATACGATGGGTCGACTGATCGTTAAAAGATCTAATTACGACGGAATCATGCATAATCGACGACGAATGAATACATATTGGTCGGTATTCTTCGGGGGACGAACAAAAGGGGAGGCTAACAGTCCATCTTCGACCGGAATTCGTGAGAGACGGTGAATAGACGGAAAAAGGGCTCGGTGAATCCAGAGCAGCAAACGTCCGGTGGAATTGAAGAGGCAAAGGCGACAGCAAAGGAAACCTTGATGGTTAAAGAGCGGACAAAAGTCAAAATGTCCGGATCCAGGCTCGCATTGTGTCTCGTAGAATCGCCGTGAAATTCATGTTGTGCCTTTTTCCTCGATTCTTTTCACGTGGGCTTCAATGGGTCTTGCACTGGCTCCTTGCTGACCCGACCTTTTCTCTTTTCGCGAACGAGAATCGAATGAAAAGCTACGTCTCGTGATACGAGGGGCGGAGTGTTGCGTCTTCCGCGATGAGAAATCGATGATCGATTGTGAGAATCCGACGAAAGGAACTTTGCCGAATTTTCTATGCCATGACGTTATTTTCTAGCTACACTTTCTGTCACTTTAATATTGTTCGCATTCTGCAAGGTGGACACGTGTAAAAGAAATATAAGAAGGCATGTAGGAATATAGGGGATGCATTTGAGGATGTAGTAATCTGATGGATCTAAGGAACCGAGGTATCTGAAGAGATCTAGGGATTTAGAGGTAATCCAAGTATTTGTAGTTAGAGACATTTGAAGATTAAAAACATATGGATGTATTTGAGCAATCCAAGAATCTGCGGAGATCTACCTGATGATCTAGAGACCTATCTAGGTACCCGAGGGCCTAGGTACTTGGATCTACTCCAACATTTCTGTAGCTATCAGGGTTAAGGATCCGCGGTCATATAGATAAAAGTATTTAAGGACGTTTCTCTTCCACTGAACACACAAATTTAAATAACATTTTTCCTCGCAGTAGAATTTCTTCGTAGAAAATCCACGAGCTAAAAGGACAGATAGGACAGTCTCTCGGTGCCATCTTACACGTTGTCACGTCGGCAGGTATGGGTATCCATCCCATTTGCAACTAGTCGCATTATTGTTAGCCCTAGGTATGTACCATACCGCGCGGGTACACATGGCGCTTGTGTACACACGTATCTCTGGCCCAGGTAGGTTCTCCGAAGCCTCATCCTCCGAGATCGAGTGCGCTCGCGCGCACCGATCCTACCAACCACGTGTAAGCCTCGAAATATAAGGATAGCTACGCTTGTGTCTACTGTCCTTCCGTGTGTGTGTGAGGACGGGCGCGCCAGCCAGAGGGTGGTGTAATATAGAGAGCGGCTAAAGGCGGACGTAATTTCCTGCCCGCCTGACAACGCTACAGACATGTTTGCGAACTCTGCACACGCACACAACCTACTTAGAGCCTACATGTGTCCCTACGACAATGCGCCGACACAAGCTTAATCTATTCCCCGCAGGTATGTGCGCGATCGTTCAGGATGCCGAGATGGTGTGTGCGAGCGCATTCCCGATGCGACCTGCTACGTCTACTCCGTCGCCCCGGGGGCTTTCATCGGAATACAGAGAGGATGACCCAATCGCTGCACGCGGTGATATAAGTCGCAGTTACGGAACGACTACAGGACCATCTTCATGCTCCGAGTGACCCGACAAACCTACGTGGAATGGGCTAGGCCGCCTGTTTGCTCCAGGATAGTTTGCTGATCGCTGGATTCGACGAACTGTTAATTTCGGATTAGTGCTTTCGCTTCGAGAGCCGGCCAAATGAGATACGAGTAATTGGCGTGGTTAAGAATTTCGATCAATTGGCACACCTTCACATTTAGATCACGCTGGCATTTTACATTGCTAGATTCTGGAAGACTCTCCCTGATTCTCAGGTTCCATTCACAGTTGTCAACACACTTTGATCATTGTCCCTCTTTTTATCTCTCTGGTCATTGTTGATATGATATGGTCATTGTTGAGGAATAAGTTACATAGTTGATTTACATAGTTTACTAGTATAATTGATAGAAAAGATATTGCCCGAAGAAGTTATCGATCCAAGCAAAATTCAATCGTCTCGCTTTTCCACTAAGAAATTCATGGGTGATATCCTGTACCTGGAAGCGGTGTATATCGATGGAATAACAAAAATCCGGACGAAGGAGCAAAGAGGTTAGGGTAGAACGTGTCGGAAAGAAGCTATAAAAGAAACGAGCGAGGAGGAGAGTCCAGGCAAGAGAGAACGAAATAACACGGCTCTTCTCGGCTCGTCCTTCAAAAGACTCGGAATATTGTCCTGCAGTGCAAACAGTCCCAGACACATTCTGCGTTCCACTTTGCCTCGAGGCAGCTCGAAGACGCTGCTCCTCGCCTCGTCTCGCCTGGCCACGCTTTCGCCTTACCACAGTCGGGTGTGTTTGCCCGCAGGCAAATGTGTTTCCTTAGGCTGTCCGAAATGTTTGGACGACGCAGCGCACGTTCGCGCGAGTGCTCGACGATTCGATGACTATCGGGAGCACAGCTTTCGATAAAAAGGTACCGGGAATCTCTGGCGAGTGTCATCTGGCGAGAGATCCCTGTCGAGTGCTTGTCGGGTTTCTCCATGAAATCAGTGGAGGTGGACACATCTCTGTGTCAGTGTCGTACTCTAATCATCTCAAGGTGGATTGAAGATGTACATTTGGATGATCCAAATCAGAATCGTACTCTAATCGTCTCAATGTGGATCCTGAAATTTGATCCATTTAAGCAGCCACAAGTTTCATCCCAGTTTACTTCAAGGTAACTGACCCGTTTTGAGAACCAATTGTCTGTGATTGAAATCACATCAAGAACACTCGAGCTGGAGTATACTGTCTCCATTGCGCAGTGTTCGAGACACTTCCTGATAGACTTGTACAGGAAACTTTGCTTGAAAGCAATGAACACACATGTGGAATGTAAAATTTTACAGACGAAGAAGCTTGTCTAGAAATGTTGGCGAAGCTAGAAGGTCGATAACGAAGCAGATCCGCAAGTACGAATAACAAGTCTCGTACAGGGAACACGAGGCAGCATCATAAGTCTCTGCGTTAAAGGCGTGATCCGAAAGACAAACAGATGCACCGAAAACCTCGTCCCACCCTACGGTGGTCCTTCTTCCATTGAAAATTCATCGCACAGGCAAAAGTACGACCGGTACTTAGACCCTTTTGGTTGGTGTCGCCCCATCGTGAATCAAACCACCAGCGAATCCTGCCCTCCTTCCCCCAGGCCCTTCTCTTTTTTCCAATAGGGAGTCCCGGCCTGTGCCTACTCGCCCCGGGGTTATGAGATTTTATGAGAGAACCAAAGCGGTTTACGCGCGCACGATTTTCTTCGATTCGCTTTCTTGCCTAGGGTTAGAAGCTGCGACGATTCTGTTTGTCAAACTTAAATTTTCGAAATTTGTTCGTTTTCAAATTATGGTAACTAGATTTTGAACAATCATGCGACGCACTCGATGATATTTAACGTTGCAAAGTTTCGATCGATTTACTCTGAGTGAGTGACAGCGATAAGACACTAGTTACCATGTCATGTAACCCCCTTGCAAATATTATCACAGAACACACATTTAACTTTCAGAAGCTTCTAATAGCATCGATTAATATTAAAATAATCATTCTGCTTACAGACTCAAATTGTTTGCGAATTATACCTAACTCTCTAATATTTTTTGAAGAAAATACACAACACTTGTACAAACAATTGTGCAGTATTTATACGCGAATGGATATCGAAATATTGACGCAAATACTTGCGCAGTATTTATCCTGAAATATTTATACAAGTCCAATTAATACGATTATACCGAATAGGATAAATCTTAGATACACCGATGGTACGTCGAATAAAATATTTTCGGACGCAAATAGAAAGAAAAATGTGTCCGGAAGGATCTAAACGATCGGCTGGAGGCCAGATTATTCTCTCGACGGGAATTTCGTGGCTGAATATCGTGGCTGCTGCCACTTTTTCCCGCCGGTAATAACAGCAGGAATAAAAGAGCAGCGGAACGCATAAACGCGTAAAACACCGAGCGAAAAGTAAAGTTTGAAAGGCAAATTTATACACGCTTTTTGCTTTTGATCTTATCAATGATTACGTAGCGTCGATTTCGAAAAATGTTCACCGGTACGCCGCTGTTCCATTCGCTTTTTTCGACCGAACGCCTCTTTCTCTCTTTTCACCGTGTTTTACTTTCGATCGCATCGATCGTTTACTCAAACCCCTGTTTGAAATTTTTACGATAAGAAATGTCACTGTAAAGACGTCATTTGTTTCTGTTATTCGGAATAATTTTGTACTTTGTCTAGGTTTTCAGTGAGAACGTTTCTTGCCGAATCGCTCATTGGCCGTAGCTCGGGGTTCTTGTCCAAATACTGAGTCACTGTGACAACACTGGATCACTATTGCCATACTCATCTACGTCATCAACGGGGTCGAAGGCTCAGCTGATTGCCTTCTATTACTCGGGGGATGAAGACTTGTTTATTAATACCTTCAGGATGCAACTCGTCCATCCCCCATCATTCTGGAAACACTGAAAATCGATAGCCTCCGAATTTTCATGTCTGAACTTTAGCAGAAAATTTCCTGGTCCAAAGAAGAATTTTTCTTGGAAAAAGTTTCTTCCCTGCTGTTATCTTTGCAAGGGTCGCAAGGAGAAAAATTAAGACGCATTCTTGTGGATCGAAGGGAAAACAATGTGGAGTGTTTGTGCTCGTACAAGGGGGTGCAAGAGGGAGAGCTTTGCATGGCATTAGCGCGTATATTATTGTAAGCCGAGGCTCGTAATTCTACAGGGTGGTGACAATTCGTGTAACGCCCCTGTTTCTCCCCGTATCTCGAATTAATTTAATATCGTCGCTATCGAGCCCTTTATCGGATATTTACACGATCCACCGACGACAAAATTGTGCCTCCATCGTGCAACCTGTTAATCGGTTCACGTTTTGCGAAATCGAATATAAATATGTTTATAGGCGAGCCCCGTTGTATTTGTATTTTTCATGCAGGCCGGATACAATTACAGCGATTAATAATCGACGAGGTGGGCGAAAAATAATATTGAAATCAAGTCACCGTTCTGTAATTTTTACGTGTCTCGGAAATGCGCGAACGTGTTTAATGTATTTGTTGTACGAATTTTCATTCCGAACAAACATTTCATGCGAGCGGAATTATTATCCGATTGTTGATCCGTTCTGATTTTATTTTGTGAATTTGTAGCTTTTTGAAATTGTTGGTCGGAGGATTCTGCTATTGTTTTCATGCTACATTTAATACAATTTTATACTTAAAATTATATTCACTTTTAGAATACGATTGATCAATAATAAGAACATCTTTTGTAAGAATTTTTGTTAGGGTTAATCAGAAGTTTTGTTATGGCATCTGTCTTGCAGAGGAAGAAAGTTTTGACAACTCAGAAAATTACGACATGATTGTCAATTTTTTTGGGGGGTAAACTTGACGAGTCAAGTCGATCAGATTCGAACAACGTACTAGCACGAAAGTGGCCGAATCGATCGAAGGGTTATCGAAAAGAGTCTGATGAAACGTGCGTCACGAGGCATCGAGGGAGCATTAGGTTTTTCCTGGTCGGATGTAAATGCAGGCAATATCGCGATGTTGGCGCCAATGGCGAACGCTCGAGTGACTGGTGCTGATTGATGTTGGCGTGTTTGGTCAGAGGGTTGTTTCTCCGCTCCGCAGCAGCCCCCAGCGGACCCAATAAGCACCTCGCGTACACACGCGTGCCCCTCTGTGCCCCCTTGGTCCACCTACGCCTAACCTACCCCACCTCCAAGGAACTGGAGGAGGTATTGTTTACACGAGCCTGCAACCCGTCTGTCGCGATACTCTCCTCTTCTCTTCCCTTGGGAGAAAATCGCTTTAAACCACCCCTAACCTTCTCTTTCATACATCCTCGATTTATTCTACTCTATATCCTTCTTTTAGTTTTACGAAATTATTTCATTTTTGTTTTGTGAAGTTCATTTTGAATTTAGTGATTTTGAACTAAGGAGGCACTCTAAAATCGGGAAACTTGGAAATGTCTTACAAATGGACGTAGAAAAATTGGTGCTTGCACAAGTTTACAGAAACACAGAAGAGTTTATAAAGTGGGAGAAGTGAGGAGAGGAGAATAAATAGATTCACAAATTAGTAAAAGGAAGAGCAAAGCGTGTCAGCTCTCCATTTTGTCCGGATAATGATAACGATTCGGATGAAAACGGTTGGCGCGATAAACGTTTTAAAATGGCGAGAGTCGGTGTTGTTAGTTGGGAATTCATTAAAAGCGCGCTGGTAATGGGGCAACGATGACGTTGTCCGCATGTTGCAACGAAACGCGAACGAACCGGGATTTAAAAGGGGGTTGGCGGCGCGGCAGGGGTTGTTAAAAAGCGGGATAGTATGGAGAACGGTCGCTGTCGTAATTCTGTCGCATTACCATTTAGATTAGTTAGATTTGCAGGTAAACAGCAACGCGGCCGATCGCAAAACACAAACATACGTACGCCCGCGAGTCGCGCACTCGTCAACCCTCGTTGCAGCCGGTTGACATTTTAATTTCATCGCGATAATTACTTTCAAACGGATGGCTTTTTAAGTAGATTAAAATATTCCTGGGCCGCGAACACGTCCGCATTCGTATAATTAATGCATTTTCACCGACTGCCAGAGAGAAACGCGCCAACGTTTCGGTTTAACGCACCCCTCCGTCTCTCTGCACCCTTCTACCAATTTTAACTCGATTTCGTCGCTCGTATCTGCGCGGCATTTTATTTTCTGACTACGATTGTTAGGCTCGGTTTAAATACGGCTAATTAGACTGCGCTTCCGATACCTTTCGTTCTTCGTCGATAAATTTGTCATCGTTCTTCGCGAAAAAATTTCCCAGAAAGATTATCTTCCGTTCGAACGAATTTGTAAATTTAGAAACGGAGAAATTTTCGAATCGGAAAACGCAGTACCGATGTCCGCAAAGTTTAGTTACACTTCTTCTCGAAACGGCGGTATAACGAGTATTTTATAGGATACACGTTCTCGAAGCGTTCAATATTTTTCTTTGACAAGCAACCCTCTCTTTAAACGATACCGTAGCAACGTTTTCGAAGCGCATTCTATTTTCCATTCGAGGGGGGGAGGGTAAATGAAGTTTGCTACACAGGTGCAACGAAACGGAGGAAGGGAGGAAAAGGGGAGCAAACGAGGTTGAGCGAATGCCGCCTCTTCATCTTTTCCACGTGAATCCACGGGGCTTGCCTTCGAAGAATGCGACTCGCATCGGGAACCGCAGCCAATTTCAATATTTGAGGAAACTCGGCTGACAGGAGTCCCGCAAAATTTGCAGGTAAAAGGCGAAAATGTCCGTGGTGATTTAACGAGCCCTTTAAGGCACTCTCAAAAAGGACTCTGTTGACAGCCAAAACAACCCCTCCTCGGAATAACAGGTTAACTCCGGTGATAACCTGTACGTGAATATCGAGAACACTTTTTGGTTACCTTCTCATTTTTATTCTTTTACTCGCTAAGTTTCTTTTACTATGCATTGTACATGTATTTAATATTCATCGTTAACAATGATTTATTTTAATATAAAGACGTGTGTGACTATGTACGTGTGAGCACATGTAATCATTAAATTATTACAATTTTTAAATTTGAAAATGTGGGAGCTCAAAAATTCTAGCTTTGTCGACTATCAATGTTCGAACCAGATGCTTAGAAGAATCGGAAGTGTGAAGCTTGCGCATGCGGAGATTGGGTGCGATCATCGATAGTGAGTCGATAAAGTTCTCTATGAATGCTGAGGCAGTAGATCAAGTACCGATCGGAAAAAAATCGTGGGCATTTGATAAAACTGCGCAGAGATCGAAACCGTGAGCGTCTGTTCTTTGAATGGGCAAAAGCGCGAGCATACGGGGGTGGAGCTGCGGGTTCAGCGATCGACCGCGTGAAATCGACCACCTCGTGCACCGCCATCCCACGGGCAGCATCCACCATCCAGCATCCAGCATCCAACGTCCACGTTCCGTTCCCACCCCGTCGTTTCCGCTATCCACCCTCGTGCTCGTTGTATTATCGTACGACCGCACAGGCTAGCCCCTACATCGTCAACATGTCCGGGACAAGCGGTGGTGCTCGCGTGTTCTCCTACACAGACACGCGTGCATGTGTGGATGATGATGATCGCGAGTTAGTTTGAGTGAATCGAGACAGGCGGCCAGCAACCGTGTGGTAGATTCCTGTGTGACGTGATTAAACCGCCCTCCACCACTCCCTTCCGTAGCTGGCATCGCTTTCCACCCTCCACCCAGCCCCCCGACAACTGACAGCGGCCAACATGGCCGCCGCTAATTAGCGCCTAATTATTATTTATTGCATCGAACGCGACCCGACCTGTGCCGACACCACCGACTGTCGCGACACACCGTCGTGTAATATAACCGTCGCTATTCTAGTCGTCGTCGCTGCTGCCCTCGGGCGAGAAGCCAATGGGGCTACGTTACCATCCGCATACCCCGAAATCAATCTGGCTTGTCGCAGTCCACTCCAACAGACGTCCACTGATAAACCATGGACGGATTGATGATGCTTTTCTCTACGGTTTCACGGGGGTCGACTGGATACAGCATTGGCGTAACTAGGATTTTTCTCTGGAGGACTAGTTGTACACCTGAAAGGTCAGAAGGAACTGTAAAGGTCAGAAGGGTAGAATAGAAGGAAAATTTCTGGATTCAAGGATTTTGAATTTGGGGATGGAGGAGTAAAATAATTTGGAGACATAGGACTTGGGAATGTAAGAATTTCGTGATATAAGGGCTTGGGAATTTGAAGACCTGAGGATTTGAAGATTTAGAGATTTGGTTCTGAAGACTCCATATTTGGAAATTTAGAGATTTCAAGCTTTCCTATAATTGACGATTGAGTTAACATAACTAGACACTCTTAATACTTTCCTATCACCCCCTGGAACTACCCTATCACTTCTCCTCAACTTCACCCTTCAACAATCTAACACCCCCTCATCCACTGGAAGACCTACAAAATGTATCTCGCACCTTCAGCCCTCTATCCAAACCCCCGATCGTGAAAGAACTCGTTGTAACGAAGTTATAACCATCTAAGAAGAAGGACATTTGTTCATTTTTTTGTCCCGATAGGTAGGATAGTCAGCGAGAAGAAGGGGGTAGTAGAGGAGTCGAGTTGCGGCTGGATCGGTTGAGTTAAGTCGGGTCAGGTCGAGTCGAGCAGAGGTACCAACAGGGCGGTCGCAAATATTGGTATTTGGCAAAGACTATCCTTGATCCGTGTCTCTCTTTCTCTTTCTCCGTGCCTCCTTGTCATCTCACTCACCCTTCTCGACCGGTATTCTCTCACTTCCCTCTTTCTCTTCCTTCACACGACCGTCGAGCATCATCCCCCTCCTCGAATCGGGGCTCAGCCGGTGTCCAGCCTTCGACCCTTCGACTGCTTGTGTTTTCTGCGATTCTTTTCAATCTTCTGCCTAATTGGTACCGTGTTCTGTCCTTCACATTTTCACAAGAATCTCTGTATCAATGACCCTCTTGTTGCATTCTTTCGTCATATATAATTATATTAAAAAGTACAGCAACAGTATAGCAGGATGAAAAAGGTTAGGTTAGCCTTTCAAAGGACGAAAAGGAAAAATATTGCAATTATTTGCAGAATGATAGCTACAGTCAGCATATTTGCAGTTGGAACATTGAGTCCGGCGTTACAGCAGGCGGATTTGTAACATGTATGTAACGTAACGCGTTTCGACTGGTCATTTTTACAGTTTCACGAAGTAAATATTAGAACACGTTTGTCTTGCTGGATGGGAGTCGTATTTTTCGCGTGAAAATCAAACGGCGAGACCGGAAACAGCGAGCCGATTGTTCCGTGATCGCTTGCAAAAATATCAGCTAGTCCGACGGACATAGCCTTCCTGTTAGATCGATGCGTATTTTTCCCTGAAAACAATTTATTTGTTCAAAATATGCGTCGGTTCCATAAATCTCCGTCAGGGTTTCATAACCCTCGCACAACAGTTACTGGGTCAATCGTGACCCGTGCTTGCAAATTTCAATCGATTATACGAATAACAATTTTGATGTATCGCAAAAATAATATTAAAAGAGAATATGAAATTGAGCCTCGTTTAAAAACGAACCGAACATAAATTAACCTCGATTTCAATTAATGTGAACTCTGCTTTTAATTAAAGGATTTTCAAATTGAAAAGATTAATCAAACATTTGGAAAAGTGATAATTAGCGGGCGATAAATCTAGCGAGCGAAATGGACGTGAAAAATTTTCACCTGCAAATTCTCGCAGTTACATATTGTGCTTTTTATTTGTGATTTATTCGAAGTACCGTTTCATACTGTCCCGGTATTATCAGTACCGTTATTAGAGATACTTAAAAGGAATTCTCACGACGTTCTCAATTGCTTGAACGCAACCGTGGTTCTTCGGTGGTGGTGTTTGCTCAGCGAGGAACGCTATCGCATTCTTATACCGGAAAATCTACTCAGATAGTCTTCTTCTTGGTGTTGCGACGCTGGTGAATACTGTCGCCTTCTTTTTCATCCTTAAACTCTCTTCACACGTCACTTATTCTTCAAACCGTAAATTACTGCGAGCGGCCATTTTGTATGTTGGGGGAATTTTGGAGAGGAAATTTAGAAATTTGAGTTGGGAATTTGGGGATGTGTAGGATGGTGATGTAGGGATTTGGGATGTGGGGATTTGGGGATATAAGGATTTGGGGACATAGGGATTTTGGGATGTGCAGATCTCAGGATTTAGGAATTTGGAGATGTAGGGATTTGGGGTTATAGGGATTGGGGGCTTGGGGAATGTGGCAAATCTCCAAATCCCCAAATTCCCAAATTCCCAAATTCCCAAACCCCCAAATTTCCAAATTCCCAACTTCTCAAATCCCCAAATTCCTAAATTCCAAATTTCTCAAATTCCCAAATTCTCAAACCCCCAAATTTCCAAATTCCCAACTTCTCAAATCCCCAAATTCCTAAATTCCAAATTTCTCAAATTCCCAAATTCTCAAACCCCCAAATTTCCAAATTCCCAACTTCTCAAATCCCCAAATTCCTAAATTCCAAATTTCTCAAATTCCCAACTCCTCAAACCCCCAAATTTCCAAATTCCCAACTTCTCAAATCCCCAAATTCCTAAATTCCAAATTTCTCAAATTCCCAAATTCTCAAACCCCCAAATTTCCAAATTCCCAACTTCTCAAATCCCGAAATTCCTAAATTCCAAATTTCTCAAATTCCCATCTTCTCAAATCCCCAACTCCTCAAATCCCCAACTCCTCAAATCTCCAACTCTTCAAATCCCCAACTCCTCAAATCCCCAACTCCTCAAATCCCCAACACCTAATTCCCCAAATCCTCAAATCTCCAAATTCCCAATTCCCCAAATCCTCAAACCCCCAAATCCCTAATTCCCCAAATTCCACATTACAGAAGTAAGAGCATCTAAAAATTTGAGAAAGGTGTTCACCGCGTGTTCCTCTGTGGACGCAGCTTAAAGGTGCGTAGAAGGAAGGAAGGAAGGAAGGTGGTGTGGCAGGACGGCGATATAGCCAGGGTACACAGAGAAAGCAGCACGGTGCAAAGCAAACGTGCGACTACTAACGCTAATCTGAGAAATGATAACACGAAGATAACACGTCGTCCCAGATGTCAGACGTTGCTTGCCACAAGAAACGCGTTGTTAGAACGTTTATACGTTCCACGTTCACACCAAACCTCCTACCTGTTCTTATAAAAAAACACTGTTTCAACACAGTAACCTTCGTTGAAGACCTCGTATAATACATAGCCAACAATTTTATAGACTTGGAGTTCATTACATGATTAATAATTGCGTATCTGAGTTAGGTTTCAAATAAAAATCCTTAACTCAAGTTTTACCTTTGAAATAAAATTGAAAAAATATTTGTATCGCAATTATTTCTTCAACTGTTTTGAAGTAATCTAAAAGCTCAAAGGTCCTCAAATCGTGTAATCGGATTAAAATTATATAAGTCGTATTACAGGATCCAGAACGCTATAAATCGCAGCCAATAGCTGTCCAATTTTCACAGTTAACGAGGTTCGATTAAAACTCGGAGCGCCAGAGGACCTTGGTCCAGGCAATATATCACGCTTGACGCCAATAGAAAAACCGTCCTCCCATAACAATAAACCGCCTAATTAGTTCGACACGAGACGATGGTCGGTCATTGTTGAGCAACCCTCGATGCAACACTTAGCCCTGGCTCGACCCTCGTGACACGTCTACAATCGTTTTACCCAGACGGTTATCGACGTACACCTCCTCTTTATATAACCACCTTCTCTCAGCTATTTTGAGGAGCTTGCTATAACACTGTATAAACAGTTTGATAAATGTTTTTATCTTGACATTCTTTAATCTTAAATGTTCTTTAATCTTGACATTCCAATTAATATTAATTTTGTACTATAATATGATTTTTCTCTTATGCAACGAAACACCTGCAAAGAAAACCACCCCTTACGTAAAATGTCTATACCCGATCTTTTCCCATGAAATCCACCTTCCGCCAGGATGTTGCAATCCTGTTAGGCGAAACTGCTTCAAAAGTAGCGACCGATTTCTGGATCCTTAATCTCGGAGGCCGAACGATCCAAATAACTGCATCCACCCTTGGGAACCATCCAACTATTCGCTGACCGTTCGACGATTAGACACGGCCACTGTATAACCACGTTTTCTCAAAGGTTCGACCTCGAACGGGCTGACCGACGATTTTCCGCCGAGTTTTCATCGCGATTTTGTTCTTTGATCGCGCCGGATATACGCGGAGGAAATCGCTTTTTGTCGAACAAATTCGAGCTACCTGTTTTCGGGACTTTTGCTCTTTCTTGCACTTTTGGTTCCCACGAGTGATAATTATGGAGAATCTTTATTTATTACAAACTAGGAAGAACTAGGTTTCTATATTTTTTTGTGTTCAGGTTTTTATGTGTTTATTTTTATAAATTGTTACCAACCAGTTGTCACCACTTCTCATTTCATTAATTAATCCCTCAAGTTCTCTGTTGAAAGTCACCCTAGCATCGAAAACTAACAATCAGCACTTTTATCCAAAAATGCGTTGCCTAATAGTTCGACAACAAAGCTGGCATTTCCTGTTTAGGGTCGATGTCCCAACGGACAAAGTACCTGAAAGATTGCGGATGACCACCATATGGTTCCGAACCATTTGTCCACTAATTCAACTAATCACACGTTTCGCTTCCAATTTGGGATATTGACCATAACAATACGTGACAAACTTTTCATGGAAACACGTGCAGGACATTTTATTGCACTTCTTGAAACTGAAATAATTGGTGAGGCTCTTTGTAATTTTATGGCTCAACCCTTGCTAGACGAAGGGTAATTTTGTACATTGTCTTGCATTATCGATATTTATTGTATTTTGTTGTGTTGAAATGTACACGTAATGTATTAATAATTATGGCTGATATATTTCATGTATTAATATATTGCACAATATATTTTGTACATTTTATACATTTTATGTTTATATGTGTAGATATATTTCTTCGTACATTTTCATTAATGTACCTGTTTATTAATATATTAATTTATATATACATGTTTATTAATACATTGATGTATATATAAGTACATGTTTGATAAGTAGAAGAATACAATGATTATTGCATAAATATAATCGCACAAAATGCCAAACATCATAAAGCAATCCGACAACTAATTATTCAAAGAATGTCCGATCGAAGATATTCATGACGCCATAAAATATTCACGGTTCCCCATGAAGACACAACAGACAGGTTAAAATTCCCGAGGAAGAGGAATTTGAATAACGTCTGCCGCATTGTCCTCCGAGAACGTACAAATGCATTCGAATTAGCGAGGAAGAAGGAGTACCATGAATTTTATTGTCCGGCAATCAGCCACCATTTAGAGAACATTTCCTGGTTCTTCACGGGGGACATTTCCAACCGATGGAATCTTCCTTTTATTTCCACGACGATTCGTGACGATGTTCGACACGAATCGCCAACGGTTGAACGCGTGTCGCAGGTGTTTCACCTTTTGATTCTGACGAGATACAAACGATTTTCAGAACGCTTCTCGACACGTGTCGACTCGCGATCGTTTCCGGTTCTCACGAATCGACAATTATCGTGACACGTTTCCCTTTCCGTGTTTAATGACGAAATGAACGCTGCAACTTGTAAAATATAACAGTAAAAATGTAAAGACAAAGATAACAATATCAAAATAATTTCGTCAATAATAGTTTCATGATTCAAATATTTGGGTAAAATAAATATTGAAAGAGAAAACACATTTTATTAAAGCGTCAAAAATACATACGTAAAATATAAACAAATATTAGTAAACGATCAAAAATGTACAGGGGACGAGATTTTGGAATTAGACTTTTTTGACTTTCGACAGAGGCTCCTCGGTTAAGTTTCTTCTAGTTGGAATCCAAGATTTTGGAACTCCTGCTGGGGGCATTTGTCGATTAGGCTTGTCATTTTTATTTTTCGCTTTGTCGGATGTCTTTCTTCTTGTCGCTCGTTTAGATGTCTTTCTCTTCTTTTTGCCCTTCTTTGATGTTCTTCTTGCGGTTAAGATTTTTGCGTTGTCAGGATCGAATCTGTGCAGACGATTCAAGTGACAAATTTATAAATTCACAAATTTACAAGTCCTTAAATTTCCAAATCCACAAGTTTACATATCTACAAAATTCCAAATTCACAGAGCCACAAATTTACAAATCCGTAAGGTTACAACTCCTTACTTAAATTTATTATTCTTCTTCGCGATGATGCCAAAATCGAGTCCCCGGCGTAAAGCAACAGCCACCTGTCTCCGAAGTCCTTTTCCGGGCGTAATGTCGTGTTTATTGCAGATGTGTTCGACGATTTCCTTCTCGGAGAAGCCATCCTCCGGCTGTTCGGATCTCAGCAACTCGTAAACTAGAATCGACTTGCGTACCATCTCGATTAATCCTATTTGATTAACTGGCCGTTGATTTTAAAGACATGACACACAAAAATTACGCGTGAAAAATCTGATCATTCTATTTCTGACATTCCGACATTTATGGATAAATGCGACTATGTTCGTTCAGTTCACAATTTTTGTTTCCTAAGTGATTTTCTATTGGTTTTTGCTGTTAATCGAATTGCATCAAAAGTTATTTCGATTTCCTTTCGAAAACTGACTCTACTGTAACTATTAGGGTTAAGTATTCAGAAGATACTAAATTTTCTTGAGAAACGAAGAAAATTACAATAAAAAAGCATGAAAATCAAGTGGAAAAATATAGAGATACTAGAAAAGGTTTAATTTACGCGTTTTGAACACGTTGGTTAGCCCTTTCCACGCGTCGGAGGATGCAATAAACGCGGCCGAACGCAAATACTAGTGCAAGCAAACACGGTATCCAGGTTTGTAAAAAGTAAACGTGATTTCAAAATACAATTTCTGCCAGATTCAACGTTTCATTAGCTCGCCAGCTATTCTACCCTTAATTCGAACATATTCTACCCGAAATTGTCGCGTTCGAGGAAACAAAATATTCAATCTGTATCAGAAAACATTTCCAAACTCAAACCTTTTACACCACGTAAAGACTGTAATTTCTCCAAATCCACATTCATAAAAACTTTCGCATTAAAAAAACTTAAACCTCCAAAGTTTAAGAACCAAAACCGAGGAAGAAAACGAGGTGCACAAGAAATGTGAAATATCAAGATTAATAGAGAGTTAGATGTGCGGAAGAATCGCACCTGGGTTGTCCATCGGCGCGTTTCCTGTCTTCGCTTCGTCTGCCAGGATACTCGAAGCAGCTCGATGTTTGCCAAGAGGGACGCGGTTTGCTGGAGGGTTTAGAAGGAGCGGGTGACTGGGTGGCTTTGAGGATGCTTGCCAATGAAGGGGGTGGTCGGGGAGGGTGCTTAGAAAGAGGGAACACGGCTGGATGGCCAGCAACTCTGATTTCCGTCGGGAATTTCGTCGTATCCGGCGTAACCAGGCGAAGCTGCCTTTAATCATTCGATTGCCAACGCTTAGAGTCCTCGCTTACCCGGGCCTGATATCTAACCGCGTACCGATATTTACCCAGCATCCGGACCTCGAGAACGTCCACGGTAAATTAATTTGCCGTTTTTCTTCTCGCTACTCCATCTGCTACTACGGAGTCTTGAGACGTTTACTAGATTTACTTGGTCACTCCTAAATTGTTACTGTACTTGTTTATGACTTACCAAGCATAAATAGTGAAATGTTTATTTACTGAATTAGTATTGAATTATTGCGGAAACATGTTCAATTGCTATTGTACTAGGTAACTATGAGAATTCGTATACTTTGAACAGGGTCGAGGTTTCATTTAGTTTGGGACTTCGAGACTGTCCACGAAACTAATATTGTTTAAACTCATTTATAATCGTTCAAAGTTGTTTAACATCGTCTGATGTCCTGAATTGAACAAATCCACAAGATGATAAGAAATGAAAGCCAACCTTCTTTGACAAAAACATGTCATCTATTAAAACTTCAAATAGCTCCATCATAGTCAATTTTTTTATCAAATTGCTACTATCTGTTAAATTGAACAAACAAGTAAAAATAATGAAGTTCCCTAGTCCATATCGATCCCAAGTATTTCCTCGGTCCGAAAAGAGCTCGAAATCAGAGCATTCTTCCCGTTTCCTTGGTAGTTGCCCGTGGGGCATCGGTTTCCCGGTTTCCTCGTTGCTTTTTTCCAATTGTGCCGGCCCTAAACGCGCTCCTGGTCCTCGAAGTCAGGGCAAGTGGATTATTGACGGCACAAAACAATGGCGTAGCTTTGTTCCGTTCTCTACGAACGTTAATATGTTCGATGCAGTAGGGCCTGTCCGTCCGTCAGTTTTGTGCATCGAGTGGCCCCGGCTAAGCCCAACGAGTGCTCTTCCGGATCCTGAGTCAAGCACCGAACGGTACATCTGGCTGTCTGATCGGTGTTTATTAAAAAATCATACCAAATCGTATCCGTACAGTCACCAACATTTGGCTCGTTCCATCCAAGCGAGCTGAGTTGAGAGACCGTTTATTGGCTCTTTTGATCATTCGTGGTTCATAATTTTAGGGTGCTTTCGAATTTTATTTTGTACCAGAACTTGGTAGATCTAAAGGTATCTTGTACTTGATTGTATCTGTTGAATCTTCTTTCGAATTTCACATATTGTTTAAAAATATTTAAATGACGAAGTTGAAGATGATAATTTAGGAACTATCTGTAAGTATACCAGAATCTCCAAATATTAAAGTGTAGTCCGACAGCGTAAAGTGGTTCAAATATCGAAAGTTGAGCAAAGAATCTCGACGAGAATCGATGAATACAACGGAAACAGGCATTCGACCGATAAGTACAAGAAACAGTTGGAAAGAAGCAGAAAAGTATCTAACGATTACATTTCAAGGTGGCCCGTAACGAAGGACCGGAGAAAGGATAGTTGAGGAATTAATTCAACTCGACCATCTTTTTCCACCTTGTGTGCTATCTCGAGAGAGCAACTGGCTGCCTCTTTGAAGGAGGGCCAATAAGATCGTCCTGGGAACCTCCTTCTCCCTGTCCTCCGGGATAAGACCAGCACTCAGCCGAACTAAACTATGAGATCTTTTTCGCTTCGTCATGAGACGCCGGTCTTGCTCGACTAATTTTACTCGATATCGACTAATTTCACTCGCTCGAACTATTTCATATTCTTTTTATACTCGATTTCTGCATTTTCGAATTATTTCGTTTGGACGATTTTTCAATGCTTCGAAATTTATATATTCAGAAAGCAAACCCTTCATTCTAAAATTCTTAAATTTCTTCAAAACCTATAATTTGTTCGAATTGTGTGACGTGACTACTAACCAAGGACCAATATTACAAAATGGCTACCAGTCAAGTCTTAATTAAAAAGGGTAAATATTGTTGCATTGAAGTTTAAAATGTTGCGAGGATTTTTTATATATTGTGCTGACAATTATCGATTGTGCAGAATAAGGAAAGTATAGGTTGCGAAATAGCGAGACAGGAAGTGGCAGGGGGCACCGTTCGGGCGAGTCTCGCACCGCTGGGAATAGCAAGGTTTTGCTATGGTAAATTTTGCCATGGAGTCCGTGATCCAACGTGCAAACATCCCTGTGGGCAAGAGCTTCGATTTGGTATCCGCCGGCAGTAACTACCGTGCAACCCTCGAGATTCAAAAGTGGTGCTCACCATGCTATGTACCCTGATTACATGTTATTCTCTCGCTTAATCTTTTCTTTCCTTTCCTGTCAAACGTTTTTATTACGCGAACTAATATCTTCAAAGTTAATTTGCTCATGAAAGCATGTCTTCAATTATTATTATATTAGCATAATATATTTTCGAAGTTTCTTATAATAATTTCTTGACTTTTTATAGAAACTTTATGTACCCCTACTTTCTTTAAGAACAGCATCTTTATATTTTTAAAGAATGTTTATAAAATATAAATGTGTGAAATGTCCGACAACTAAGGATGTTTCTATATTTGAAAAACGATAAAAATTGAGGAGATCGAAAAACGAGGAGCAAATTTCGAATTACTCTTAGGGAAGGTTTGAGCACCGTCGAGCATGAAACCCTCTCCACGGGGGTGGAACAACGAGGGTGGGGTTTGACAGTAGCTGGTGGCTCGGAGGGATTCAATATAATCGCGCAATAAAATTCACTTACAAGCTATAGCCATCCCTCTTCACTGTTCGAAAGCGGCGCCTCTTCCACCCCTGAACCACCCCCTCGATTCGTTTCTCACTCGTCCCAAAAGCGAGCCTTTATCCCGCTCGAAGCGTTCGAGGGAGCACCGCGAAGTATTATCGTTCAGCTTTCGACAGAAAGCTCCCTCGACGAGTCTTTTTTCCCTCCATTTTGTGCTTCGCCTCATTTTCTTCCGTGGCCCCTTTTCTTCTTCGCCTTTCATCGCTATCTTCGATTCTGTATTTTTCTTTTATCACCTTCTTCTTGTCTGGCCCTTAGTTTTAATTGTACTCTTTTTACATTCTACAATTCGTTGATTGTTACTATTTTTAGATGGGTAGTTAGAGGGGTAGTTTCAATTTTTAAATTATTTCTGAGAGCCTCTGAAGTCTCACGTTCCTAAATTTTTCTAGTCTCAAATTCCCAGATACTAAATTTTCCTGTTCCACATTTCTACACTCGAAAATTTATAAATCACAAACCGTGTAACTTTGTCTCTCCTCTCTGTACTCGTCACGCACCCCTTTTCCTCGCCTGTGAATCCTCCTCCGAACTCCTCTGCCCATAACTGTATTTAAATAATTTTAATACTTGAAATAAGGAAGAAAACGTAAACTATCAGAAGTTCGACCACTTTCGATTTCTGACGCGAATCGACTGCGGCACACAAGAGGGTTAGAACTCGGGTAAAAACAGGCCGACAGCTGAGTGTACATAGGAGGCTGTGTCGGCTTTCTTTCTTTCCACTCTCGTCTACGTTTGAAAATTCTACCCCATCGCGAAGCTAGCTCGTTGGCGCACGCTCGTTCCTCTTCGCATCCCCGACAACACGCTCGCCCGCTCACCTACGGGACCTATGCAAACACCGCGCTATTCATCGGGCAACTCTCGTATATCGCTGCCAGAGACCTCGAGCAGAGTCGAGCTGAACCGAGCGGAATGGAGCGTAACCAACGCGCATCTATGATTTAATGAATACCGCTCGTCACACGCTTCATTGATCCTCCTCATAATTCTTGCTCTATCATCGATCGCACCAACCCTTTCGTGTCTTGTCTCTTTTTTGTTCCTCGCTTTTTATAACCTTCACTGTTTTGTACGTGTTGATCGTTAGCTGTTTTTATTCTTTAGATTTTTCTTCCCTTATTATCATTAACTTCTTCATTTAGGGAATGATGTTTAAGAATGTCACGTGGTATTAATTTTTGGGATGATTTTTACTGTGACCTCTTCTTACCTAATTCTTTTTAATTTTAAGTATGTTATATGGAAAGTTTGTAAATATCTGATATTCTTGGTTTTCACAATTACGCGAAATCCAAAGGCAATATCGCGAATTCACGCTCGACGAAGCGTCTACCGCTTTCATCCCCCGTTTTCGTTGCTTCTTCTTGCGATCGTGTGTACTCGCATCCCACGGGACTTGTTCCATCTTCCACGCGAACCAGCCAGAAAGGGATCTCACGTGGATTTGTTTGAACTCGTGCCACCATTGTTCTTCGACTCGATCATTTATGGATCGCCTGTATGAAAGGATCGCGTTCAAATTAGACCCTGTTTTGTCCATTTTCGACGTTGAATTACATCGTGCCGAAAAAATCGTTGAACATTTTGTCTCTTTAATTTTTTAGGACAAAATTATGAGTCTATCAGCTCCCTTTTTCGATGAAATTAATTACAAATGTTTTTCGCCATAAAATTATATCGTTTTCAAATAATACACATCGAAAGTATTATTCTGTACGCGCTGTTTGAATTTTACAACGTTACATTATTTCCAGCAGAGTACGTAATTTACACTGGGAGCACATAATGCAGCGTTTATTTATATATTTCCGACAATGTTCCCGTTAACGCGTTTATTTGCATAGTATTAATTAAACGAGCCACGATTCGATTACGTAATCCTTATTACTGGATAAAATTTTAATAAATCGCCCGTGTATCCTGTCATCGATCCACTCGATATTTTTCTGCATTCTCGACAAATTCATCCGGTTCGTAAATAAATACCGTGGTCAATTTTTAACAGTCAATTTACCGTACGATAAACATCAGCATTTCACGATTCCATTAATTTTTACATCGGTGACCGAGAACCCTCATTTACAACTCATAATACTCGAGCAAACAGGGAAGAACCGTCGATCTCGTTTCGAGATATTGGCCAAAAATTTCGTCGGGTTATTCTGCAGCACGTAGCGGACGAATATATTCGTCGATTCGTGCATCTGGAACACGAAGCAATTTCAACCGAGATCTTTACGTCCCAAAAAATTGTACTCGATTCGATCTAACTCGATTTTATTCGTTACCTTCGAGATTGTCCTCTCTATAACTGGCATAAAAAGTAGCATACATCTACTTAAACGGCAGGATGTAACACGTATAGCGGGATAGCATGAAAGGCGGAGCCAGCCGTAGCCAACCAGCGGCTAGGATTTCCATTTTAGCGAGTCTCGCAGGACTAAAACCGTGTCGGGCTGCACCTCGTAAAAGTCCTGCAGCTACCATTAATCCATCACGCAACCACTCGTGCATTATACCAGCTACCTTTTCGGGAAATTGCTGTCTGCCGGAGGAGCGATAAACCTCCGTTCACTCCCCTTCATTTGTTCGGTTATAGTGCTCGAAGCTTGTGAGATCTTTCGTTTGATACGTCTGCCAGAAACTTGAAATATTAAGTGTAATTACATTCGGAGACCTTTGTACACGTCTTTAGGTGCATCCTGCGAGAAATGAATTTTCTGCACAGTCGCTTTTCCGCACAGTCGGTTCGGTGCGCAGAAGTCACGTGATCGAACTCCTAAGTACATGTGTTACTATAGGGATTTTATATCTGAAGCAAGTCGGTTCGGTGCACAGAAGTCACATGATCGAACTCCTAAGTACATGTGTTACTATAGGGATTTTAAATCTGAAGCAAGTCGGTTCGGTGCACAGAAGTCACATGATCGAAGTCCTAAGTATATGTTACTATAAGGATTTTAAATCCGAGCAATGAATCAGGATGGACGTTTCGCTGTTATGAGTTTGTGTAGCAGAATGTAATCCGAAGGTGGGGATTACTTGGCCGAGAATCGAAGTTGGTACGTTTATCTCAGGAGCTTATTTCCCTAGCCGAGTAACCAGCGTCTCGTGTATCTTGCTATTCCTAACTTTGAATACACCGAAACCAGTGTGTTTGCCTTTCAGCCTCGAACGAGGTGTTGATTAAAAGCTTCATATTTTTATAACGATCCTCCTCTTCAATACTATCCTCTTCCTATATCACCTTTATTTTTTGACGAACTTTCTTGCGAATAAAAATTGTATATCAAAGTAATCGAAGTTTGTCAGTCATTTTTAGCTGACTTGTGAAGGAAAATTGATCAGTTGATTTTCTCATAAGGTTTATCGCGTTACTAGTCGGAATACATGGTATCCCGTATCGTGGCAACTAAATATTTACTAGAAAATGAACCGGTAATCAGCGGTCGTATAATTATCGGGATAAATGCTACTAGTGTACTTGTTTGACGTTTGAAATGGATACGCGATGACAAGCAGTTTGGCTGAATCAAACACGTTTTATTGATTCGCCAAGTGATATCTGCTTCTCGGCTTCGCTAGCGAGCTCCTCTAACGGGTGTGTAATTACGAAACGTCTATTGACTAATTCGACGTTTACTAACTAATCATCGATCTTTACTCGCAGATATTTTTCACCTCGTTCGAATACTCGAGCTGTCTTAATATTTTGTGAAATGTAAACTTTCAGATCTGTAGGACTTCAAGGTTTATATTTTTTTACAAACTTTTGGGAGAAGGTATTTTAAAATCTGAAGTTCCCTAATTTTAAGACTATTGTATCCACTACATTGATGTATAAAAATAAAAAATTAGTCCTTAATTTCAAAAAATGCGGGTCGTGAATGTATCAGCCAGAAAAAGGTAGCTCGCGTAAAATTGATTGTTTATCTTTTTCGACCCGGTTCGAGCTTTCGAGTCGATTTTTGATTTGGTGAAAGCCATTGCTCGTCCACTTTCCTCCGTGACGCGTCGTGTTTCACGGCGGCGGAATAATGCGTGTATGATCGTCGCGGCGGCGAACGAAGCGGCAGAATATTTGAACCGAGCCACCAACCCCCTTGTCGACCACCACCACCGACGCTCCTCCATTGCTGGACAAATATACCTCGAGTCAACATTCGCGATACCGAATACAGATACGCTTCGTCTGATTGTGTTCGCTGCCGGACAAGGATCACAGAGATGGAAAATAGGGGTGAGGATGGAAAAAGAGAGCAAAACGGGGATTGAATGTGCACGTGGTTGGACGTTCTTGCATAACCGCGACACCTTTCTCGATTAAGATAAAAGGAAATCAAAATAGATGTGTACCATCGCACCCTCGCATCTCTCGCATACGTGTATTTAGGATATTTGAAAAGTCACATGTCGAGGTATGGCGTGATTTCATAACTTATCACGAATACGATAAATAATTTAATCAAACAGAGACGTAATTAACTAATTAACATTTGTACAAACATGTGTATTGTAAATTGAAACTGATTGAACCTCAAATCAATAACCTGCTTTTGAGACAAAAACAGTTGAACCAAAAGGGTTAAGGTGTGGTCTATCGAACGCGAGAGTTAAGGGCTGGTAGAATTATTGAAACTCCGACGATCGGAATAGATACAAAGAAATAGGGGAAGTTGGTAAAAAGAGAGGGTAAACGGAACAAGGAGGAGATGCAAGCCTGCAAACTTTTCCAGCGAGTCTCGAGGGTAGACTTTCAGTCGCATTAGACTGGTAAATTCCGAATCCACCCCCGACGTCTCAGAAGACTTCGAAACGACGGCTCCACCCCCTGTGATCTTTCCTTTTCCACCCCATTCAGCCTCAAAGAGGTCGGTTCTTCGAGACTTCGAAGAGCAATATAACAAGAGGGACCAAGCAAGGGCGTCGAGGAGAAGGAAGAGGGATGGAGTTTTATTAATTTCGAAAGTTCCCAAACTGATAATTAGATCCCCGTGGACTCGGCCCGCCAAAGGCGAAGGAACTCAATTTCTGGGTCGGTCGACGGCTTTTACGTTTAATTTTCTTTAATGTCGCTTCCCTGTCGCTTCCGGCGATCCTGCTTCCGCCACCGATACTTTGCTACCCCTACTTAAGGCCGAACGTGTGCTGGACTACAATGTACATAGCTACTACTTCAAACTTTCATTTCCACATTTTTTAATTCGTACATGATCAACTTCCGACATTCAAATATTTCTCTGAATCTACAAATACTGGATGAATCACAAAGAACAAACTATCTCAAAAATTTCTTTTGTATTCTGACCAAATGAAGTAGGTCTTCAAAGCTCATCAAACTCGACTTCTTGAAAATTATCTCAAAGAGTATGAAAGTTCAGGTGACTTGTTTTGGATTACTTAATAAATGTATGATTATATGAACTATTTTGTCATGTCGATTGCGTGAAGATTTTTAGTAAACGTCCCAGTGGATGGTGTAAAAACCTCGTATGTCATAAAAGCATCGGGAACTCTCGAATCTCGACAGGATGCATCGAAAACGTGGCGCTCGAGAAACGAAAGTAACGTCTCTGTAGCGAATGACATCGAGGACCCTCGACCGGCCACGTGGGGATCCTCGGTTTTCCTTTCGTGCTTCACGCGTTACGGTCCTCCGAGTAATTTCGTGTCACCGCAAGCTGCGGTTTTACATCAGAATTCGAGTGTACTCCATTGATACAATTTCGCATCCCCTTATGGACACTATGTTTTGCCTTGGTTTCCATGGCGTCGCGCGTGGGGAGCCACCCCTTATGTTCTGCGTCAAGCTTTTTTCAAATTTTTGTCAATTTTGCAAAGAGAAAGTTTCATATTTTCTTATAATTCTCTGCAAAATTTCCTAGACATATTAATTTCGGAATTGTATTTCCCTATTTTGACGTATCACCCCTAAAGGCAAACCTGATCCGCGGAAAATCTCCGTGAAAAACAAGCGTTTCATGAACACAATAAACGACTTCGTTCCCTATCGAAAAACAGAGCAAAACGGGGAGTTAGTCGAAGGAGCCGGGCGACAAATCGTTATTCAAATCCGGGGGTAAATTCCTGGCCTCGGCCAGCAATATGTAGCGTTTAACCGGTATTATTCGCGACCCTTGATCGCAACGGGGTTACCGATGCCAAGGATCGGGGGGGTTGTGCCCAGTGTTCGCCTATAATCGTTCGTACGAGCGTGCACAATGCAAGATTGTCCGTGTTGGGGTGAACGTTTAACCATCCCTTTTCTCCCTCTCTTCTTGGCCACCCTCGCCGCTACCATTTCCAGGAGGGGTGCTAAGCCTCCCTGTCGCTCAGGATTACCGGCTCTGATTTGCTCGTCGAATATATCGCGGCTAGTCGAGGTTCTGCGTCCGGGACCTGGTAAACCACCCCCTGGGGCCACTTCGACAGGGCCACGATCGCAAAGATCAAGCGCGACCCCTACCGTCTATCCTCCACGAAACAATCTGCCCGATTGCTTTCATTGGGGCGCTTTTTTATCTCGGGAACAATCGTCCTAGTTGTTTCGTATGAGGGTGGTTGCGGGTATAACCGCGCTGTTCGATCAGATTCAAGGTGAGCGAATTAGGCTCGTGCTGTAATACAATTAATCAGGGAGTATCAAGGTGCACGGGTTTTAATTTTATTTCTGTAATATTTTTTGTCAAACTTCTTTGTCTGACCACGCTGTATGCGCTGCTTCATCAGATTGAAGGTGAGTGAATTGTACTCATGCAATACAATTAATCGTTGGCTATTAAGGTGTACGGTTTTTAATTTTATTTCTGCAATATTTTTTATCAAACTTCTTTGTCTAACCACGCTGTATGCGCTGCTTCATCAGATTGAAGGTGAGTGAATTATACTCATGCAATACAATTAATCGTTGGCTATTAAGGTGGACGGTTTTTAATTTTACTTCTGCTACCTTTTTCGGTAATTATTTTATGTCGCAACGGGAAATGTAATTGAATTATTGACAAGTTAAAATAAATGAGAAAGTGAAAGAAAGGTAGAGGAGAGAATGAGGGAGGTTATCGTTTCTTCAGGGATGCGTTTACCGTTGAATAGCGGACCCAAAAAACGAGACAGAAGAAACGCACGAAAGGGGATGGAAGCAGGCGAGAAGAGGCGAATTAAAATTCATGAACGCTTCGAGCTGGATCGAATTAAAATTCATGGCGGAATTATCGCTGGCTCCTCGAAAACAAAGGAACGGGTTAGGAGACCACTCACGAAGTCGCGCCTCGGAAATCATCCCCGACACGAGAGTTCCGCGAACGACGCTAATGCCGTCGCGACGGCTTTTTGACGCGAATCGACGCCCTTTAATCACCCTTTCCTTCGCGAACTTCATCGTTTTATAATTCATATCTTTGCGACACGTAACATTGTGGTTTCCAAGGTTAAAGATTAAAGATCGAGGGTTTGTGGTCAATTTTACATGTCGTGAGTATTTAAATTGTTAAATGTTCAGAACTTTCATGGTGGGACTTAATAGAGAACGTATGAAGACATACACTCGAGTCTAGTGATTCTCGAGATTCGAAATTCAAGAAAGCGAATATTCGTCCTTACATTTTCTCTTATTCTTCAACTCTTCTAGTACTGTTGCTTAACGTTCTCAACCCACGAGCGAAATCTTGCGTCGTTCGGTTATGTAATATCGATGCATTAACGAACCGAAGGCTATATTCAGGTGTTGGGCAATTTAATTAACGATTAGTAATTGCAATTGAAATGTTTGTACACACTTTACTGTCAAGAGGACAATCAATTGGTTTTAAAAAGAATAAGCGAAGATAATAAGACTCTTCGTCATGTTACATTTTCATTTACTATGAACAAAATCCATTCGTATTTTTGTTACAAGTACAAATGATTGTTTGTCCATAAAAAAGAGTCCTTTTTATCAAATACACCCTTACTCTATACTCTACGCTTTAAGATATGAGTCTCTACAACGTCACTAGTCTACAATAATCTACATAATCTACAAAAATTTATCTGTTAAAAACGTTGATCAAGAACTGTTCTGAAAGTGTCCGAAAGCGAGGTAGAATAAAATAATAAAGTTGTAGCAACATAAAATGTAAAAGCTGGTTTTTTTGTTTCCAAGGCAGACACGTACGATTTTAGTCCGTCGAGGTGGCTCGCTACGCGAGGTAGTTCTCTACTTGTTAGCACTTAATTAACTAGCACCGGCTCGACCAGTCGACGACGACCGGACGAGAAATTCCTTCTTTCTTCGATCCATCGACCGCCACGGTATATTCTCGTTCTCCGTTTTTCTCGTTGAAGAACGCCGACGCCTTCGTTCGAACAGCGTGTATTGTACACACAACGGGCATTAATGAAGCCCACCTTCGGCCTCGCTTTTCCAGGAATACTCGCTGGAATATTAATGAAATATTAATGTCTCCTTTCGTAACCGTGCACGCGAAAACACGATGACCCAATGATCAAAGATCAACGGACGTCTTCGCCACTTTCGTGTCACGATTCTCTGCTTTCGAAACTGTTCTTTGTTCACTGTGATACTATTTATAATTTTGCTAGTCTAATTATAATTAACAGTAATTTATTTGTATATAATAGTTTATTTTTAATTGAAGTTTTAGTTGAAGTTTTAAGTTGAAGTGTAGAATTATAAGAAAAATTGTATAATCTAATTAACTATAAGCGTTGTATTTTTACAAGCGTTCGATATCTTATTAATAACAAAAATTTTAATTCTTTGACTTTCAGATAATTTGATTCCTATTCAACGATGAATTTCTCGATTCTTTTCTGTTTGTTCAGTTTCGCCCCGTGTGATTTAATTAATCATTAAACACGTCCGTCGGAAAATTCAACCTCCGCTTCATTTAAATTTCACTGTTTGATCATTATCAAGTTCCAGAATATTAATTTCAATTATACCGAATGCGGATGAGATTCGCGATTATTTCTTCCGTTAACTGCCAATAATAATAAAAATACTCCGACAAAAATTTCGTGTATAAACTCCTATAATTTCATTCTGTTCGAATAATTGATGCCCAGTTTAATCAGTTAATGACACATATCTGTTATAACAATTAATAATACATTGCAGCTTATTATAACGCAGTTTATTCTAACTACTAACTTTATCATTAATAACGCGTTATACTTTATTATTAATAACGTATTTCACTTTATTATTAATAACACATTTTACTTTTGGAAAGGAATCTGCAAATTAATTTACAGAGACTGAAAATTCCAAAGGTGCAAATGTTAAGGCGTAGCATGTAAAATGTTAGTTTGTCGTACAAGAACGATTCGAATCGTAGTCTTGGAAGATCAGAACACGTTTACCAACAAGAAGTGTCGTGAAGGGGTGGTCGTGAGCAACCCGATTTTAGCAAACGCTCGTGAAACGCTTTGTATTAGCCCTGCACATATAGACACGCTCATTCCGCGCGACAGAAGTTTGATGACAAAATATTTGTCGTTCAAACAGCGGCCAGGTCCTGGAGGTCCCCCACGTTACGCGTTTCGCGACGCGATTCTGCCGCGAATCTCTTCATCGACGCTGCCTGAATTAACTGGCATCTCAGATCGTAGACCTACCTCAATGTCCAGCTGTTGCTCCATTCATTTACCTCCTTTTACTTAGTAGACTAGCAATAGGTTAGCAATTATTAGGGATGAATTATGGGGATGTGGATGGATGAAACCTGGGACAGCTAAGAGGAGCAACAATTATTTTAATTTTATATTTCTTTTTATTTGTCAATCTAAGCTAAGGTTGCATGTTTATTGTGACAACTCAAAAATTCCCAGATGTACAGAGAACAATCGTAAAATAAATTTTGAAATGGGTTTAAAATAAGTAGAATAGAATTGTGAGAAATTAAGATCGGTAGAATTGCGTGAATACGTTCCAGCAAGTGTGGGCACGTGTCACGGCGAACAAATGAACGGTGCACACTGACAGCCACCTTGGTACCGTGTGTTAACCAGGCTAACCAAGATAATCACTCATTACGAGTGTTTAGCGTGAACGAGGACCAAGGCGTAAACGTCGTCTTCTTCGTTGTCGTCGCCCTATTCGATGATGCTAACGTGGACATAACTGCCACTGCAAATACGCGAACCTTCGTTCTGGTTAGACTACGATCTATTTCATCTTTTAGCGAGTGACGCTAAGATTGCTTCTCTAGAAACGGTTCTTGGAAATGCAATTATCCCGTGACTTTCACGAGGGATATCTATTATTCGTAATTTATAATATAAGGTTATGGATTATGCTTATAAAATTATAAGACTTATAATTGAATGATGAGTCTAAAGTGCCTCCCAAGAGCAAAAATGAATTATACCGAAAAATTATGTGTATTTTGACTTTGTGTAGCTAATTTAAATTAAAAAAAGTTGCTAATAAACTCGAATGGACATCTTGCCAAATACGCGAAAACGACTAATTATCGAAAATTCGGTACACGCGAACGAATTAGCATTTCGTTCTTTTCTTCGTCCCTAATTATAAATGCGAAAATAATTATGTTAATCAAGAAGAATTAGCGCTCCGTGGATTTTTATCATCGAATCGGGGAGTATCCGTAAATATTCGTGGAACGCGATTTTATTAAGTTATCGCTAATAATTATTATGACTTGGACTAATATTTGCGAGGATATTTCAGGCTCGTGGAAACACGTGGTGAAAGGGGTGGCTGGTGGGGATGGATTAAAAATCCACCGGATTTTCGTTGACTTAAATCAAACGAGGAGAATTTATTTACCGTCACGGTTATAAATCGCGTGGCGCAATTATTTTGTTGCGACACAGTTATGCTTCATCGAGCGATAATTGAGATGCGAAAATGATTATAACGGCCGCTGATAATTTTATTTGTTTACTTATTTCCCAAATTATATCGGTTTACTTTTCTCGTACGAGTTTACATAATTTCGTATCTAGATTGTGTACACTCTCGAGCATCCTAACTTCAAAATCATTATGTGTTGGATGATAAACAATTACGCGAATCATTTTCAAAACCATTTCACAGATTTTACATTTACTTTAATAAACGGTAATAATTTTCCAAATGACACCTCCTCTTCCTATATTGCCATTTCACCTACCCATCATGGTCATCAAATACTAAAGGAAATAATTTTATAAATCACTTAGACTTTCAACTTTTAATCCTTGAATTATCGTGGTATCAGTATCGATCCTTTTTATAAAAATATAAATGTTGAAGACGGTAAAATAGAGGAGAACGAGAAGGTGGGAGATGCATCGGGACTTAATACGCTCGAACACGCGCGAGTCGTCGCGAGTATGCAGCCGCGTGCGTATTCGCATATGGCCGCGGAAGGTCGAGCGTGACGTGGTCTCCACTCCCGGCTGCGCAAATATTGATCGAGGTGTCGCCGTGACGAAAAATTCCACCGAACGGAAATACAATGTCCCCGACGTCGCGAAAGATGGCGTGGAACCGGAGGCTGAAGCATCTCAACCCTCAGCTAAACTCTCTTACCCTCCGAAAATCCACACATATCGCATCCTCGGAACTTCGCATTTAACGCGACTACAAGTTAATCTGTACCGCTATAAAATAATGAAAATAACATAATTTAGAAATTTAGGATTTTAGAATTTTCGAACCTGAGTTTCAGAATTTGGAAATTTAGTAAAACTGAAATTCGAAAGTTTGTGAGCATTCTATGTACAAAGAGCATGGCCACAATTAATTGTTTCGAATATATCCTAGCATCGCGATAAATCTGTCAATATATTCGCCAAACAAAATACGTTGATGGAATTGTTTGGCCTACTCGCGATATATGGCGGTATTTTATCGAGTTTTCAATAGGCATCCCCTTGAATATGCTCGAAAACAGCATCGTCAATTTACAATGTATGTACAAACGATTAATTCGACATGCCTCGCTCGGGAATATCGATACAAAGTTGTTTCGATATTGGATTATTCCCCTCGAGTAATCGTTGTTTAGAACTTTCCTTCAATTATCCAGAATTTATCTTTTTGCTCTCGCCATGAAAAAATTCTAGTAACTATTTTTGTATTAACCTTTTTTTTTAAATTTGTCAGTCATTTGTACTTTTTAATTTTTTATATTTGTACTGAACGTTTAAACATTAAATAAAATTATGGTTGTATAACAACTTTGAAGTGTTCTGAATGATAAAAAAAGAAAAAGCTTCGGCAAGCGGGTAATTATGTCGAGGCTCTTACCGGATATCAAATTCACACAAAGGTGGGACCAATCGATCTTCTGGAAGCCTGGAAGTATCGATAAACAGATAATTGATCGAGACGTAATATTCCGTAATGGTGTGTAATTCGATACATTACGAGGCAAACATCGATGAATTGAATTATGCTTATGGGATTTCATTTCGTTCCTGTTACTGAAGAAAATCCCTTACAAAAAATTATCAAACCTGCTCTTTTTGCAGACATTGAATCTCCATTAAAAATAAATTTCTCCAACCAAACGTTCAAAACAATCAACCAGCCCCTTCCACTTAACTTTCTTGCTTCCACCCCCCGTACAAAACGAAACCACTTGCCTATTGTTTTATCTCGTGCCCGGTTAATCGAACGATGCAGCAAATCCCCTTTCCAGGAGACGCGTCCCGATGGAACAGGTGGTAAGCGCGCAGCATGGGGTAAGCACACGTCAAACCACCCCCGTGGTAAACCCCGTGCGCAACACCAGACACCATGGGGCCACAGCTGGACGCCGTGTAGTTGCTTAGACCCCAATAAAACCCCCGGCTGCTGCACTTCATGCTTCCTCGAAAAAGGACACGCGCCCCCGTTCTGCGGCTGGACTCAAGGGGTAGATACCCGTGTTAACCCCCTTGTAACCCTGCTTGTCGGCGGTTTCGAGATTTCGATGCGGTTCGATCTGATACGGCTAAATTATTTCTAATTAATTTTTTGCCATTTGTGGTCTCAGGGGTGGATTAGGATGTTACGGGGTTTTGTGGGGTGCGTTGAGAGTCGTGTCTTGTGGTTAGGTTCTCAGATTTTTGATAACGGGAAGGTTGGTTTGGAGAAGGTTAAGGTGGGATTGCGGTGACCCACGGAGGCTCATCGATTGAGGTTATGGTAGGTGACTTATAAGGTGACCCACCTCCTCGAATGGGGATATAGTAAGTAGCTTGTAAGGTGACCCACGGAGGTTCCTCGAGTGAAGTTATATTAAGTAACTTATAAGGTGACCCACGGAGGTTCCTCGATTGAGGACATAGTAGATAACTTATAAGGTGACCCACGGAGGTTCCTCGAGTGAGGTTATATTATGTAACCTATAAAGTAACCCACAGTGTAACTTAGATATTTTGCTATATTTGAAAGAAAAGAAAGTATCTTGCGTAGCCTAAGTGACCCACGGAGGAAAGCTTCTTCGCTCAAGCAAATAAATAATAATTGTCGATTAATTACCATAGCTCAGAGTGATTGTTCGTAAGAATCCACAAACCTTGTTCGCGCAAACTAAACAAGGAAATCAGCCACCGGATATTGTATTTCCTGAAAGTGTATAATCCTCTCGGTATTTATACATTCCTTCGATGTATATTTTGTACATATTTACACTCGACGGTGGTATTTGCACGGAACGGTTATACGGGGAGGATCTTTAAATATTAAAAGAATATTTGCCCGGGCAAATGATCAACAGCCGGAAAAGAAAGGGAAGGTGGAATAATGCGGCATGATCTTTATTATGTCTAATCGCGCGTCGATGATTGCTGAATAAATGGCCACGATATTTTGAATCAACAGGGAACGGCTACGCGAAAGCTGGCTGGAAGCACGAGCAAATATATACAATGTATACAACGATAAATGTCTCTCTGTGTTCAACACGGCTGCCGCTTAAAGTGTCACCGTGACAGGAAATGTGTAAACATTATTGTTGCCATATCCAACATCTTTGTAAATGTATTCTCTATCGATTCACGAAAACCTGGAAAATCAACGATCCCTGGATGTTTTCATCTTTACATTGATATCCTCTCAAATTTCCTTCTTCAAGAAATTAAGATCTTGCGTTCGAATTTAGAATACTCGGACCTAAGGATATTGAAATATTTCTGACACAAAATCGAGATAAAGAAAGTTCCACGTTTAATGCAGATATTCGTTTGATAGAGATATCTCGCAAATTCGAAACGAAGCTTTCACGGCTTCAACGAATCGCCGCGCGTGACACGTGTTAATCGCATTAGCGCAACATCGCCGATAAATCAGACAATTAGCGGCCATAAGCGCATCGTAAATCGGAATTATCAGAATCGGCTAATGCGTTTTGATGCTGTCTGTTTGCTTGGTAACGCGCTGCGGCGGGCCAGCGCGTACATATATGTTTACCAGTCTTACGATCGCTGCTGGTACCGTCACCTGTTTGTTCTGTCAACTAGGAGTCGCTTGCTCTCGTACCGGTGTCATAATCGAGTCTCGAGGATCAAGTAAAACGCGAACGTTTCGAGGGTTTATTTTACTGGGCGGATACCCTTCACGAATTACGCTTGTACCTTACACCAGATTCGCGACTCAAATTGCACTCATCGTCAAACAGTCCTCAAATTACTGATATTTAATAAATTATAGAAATACATTTCATTCTGCAGTGTCTCAATATGGTCACCCTTCCACTCACGCCAGTATGAGGGTAATCTCGAAAACTAGAAATTAGCATTTAATCTTGCGAAAATTCGAAAGAGCACTCGATGCACAATCGTTTCTAGAAGGATTCGTGTATGACGTATACCCTTGAAAAGAGCAGGAACGCATGGGAAATTATAGGGAATACACGATCGTAGGGGATGCGCCCATCGCTTCGGGGAATTGATTCAACGTCGATGGACTTAGAAGTATCATCGAAGGTAGTTTACATCGGTTAGTACCTCGTCGCGATTAACTTCTCCGACGATCAAAGGCGATTGCTTTTTAAATGGATACTTGCTCGTGGGAAACGGTGCCAAGAGATCCAAGGAGCGATGCTACTCTCTTGAGAAATCTAACGAGCACGTGGTACGTGGCTTGGAGGAAGAATTTCGTGTGAACATTTCGGACTGAGTTGTACTTTAACATTCTCCTTTTTTGACAGACGATGACTCAGTTTTGACCAGTCTCTCATCTTTCAATTATTCAGCACACATTTTTCACTTTCACTTCGTGAATCAACTTGACCAACTTTTACAGCCCTTAACTCGAGTCATCGAAATCCTACGTAGCTTGTCAAAGTAGCAACGAATTAATTCGAATCGTCCAATTCCGAAGATTCACGGTGTTCACATGGATCGTGCAGAATCACGTGCGATGCCACGAGAAAGAAGGGTGGGACAGGTTAGCCCCATGGAAAGCGAGCACCGTTTTAGTCCCGAATGTTTTGACAGGGGGTGGGCGCACGTGGCGGGGTGCTGTTTGTAAAACATCGCCGGCTCCTTTATCGCCGCGATATTAACCAGCAGCTCCGCCACGTGACCGAGCATTGTTCGCATTGTTGCGGCTCAAGAGAGAGCCGAGAGAGCAGTGATACCGTATTGTTGCCAGGGTGAGACTACGCCGTGATTTTCTTTCTCCCGATAATCTAATTGAAATTAATTCCCTTTCACCCCTGTGATACGAAGAACTTCGGTGCTCACATTTTATGGCCATGTTCCCCATTTTTATTTTAGAGATTTACTTAAAATTTCAAGTTTATGAATGCATTAAATATGTTGGAAAGTTTAATTGATTTTCTGCAGTGGTTATTTTTGACTCGTGTCAACAAACTGCTGTTTTTAACGCAATTATTGACAAAATCAGTACGGTAAATTTTTATCAGATCTGCAAATATGTTACCACAGAACGTACACACAAACAATTAAGAAAGAAATCAGACTTTATTTAGTTTCATGTCTTGTATTTATCATAATATCAATATTCAGTATTAATTACATTTTTCATCCTTTGTTCATTGAACTATTTATAACACTACCATTTTAAATATTTATCCACGTTAAGTCTATCGGACAGAATGTAAAACGAATAAGAATTTAAATATGCCAATCTTTCTTAGACACAGCAAAAACAGAAATCTGTGTTTCATTGAAAACCTGAAATTACGTAACACTCGTTCGCATATCAGATAATATTTCTCTTAGTATATTCAGATTGTCCGACAGCCCCGTCGATGTTGTTTGCTTTTCCTGCTCGCGAATCATCGCGCAACGCAAAAACATCTTATTTTTCCCGCGAAAAGAGCAAACAGCACACGCAGACAGATCGTTGGAAAAACGGCACGTACTAAAACAGCACGAGATACGGCAAATACGCCGTAACATTATCGGACATCCACCGATCCGATTGAGAAACGATAATGTTACGTCCTCGATGAAAAACATCGCAGTGCAAATACCTGATTTTTGCGTCTACCGTTTCTGTGGAAAGTTCTTTGACATTTTCGATTCAAATTCGCTGCACTATTCAGATCGTAGTTAAATTATATAAAAGTAGGGTTATAGCAAAATTAACTTAACTCGAAATTAAGTACAACGATAAATTTGATGAAGGTTTGCTTTCGAATCAAAAATCATCTCCAAGCATTCAGATCGTTAAATTACATGAAACTAGAGTTACATCAAGATTACCTCGAAATTAAAATAATAAATTAGAAGGTTTGCTTACAGTGTGCTTAGAATCAGAGATTAGCTCTCTGATTTTAAAGAACCTGTCCGTGTACATGTAAGAATACTATTTGTTCGTTTTCGTGAAAGTAAGTTAAGTCGAGTTTGTCCAAGTTTCTCGGTCAAGGCGCAGAAAATCTGTTTAATCTCCGAGAAAACTGTGTACGCTCGCGCAAGAGGGGTGACTTTCCTCCGAAACTGCGTATTCAACGGGGGTGTCCTTGTTTGGCATCGCAATGTCCTGCGGAGGTGGTCGAGTGGTGTGCAAGCGTAAAGGGTAGACCGTTTGCGCGACGCTGACTTTTTCAGTCTCAGTGTCAACCCTCCCGGTTGTTTCACCCTGTCACTCGCCTAATTCTTTGCACACATGTATGTTCTTCTTTTAGGACAGCATTTCACAAAACGTCGAGCGCGACTTTGCGAGCAACTATCAAAACCCGTTTCAAAAATTCAACTTGCATAGGTTCCACGCTGCTCAAGACCTCATTAAGTGATTCTCTTCGGATGCTGCAATTTTTACTGCAGAAGTTCTGTTTATACACTTTATTATCTTCTTCATGGTGTAACAAAATGTCTTCACAACAATGAAGATGAAAATGTCTTCAATTTACAACAGCATAAATATAGTCATTTATTTAGACTCGTCTCAATTTCTTACATGAATTGTATACATTTATCAAATATGTAACTAGTCAGTAATTAGAATGATGTTCATTAGAGAAATTCGACGTGAACCTCACAGGTTCTGAACAAGCTAAACTAGCAATAAGTAGTGAGTTAAATAGTCCTCGAATTTTATTTAAAAAAATGTAGAACCTTTGTATAAAAACTAAGCAGAGTCGCAATAGATATAGTCATTCATTCACACCTGTCTGGCCACGAATCACCGGATCGCGAATCGTGAAACCATATGGCACAGCAACATGTATCATGGTTGTATTGCATGGGCGTAGCGTGTCAAGCGTTTTTACGAGCTGACGAGCAGCACGAAAGCTCGTCACGTCGACGTGTGTATCCGACTAGTCATGGGCCTAGGATTATTTAACCCCGAGTAGAGAGCATATGTCAGTATCCCCTCGCCTCGACGTCGAACCGCGTTACCGGTTATCGCAATTAACCCGCGTCGAAATCAAGCCGACGATAACGATCGTGTATAAAAAGCCGTTTTATTCGACTACCATGGCGCTATTAAGCCGCGTAGAGGTTTCCTGTTCTGTGCCTTCATGAGGAGGGTTCAATAGTGCTGAGATATAAAGTTAATAAATATTGTATTAAGACACGAGTTCAGAAGAACGGTTTCGTTTGAAAATCGTTCCTCTATTAAAGACTTGCACAATAATTTTATTTCTTCTTATTAAGAGAACTAGCTTGAAGTTCGTTTGAAAATAACGAAGCAAGAGGTACGACCGGTATAGCCGAGCAGCTATAAGTCGATCGGGCAATCATCGATAAGAACGCGTGTTCCCGTTCGAGCGAACGCGTTGCCTCGGTAAACGTTCGAGGGGTCAGAAAATCCCGTGGCCCGGCCTCGGTGCACGCAAGTTTCAGTGCTTTCGAGCAGTTACGGAGGGCGCATGCCTGCATATTTCATGAGCAAACAGACTTCAACCCCCGTGGCGTGTGCAGCAACCAACCCCTTCCTTCTCCTCGTCGAGCTTCAGCTTCGACGAGTCTGGGCCCCGCTTCAAAAAGACTTCGCTGCGAGGAAAACCGGAGCCAGGGCCAAATTATTAACGAACTTCCGCCTGGTCAACGTTAAGTCCACCCTTATTCTCTTTTCAACTCCCTTCTTCGTCTGATCGACCCATTAATTACCCCTCGCTAATTGAACGTATCGGCTTTTATTTTCAGATAGGCAAACTTCCAATAACTCTTCAAATATTCAAGCTGTTTCGGAAATTTTGGGGACTCGATATTTTAAACATTGAACAGTTTGAGAAAATGAAATGATTGAAGGTTGCATTCTTTAGCTGAAGATAGGTGTAAGTATCCGAAGCAGTATTTCAATTCGGTCTGATGCTTTGGCTGATCGGACACGGTCCTCATCTCCTTCGGTTGTAGGTCGTAAAAAAATTTATTACCTGGCCAATCGATCGAGCCCGTGTAATTGCCTGGCCTTTCGATCTTGCGAACTTTGCTCGTCATCAAAAAGATTGCTCGATTTCAAACGAAATTCTTGTCTCGAAAGAATTGTACTTTCAATCCTTAACTGTTAACAGTCTTCAGGTCTAATTATACAGAGTTTAATTATTTTAACATTATCATGTTTAATTATACAGAGTGTGATATTAAAATTTCACTTCTAAAAATGGGACGATATTTTTATATTCTATGTTAACGTACATTAAAATAATGATAATATCACATCAAAATGAAATTACATACTATAAATGAATATCTATGTATTTTTAATTAGACGACTTGATTAAATTAGACGAATACGCAAGCTGTTAATACGTCCACAATTTTTATTAATTTCAAAGAAATTTTGAAAGAAGTACCGGAGTATGAAGTATCTGTTTTTATTTTGAAAAACCGGAATCCGATCCAATTTACTGGTCACATAATGTTCTCGAACGAACGGACTGTTGCAAATCGCGGAACACTGCAAAATGAACGATTTGCACCGCACCAGAATAATGGCGGCAGTTCAAGACAATACCCTCGATGCCGACAAAAGATATCGAATTGTCTGTCGAATTAAATCGTTCGAATCGATTCGAATGAATTTCTCACGCGAAAACAAGGAAAGTGTACTTCGATACACGATTTCATGTTATTAATTAAAATACTTGATTGGACAGTATGAATTAAAGGGATCTCTTCGAGAGGTTTTTGTAGAGATTTTTAACGAGAAGTCGCAAGGATCTGAAGAATTCGCACGCGGAGATAAGGCACCTAATGTACTGATAAGAGGTTTTCTTGGAAAAATTACACGGCACAGAATTGCACGAAGTAAAGTTGAACTACTAATTCTTATATAAAAAAAGTTACAAATTCATAAAATGTATAATAAAATAGCACCATAAGTTGATGCAGAAAGGGACTCAAAACGTTGTTACATAAAATGTTAAATAATCGTACTAAAAGATAAATACTCGTTACATAACAATTTCTCCAAACAAAAAATGTTAATAATATAAAAATGAAAATGTTATTCGATAATATAAAAAATATGAGAAAACATCTATGTTGCAAGAAAAAGTATCTCACGAAAACCGGTCCAAAATGATAGAAGTAAATAATTAAACAGTAAAATGTAATTGGTGTCAGTAGCGAATCTAATCGATTAAAAGTATTCTCCGGAATCGACTAATCGCGTCGTTAACGCGCATCGATATCCGGAAAAAACGACGTCGAATCAACCTCTTTCCACGTTACTCTAATCGGATTTCACGAAGCTGCCAACACCGGATAGCTTAATTAATTGCATCAACTGCCAGAAGCAACGAGGTGGACATGATTTGGCTAACGAGGCAAATTCTTAAATTAACGAAGAAGAAACCACCCACTCTCACCCCTTCAGTTCAACGTTCTTTCTATCAGCCACCCCTTTTCGTGCGGTGCAAACTCTTTCTCTCAATTATATTCCTTCTGCTTCTCGTTTCGCTATTTAATTCCTCGTTACATTGTAAAATGGACCGTGCATTAGCGACTCGGGGTGACTCGGATGATTCGATTGAAGGATGATGTTAGGTTAACCTCTTCCTGTGCTTCGAGTCTCATGCACTTACAATTTACGTGTGACAAACCTTACTCAAATTTTTAATACTCTTGAAATTTAGGTCCAAGTTGCATTATCAAGGATCCCTGAATATAAAATACATTTTAATTTTCTTTGTTTTAATGTTATAGTCCTGGGTTGATCTGACAAATAAATGGCAAGGGGTTAATTCAATTTCGAATTATTCTGGGCTGCAATGCTTTTGATGGTTCAATTCTGCTCAATTCCAGTTATTCAGCATAGTTTAATCAAATCATAAAATTCGAATTGACTGAATTCGATTCGATCGGTGCATGTGTATTCAGAGATGAAAGGTTCCCATAGAAGACGATCGACCCTAAAAATCGCTGAAGAAGCTCCACGATTATATCCCATGTGAACACCGTGGCGATACACCGAGCAAAAAATATGTGTGTGTATACGCTTTATCGAGTGTGTAAACAGAGTGTTCCTCGAGAGAAAATTATGGCGGACGGGAGCACGGTTCTCGGTCGGTCGGGCCTTAAACAGAGTTGTAAATTAATGCAACAACCGAGAGAACGAGCTTGGTGCCCGGTGCTATTAATCACGAGGAACTTAATTACAGTCACGCGCTGTCGCGTCGTTATTTCTTCTCCTCGTTCTTCAAAAATCATGGAAAATCATTTTCATTTAAATTGTCCAATAATTTCAAAAATACTCAAAACACCACCAAACCTGATACATTAGACTGAATCCCACGAATATAACTTTGACAAGAAATAGAAATAGAATAGACAAAAATAGAAGCATGTGCAAGTAGTCAAAGATGGTTAAAGAGTTTGAAATGTACAAAAAGAAATGGGTAATAGAAAAATAGAAAATGCAAGAGTAGAGAAATGCTCGAAAAAAATTTGGATGGTATGACTATAAAATTGTGGTATATTTTTTCGTTTATTTGTTTTTCATCATCGTGAAGCCTCGCACGAACGTTCGTCGTGTATCTTATCGTCGGAGTCCGTCGTTATCAGCCATGTATTTATGGGGTGGGATATGAACCTGGAGATTGGATAGATATCGTCAGTTAGGCTGGTACATTTAGAGGAACGAATGCACGTATGCGTGTGTGTTTATACGTGGAATCCAGGGACAAGTAGAATTTTATTACGGTCTGACGATTAGATCGCTTCTACCCAGGTAGACTCCGCTTTTAAATCTTCCTGTCATTTTTTACATTATCGATCATTTTTATCTTCGGGGAAAATATACGAAATGAATAATAAAAGTAGCTGTCGAAACCCTTTCTTTCGATAGGAATTGACCTCCATTTCCAGGTTTCCGTAACCAACGAGCTAATGAAAAAAGCGGAACGAAACGTAGGGACACGAAACGGATCGATCTATCCAAACAATCGCTGGCTTCGAGATCGAATTGATCGATGTGAATCGTCACCGACGACTTCGTCGAGTTTGCACAAGTGTTCGGTGTCTCGTTAATTGGCCCCGTCCTACCGTTCGATTCGGATGCTAATAAATTTTGTTTCGTCACTTGGACGAGCACCGGTGCCTTTCAATCTCCTGCGCCGGCTCGTTCGACCGTTGTTCTTCGCTCCGGTGGACAGCTTCGAATCGAAACTGTCCATGGATAAACACGGACCGAGAGGAAATCTAGAAAATATCGGTGATTACCAGGAATATTGAAAACTATGGCTAATACTAACAAATATTGGAGTTATGGGATATGTTTGAGAAGCAAGAGAAATGAAATGTATCAAAAAAATATCGGCAATGTAAACGAAACAGTGAAAAATCGCGAAAAATCACGGACTATGGAAAACTTAAGAATTCTCAGAAATATGGAAAAATTGAGGACATTCGAATGCTAGGAAAATTCTACAGAAATATTAATATTTCATCCTGATGCTGTTTGTAAAATAAAATTATTAAAATTATTTCAAGTTTTTAATCAAAAGGAATTAGAAAATATTTGGAATTCCTGATAGTACGAGCTGGAAACGTTCGATGAAGACGTGGTCTGAAGAATATCAAGGTAAGGAAAAAATGACGGAGTATCTGTATTTAAAGGATGACCTTCCGTCTCCAACAACAGCAATACGATTAGATAGAAGCCTCTGCATAATCGTTCTTTACCCACGATAATGTCTTTCGCGCATTTGTATATTCTACATATCTGAACGAAAATGGTACACAGAAATCTTATCAACCGCATTAATTATAGCACGAAATATTTTCTCTCGATTGTACAAAAAACTTTTATAGAACGAAAATAGTATTCGCAGTTGTATCATAATTAACGAAATAAAAGTATCAAATTGTTATAACAATACCCGACATCTGCTGTTCTCAAACATTTACAAGACTTGATTTAATTGTATCAGCTGTACGTGGCCTCAATTTTTAAAGCAAATGTTTAACAGGAGGTTTTACAAAGGAGAAGAAATGAGTACAATTAAACGTGATGTGGTTCGATATTAACATTAACAATTTACAGATAACATTACCCCAACAAATTATAAATTAATCTTT
This sequence comes from Megachile rotundata, assembly GCF_050947335.1. NCBI lineage: Eukaryota > Metazoa > Arthropoda > Insecta > Hymenoptera > Megachilidae > Megachile > Megachile rotundata. The sequence goes on from NC_134996.1 coordinate 13,977,842, forward strand.
AATTTTTAAGGTTAAGGTACAGCTCTTATTTTGAACAAAAGCATCAGTGGTCTGATCAGAAGTCTTCGACGCTAAATTGTACGTGATGTACTTCTATGCACAGTGAACTATGATTTATTTGTTGGCTCAGAGCCATCACTACAATATTGAAACAAGAAAGTTAAAATACATAAACTATGTAAATTATAATCAGACTTGAATTCCGTGAATTACAAATTCCACTTGAACTCCATGAATTAAAAATTCCATTTGAACTTCATGAATTAAAAATTCCACTTGAACAATTTGTATTAAAAATTCCATAAAAATTGATCACAGCTAAAGTCACGTGTACTCTAGTGTCTTATCAAAGTATCAAAGTAGTACAAGGGGGTTAAACTTGAACGTCAACAAAATTAATTATATAGATAATAGTAGTTTAGACACCGTGATTGGTAAATATAGTTTGTGGAGTTTTAGGGGATGTATTATGCAGAAAAAGGCAGGATCGGACGCGAAGCGGGCCGACGCTCTCGATCGGCCAAAATATTTAACCTACGATTAACCGCTCCTCTCGTACACAAAATGATTCAAGAATCAAATACCAAGAGTCAACCGTGGGGTAGACTGAGTACATATTGTACCCGAACGCTATCGCCTGCCGTCCTACGTGGATACGGATACGCGTTCCACCATTCTGTGTGCGGATTCTCGCGCGCGCGTAACGACGCTATAATGGTAGACACACACGAACGGAGATAGAGTCGAGAGATCGGAGGAATACAGAGGGAACTACGAAAATTGAATGTACAAAGAATTGCAAAAATCTTGGGAAAGCTATAGAAATACTGGGGTGAACTGCGATGTAACATTTTGGCGAATGTTTGGTCGTGTGGGAATTTTCGAGGTGTAGAAATTTGAGAATTAAGGGTTTGAGAGGGTGGATATTTTGAAATTGTAGTAGAAACTTTAGTAATTTGGTGGTAATAAAATTTGAAAATGAAAAGAAGGGAAATTTCGTAGTAGGATGTTGAAACTTTGAAAATTTAAGAATTCAGTGACAGAATTTAAAACTTGAAAATCTAAAAACTTGAAAATACATACGATCAACGTTCCAACTAAGAAACTTCATTTAATATCTCGAACGCAAAAAGGACAGCAAAACCCCATCAGACTTTGATAAAATAAAATAAAGGGAAACAGAGAATATAATAGCAGAACGATGGATTCCGTCCGAAAAATGGACAAAAAACAGAGGCACGGAAAGGGCATCGAGAAAATGGAGGATCAAAAGCTGTTCACGATGAACAGCGTTCGCGTGTATGGTTGCTGAGCGTTTTCTTTCTCGTGTTCGGCTACGGTTCGTTGTACACCTACATGATTTTACCACACGCGAAAAGGTGCGTGTGTCAGTGTAGATTTACCTATAGAACTGTGTGTGTGTGCTCGTGTCGGTGCACAGGCGTCGGAGCAAGAGAACGGCAAAAGGAGAGGGAGAAAGAGCGACGACAGAGATGCTGCTGACATTGCTTGAACATATTTGAGTTGCTCCGCTCATGACCAAATATTTATTTATTTGCTCGGTAATACACATTTGTATTAACCGCGTAGCACGATTCAAGGCACGTTCATTCAGATTTCTCTCGCAAATTTTGCCCCGACCCGTTGCCTGCACGACTAATTAGCGACCTACAGCCCCAAACCCTCTCGTCCGTCTATTGCTCGCTTATTAACCCTAAAAATATACGCCACTCTTGAACTATGCTAGTCAAATAGCTATTCGTTAATAAAAAAAATATTCCACCTTTCAAAATTCCTGAATACTCACATCTTTCAAATTTTAATTCATATTTTTCTCGCGCCGTTCGATAGCGGGTTCTCGACCTCCTTCAGATGAAAAAACCATCTTCGCGACATCCAAGCGCTAATCGAGATATCGCAGGAATAGTTTTCACCGATAATTAATCGATGAAAAAACCGGTCTGTTTGCGACCGACCTACATTACACTGTGATAATAACGCTCTTACGTGACTGCAGCGGATCGCAATCGTTTTCAGAGCGTGGCTCAACGAGAACGATAATATTTGACCAACGAGGGTTGCCAGGTACCGAGTTTTCTTTCAAACGATGCTGCTCTTTGTATCTGTCTCTTTGGATCTTAAATGTTCCTCTCATAACCCTTTGTACTTTCGCTGTTGATTCTACTACTTTTTAGTCGAACTGTTGAATTTGTGGTTATCATTTATTATCAGTTACTATCATGTGTTTATACATTTATAAGACTATGGAATTGGTTGAAGAATACCTGTTTCAAATTATACTGTACTGAATACTGTGAGCCACTTTTCAAGTGCAGACGGTTAATAGGGATGTATAAAATGTAATATACAAGAAGCTCAAAATTATTGAATGATTTAAAAATTGTCGTATTAAGCGCAGAGAAAAATTGAACGAGGTAAAGAAATCAATCTTGCATCCCTGGCGCACCCCTACATCCTTCGTGTGAATGGTGTGAGTCTCAATTGCAAAGGGTTAATGAGGACATATAAAATGTAATATACAAGAAGCACAAAATTATCAAATGATTTAAAAATTGTCGTATGAAGCGCAGGGAAAAATTGAACGAGGTAAAGAAATCAATCTTGCATCCCTGGTGCACCCCTGCATCCTTCGTGTGAATGGTATGAATCATTCAAGTACAAAGGGTTGATGAGGATATATGAAACGTAAGATAGAAGCAGAAAATTATGATTTAAAAATTGTGAGAGCGCAGGTAAAAATTGAACGCGGCAAAGAAATCAATCTTGCATCCCTGGTGCGTCCTTCGCATCCGTCCGTGCACGTTCACCGCTTATAAACAGGCATCAAGTATTTGCCGAGGAATAGAAAATTGACTCGCGGGTGCAAATTCACCGTTCCGAGGAGGTGGTTGCAAGAATTTCGACGTCTTCCAGTCGTCGAGTGTGCTCTCTCGTCGGAGGGCGGGTAGGGGGTTGAAATCACGTTTCCGGAACGGTGGGTAGACGCGTTCGACGATTTCCGAATGTTTCCCCGGAAATTCTTGCCTCGCTTGCCGGGTTCAACACGCTTCCGTTGGTTTGTACATACAGTCGCGCCTCCCTTTGTCCGTCGGGGGTGGATTTGCACGCACCCCTTCCACAGAATCGTGCTCGTTTTCGTGTCTGATCGACGCCAACGAAAGCTACTCGTTGCAGCCTCTTTATTTCTCCTCTCGTACTCGACCATGGGGGTTGTAAATCCTGCGATTTTACCTTTCGAGGTTTATCGCGGTAAATAGCCTCTTCAAATAGAATTTAGGTTTGTGGGGCTCTCATTTGTTTCTCTGTCAAGTAAGCTCTTTCTGCTATTAGATGAATTTTAAGAATTTAGGAATAATTATGGAAACTGTTCAGAGACAATAATTTAAAGTTCCAAGAAATAATTATTTTGTCACTGTTCCACGTTTGTCGACGGGAATCCACCGAAAGGGGATGTTTTTAAAGGCAACAAATAAAACCAAGGCCTGTCTAAATATGCTCTGGAATCAGAAGACGAATGAAACAACCCTTACAAACTGAACCACCAACAAACAACCCCCAATCGATTCCTTGATTCTCTCTCTAGACAAACAATCCACCATACACAAAATATCGAATTATTGTCAAAAAATATTTGAGGTATCATCTGAAAATCGCTTCAAATGTTTTCTCTGTTTGGTCAGGTTATCTACAGACATCGTTATTGTCCCATTAATAATTCTATCCACCCCTGCTCAAAAGAACATGGCGTTCGCTTGATTACAGCCAGTCAAATGGACGAACCAGTCTTGAAGGAGAACGTGTGGGGGCAAAAACGACGATAACGATGTCCAGGAAAACGATAGGAGGGTGGTTGCGAGGGTGGCGGTAACTCGAGGGCGAGAGAGAAAGAGACAGGTGAAAAGGGTGAAAAAGAACCACCCACAGAGCGTGGAGAGCCCGACAAAGGCTTGGCCACTTGTCCGATCTCTTGGATCTACGCAAATAGACGCCCACGACGTCGGCTTTTTACGTTCTTCGTTACCGTCGCCTCTTTTATACGGCTGGATGCATTCCTTGATGAACATATGGTCTATTTTCAACTTGGTATCGCAACGTTAAATTTCGGAGAATTTCAAGAAAAATTCCACTTCCTAAATTTTCCAAATTTTTTATTTGCAAGACTTCTCAGTTTTAACATCCCAAGTAAAATGTTACTCGAAGCAATAACGAATCATAAAAAATATCTCGAAAGGCATGATAAAATACTCGGGGGTGAAAAAATGCTTTATTCGAAAGATGCTCGAGCAAAAAAATAGGAAAAAGCTCGATGCGCGAGAGCAGGAGGTGAGTTAAGGCATCGGCATTGATTGGTTTGTTTGCGAAGAACACACAAACCAATACACGAGAAGCCGACTCTCTCTCTCTTTAAAGAGAGAAGGGTGGAGAAAGAGAGAGGGAGGAAAAGAGAACGGAACACGCCGACGGAACGCAGCGTGCTAATATTGGCGCGGAAATTACGTAAAACAAAGGAAGCGTGCCGGAACTCCGTGTCTCTCGACAAATCGGCCAATCGATCTTCGCTCTTCGGAGAAAGTTCTCAACGAGAAATCGAATCTGTCGATATCCTCAAAATATGTTTTGGAGATTCGTGGATTTGGACATTTTGGAATTTGAAGATTTGAAACATCAGGGACTTGAAAATCTATTGCGTAGATTTGATATCTTAGAGATTTGAAAGTTTGCAGATTTCAGAACTTGGGTATTCAAGACTACAGAGATTCCATAATTTTTGTAGCTATTTAATTCAGCCAATCAGGCAAAAAATTTCAACAAACTCGAATACCTGATTTTAAAATTTAAAAATCCTTGAAATCTTGAAAAGTAAAAAATATAGAAAGGGAGAGTAAAGTACTCGAAGCGGCCATATTGAATTTATAAGTGAAATGTCCAGAACCCTTTTCTTCAGCGAGGTTCACGAAACCCGATCCGTGCCGCAAAGCAGAAAGCATGGAGGACAGTGAAAACACAACGAAAGGAAAAAACGGCGGCACTCGACGCGCTTTTACGTGGCGTCGCGACGGTTCGGGGAAAAGGATGACGAGGAAAGCGGTGGCGGAAGTTGAAGAGAGCTTCTATCGGGCCCTTTCGACGAAATCCTGAACGTGCCGCTGTTTGTCGAGCGACCAGGTTCAAACACACGATCCCAGGCCCGTACCTGAGCCACCAACGTTTACCGTTTACCTGAAAAAAACCGCGGCTTTCACTCGAAAGCCGAACACACGGCCATCTTTTTGTTACACTCGCATCGGGAATAAAAGAATCAGATCTTTGGAACTTTGCTTTATTTGAAAACTACTTGAATCGCCGCGAAACGTTAGAAATTACGAATATAGGGTACAAATTACATATTACTGGTCTTAATGAAAGAAAAATGGAATATAATTTTAATGAAATATTACTGGTTAACGTTTTATCTACGGTTAATCGTAAATTATGTTATATAGTTTCTGTGAGTGGGTATACTCGGGTAGCTTTTGAATGATTTTCTCAGTCGACGGAGAACAACGAGCGCATTATTCTTGGCGCAAATGGGACCAAGATGGCTAAGATCGGCGCCAGGTACAGGCGATTTATCGTTATGCAAACATGCGATATCGTCACGCGAACTTAGTATCGTCGACTTGAGGCTATTCTGCTAGAAATTCTTGCAACTCTTCTCGAGCGTTGGCCTCGTTATCTTACAAGTTTCCATCGTAAACTGTACACTGTGAATTTTTTAAAAATCACAAATTTAAAGATAGATACAAGACAAATCGAATGATATACAATACATGTTACATTGCGTAGTTCTTGAAAAAATTAATGGAAACTTTTCAGCATAGTCGGTTCGGTACAGTCCTTGAATATTCTTATGATTATATTTTTACAAATCATCAGTAATTTTTTTAAAAGTTGTGGATTCCTCTGCAGAGAGGATTGTTTTAAAAATACCATTCTTTGATAAGAGGTTTCTGAAAATCGAGAAGAATTCGCAGTAGCTCGAGACGTTTTCGAAATTTATGCTTTTGATAAGAGTTATTCTTTGACAGGCTCCTTTCGTTGAAAAGTATGAGATCGCAAAAACAGCTATCTTAATCCCTGTTGACGCTCTTAATACTCCTCCATTACAAACTTCGCAAAACTTCTTACAATCGTCTACTCTGCACTAATGAAATTTTGCACTATAAAATCAATATCACAATTAACTTTCTGTAATTAAAAACGAATCCCCACCTAAAGCCCAAGTTTACAATGGCGATTATACAGCGATATTTATTCTACAATATTGATGGAACACACGGTTTCCGGTTATTCTGTTTGTCGGCCGGCTGGACCGGAAGCCGCGATGCACCGCGATACAGCAAATCGATTCCGAGATACTCGTGTATCGATCAGGGAGACAGACAGCCCCTAGAAAAAGGGGGTGTAAGAGCGTACGAGGGGTGCAGGCCACAACGCGTATAGTTAGCATTTCATGGGGCGTTTTATTGACGGGTGTCGCGCCACAGGGGTTGGTCCTGGCGTTTCGCGTTAAACGTCGCGATCCTTAAGCCGGATCCTCGTTGAACACCCTCGCCGGTTGCCCTGAATTTGTCGTCAGCCTCCCTGCACCCCGCGGTTCAGACATCGATTCTCCTCACGTGCAAACAGGTCTATTAACGGTCTGTAAGCCTTGCTCTTTTCACGGTCATGCACGAAAAGCATTTCTATTACGCGTATAATGTTTTCGATCCTTTGAAGGTATAGTTATTTTCAATATGTATATGTGCAAGAACAATATACATGTTCAGGAACAATGCGTATGTTCTTTTTCATTATTGTTAATTAGATTTATTGATTTAGATGTATCAGAAGTCTCACATGTAAATATTACAAAATGATTAGTATCAATTTAAAGTCTGAGGCTTGAGAAAATGTCTAAGGTGCAATGTAAAATGGCTGACAGTTACAAGAAACGATTTGAAACTACATGCAACAACCTAATAAAGCGGTTCATGAAAACTGGCAGAAGGAGAAAAATAGATCCTGGCAGAGGGACCCTTCCTGGAAACAAATAACGAGATGATCGCTCGGAAAAATATCCGTATGTATATTCGACAAATAGGGGGTAGTCACGATTCGATGGATTCGATCTAAATGCTGCTATATTCCTGCTAATTCCCTGGCCAATCCTCTGGGATCCCCCTTTACACTTGCACCCCTTCTCATCCGCGATCAACACACCGGGTCCACAACTGTCTTCTTTTGCCAGCAAATCTTTGTTACTTCGTATATAATCGTTGCAACTGTGCCAATTTCTCCATGAGATCCATCTGTAATTTCGAGTGTATCGGTGGAATTGTAAACTTCCGGAAATATTCGCAAAACCAACTGTAAAACGTATTCAGCTCGAATGCACCATCCCTCGTTCAACGATCAAACATTCCACCTCCGGTAAGTAGGGAGGAAATTGCGAAAAATCCGAGCTGGCGGTCTCCATTATCGAAATTAACGAGGATTCTCGATCGATCTCTCCCTTCATCGGTGAACGATACGGCCTCGTGTTATCCACTTTAGAAAATTAATACGTCAATTCGAATGGTTCGCGGTGCTTCTTCGGTCAGGAACGGAGACAACGTGGAAAGAGAGATCGTTGCTGTGTTTGCCATCGGGAAAAGCCGACGTAGCACCGGTTACGAAGAGGGTTGGACATTATATAATTAATCACCGCTCATCCATCAAGCGTTTCTGACATCACGGTCACTTCGACGATAATAGATTTCACCCTGTACGAGTGGACCGGCCTCGATAACGTCCAGAATTATCCCTCGCTTTTCAACGCTAATCTCGTTTTTAATACATCGAAAATAGTCGTCATCGTTTAATTTACATTTTCTTCGATATGAACTGAAGTGACATTCAGCGTGAACCACAAGTCCCAAACTCTGCAAAATCCTAAAAACCCGAGATACCACCTATCAATATCCCAAATGAAGAAGACAAGCAAGTATTTGAAGAGAGCTAAGCGATTAATAAAAATGATCGAAATTACTAAACGATTAATGAAAGTGACGTCGAATAATTATCGTATCGGCGACATTATAGAGGAAGGTTCGACGAGTTTTCACCAACACAGCCGCGAAATCGCCCGATTTTGCTACGTTCGATAATTTATGCGCGCAATGCAAACAGCACGCAATCCCCGCGTTTCGACCGGTTAAAATAATTCCGTTGCCGGGTGATTATTTAGAGCTCGGTCCGGGCCAGGATTCGGCAATCGAACTGTGAACGAGGACGATCGTTAAAAACATCGTTGTTTACATTTAATAACGACTCGCCGTCTGTTTCCTGGCTTTTAATCGGCCTCGTTAACGGTAATTATTCCTAATCAATCCGACGCTCGAATCGTTTTAATTCGTCGCTGGATCGAACGATGACGTTCCGAACGCTTTTTCATTTTATTCGGTGCCACGCGAGAAAGATGATTCAACCTGTTAATCGAGTCACCTTTTTTCTCTTTTCGCTAATTATTTTAACGCTGTAATACATTGTGGAACTGTCTTCATTTTTAAATTTACAGTTCATTTTAATTTACATTTCATTTTGATTTATAGTTCATTTTAATTTACACTTCATTTTAATTTGGTAAATAGAATCATATGAGGATGAATGATAGGGATGCTACGATAGCTCTGATTTTTAAATGAAAAGTATTTGCTGAAAAAGTAGTCAAACATTTTATATCAAGATGCAACTTGTTAAAGAAAAGTTTCCTAAAAAAATGGAGAATAAAAGAACTTTAACTTGCACGTTTCAAGGTTTTGGTCAATAGTTCTGTTTATTTGTCTGCTTTATTTGACTGTGATCCGTTGTAGCGACCATCGACGTAATGATTGCTGACCATGGTCATCCATGGTTATCCTCGCATAAATCCGTACGTTACACCAGTGGGCACGTTTCACCACAGCATCGCCATTTGTAGATGACCAACTTCGTATTCCCATTTTACACATGCGAGATCAATTCGTCTGATCCCTTGATAACCCCCGCAATTCTGAAGGTTACCTACTCCAAAAATTTACTGACGAAACCTTCATAATTATTTAAAATCAAATTCTTTTAATATCCGTTTTATCTACGAAATTGTAATATTAACAAATTCGAGGTTTGTCTTTTTTAATGTAAACTGGGTTTGTTTTTCTTAATGTAAATTTTTTCGTAGGCGAAAAGTTTAGAAAGGTGGCTGGAGATTTTGTGAAAATGTACGAGATGGGGATCTTTTGTTTGCGCAGTTCCTTGCACGGCTAAAGGACGATCGATCGCAATTTGCCAGTTTAACCTGATTGCCTCGAGTAACCATTTCCGTAATTGCAGTGGACCACGGTCATCTCTTGATCATTGTCTCGTAAATCCACACTACGCGTTGTACGGCACGTTGCTCGCGTGCGTGTCGATCGAACCTAGCCATCCAACCAGTTGTTTCCATGATTCAGTTACCATTTTACTAGATACCACCATTTTCATCCAACCGGAATTTAACTGCCTATCATTTGCAAGATTTATCGCCACTGACAATTCTGATCTTCATAAACACTTTTATCTCTCAATAACTTTACACCATTTAAATGAAATCAAAATTACAATTACATGCCATAGCATCTAATTAAAAAGAACGTCGAATCCTAAACATTTACCTTCCACTTATTTCTAAAATAGCACCCCATTTCCCTAAACTTTATTCCATTTGAAATTTGATACAAACGAAGTTAAAGCTCTTGGTAATAGCGAGAGAGTTGTAAAAGTGCAGCAGCGTTACCGTAGTTCCGTGAAATCCACCCCCTAAATGTGATCGAGGCACACAAAGTGCCGAACGAAATGCCGTGTCCGAAAAAGTCGAACACTTCGCTTACATACCCATGCCAATATTTGCCGTGGCTCGAGAACGTAACAAGCGCAAGCTTTGCGAATCAGCTGTGCGCGAATAAGCTCGTTCGCCGATTTGCTAAACCGGCCGCAACGGATCCGCGTTATCAGCGAGAGTCGACGGCCCACCCTTTGCCGGTTTCCATCGCGATCATTTGTTTAGATTTACCGATAACAAACAACCGAATCGCGAAACAAAGTGCCGAATTACGATACACCCGCCATACTATGTCGCACCTTCGACAAACACGTCGCTCTCCGCTCACCCTTTGATCCCCACTATTTTCGAACCACCCCCTCCAACTAAAAGGATCGTTTAAAACAATCGACTAGTCGTTTAATCGCATTATAAATAATTAGAAGCAGGGCCGAGAACGAACATGTGCGGTCGCCTTTGATCCGTCACACCTGATTTCGTCCCCTCGACTATTTTTACTGCACCCCAAAAACTGGATTACAGATATCCGATGAACGGAATTATACACTGGCTGGATTAGGTCATTTTTAGTGGCACATTGGAGATTATTGTATATTGCTAGGGGGTGGTTTTCGCCTCGGTCATTGACATATGAGTAGCTTTATTATAACGATTGAAGAGAGAGTGCAAATCTTAGAAGGCATAAGTCTGAAAACCTTGACATGTTCCAAGAAAATCCGAAGTTATTAAATCTCTAAATTTATAAATTTGCTAAATCATAAAGCTTCAAATCCTCAAGTCCCAAAACTTCTAAAGTTTCAGGTATTCTATGAGTAAGGATGAGCTCGGCAGTGACGATGTAATTAAATAATAAAGCATAAGCGTTTGACACATTCACAACACCCTACAATAGACATTAAACGAGTCCAATACGGTTCTAATACCCGTGAACCCCCGTAGGCTTCCTAAGCTAAAACCACCCCATAGTTACACCCCTATACGGTTACGAGTTTACCCTTTGCACTTCATTATAGTTGAATAAAGCTAAACGCCACGCACTGTGACCCACGAATAATTGCCGTGAACGTGTAAAGCCAATTCGCTCTCAATATACATGATTATCTTATTTATTGTATCAAAACATTTGAACTGAGGAAAATACTGAGAGATAGAATTTAGGAGAAACTCTGGTTGTCAGAATTTTAATAACGCAGATTAATCGAAATTTCTTTCGCAGGCTCGACAGCTGAAAAAATTGTTACGGTACTCGAGAAAGGAGCAAAGTAAATTATAAAGAAGAAACGATCGTTGAAAGGAAGCTTCTTCGTTACACCTGAGAACGATCGAGCGCAATTCTCAGGAACGAAGCGGACGGTGCTTCCGCCTGGAATTCATTTCGACGAGAGGCTCGAGGAACGCGTAACCCCTGTCTCAGGGGGTGTTTTAATATTTCATAGGCTGGTGCCCCCTCGTCGTTCGCCGAAACGACGTCTTTGCGACGCGAATTCTAGCGATTTTTTCTGTTATGTCGGGATTAAACATGTGCGTGAAAACTCGGGAATTTCGGGATTCGAACTTACAAATTTTTTAATTTAAATATTTGAGAATTCATTATGTTTAGAGATTTCGAAATGAGTGGAGAAATTTGGTAATTAAAAAATTGGCAATTCAAATTGAAAAACTTGAAAATTGTGAATTTAGGAAATTAATGAATTACCAAACTTGCTAATGAATTTACAAAATGAACAACTCGAAAATTGGTAAACTAAAATAGTAAATTCTTTAGAAATTTCTTGTATCGGTATTATCATTCTCCATCATCAGCATACGAAATTATAAAATTCGCATACCTACGAATAGCAACCCCAATAATCGCACCTCAGAGTACATGGAGGCATCCCCGAAAAAATCCGTCTGATCGAGTCTCGACCCAGTGAATCCGTCTCGATTTCGATCGTCGGTTTGCCCGCTAGCCCAGTGAACGTTCCCGTCTTCCTTCTCCGTATGGTCGGTCCTCTCGCTCGTTTTCCTCCCGTTTCCCCATGATTTTCCACGGCAGACGAGGAGACAACGGGTGGTCTCTCGGTGAAAAGAGCGAAACGACGTAGCCGCGAGGAGAGGAGAGGAAAGCTGGCTGGCCGGCGGCGGTGGTGGTCGAGCGAGGAAAGCGTTGCCATCGCTACGCCTGGGTATCAGCTTGCCTTCTGGTTGGCCCGCGCCCGCGCTCACGGCCCACGAGACTTCGCGGGGTGCAGAACGCGCTTGGCCGAGGTATTGACGCGCCTCCGTCCGACTGAGAGCAGGGAGAGACCAGACGACGAGGGAGAGACAGAAGGAGAGAACCATGCGTTCGAACCAGGAGGATAACTTGGTTAAAAAGAGGAGAACGGAGCCCGGAGGACTCGGGCAAGACAGAGAAACTGTTACAGAAGAGGACAACCCGAAGAGAGAAGGAGAACGGTTGTGTACGAGGGAGAACGCCGGAGGATGAACAGAGAGAATCGATCGTAGAGGGGGAACCAGTCAGAGAGAGACTGAAGCTGAAGAGAATAGGAGAGAAAGGATAAAGGAAGAGTGCGAAGGAACCCCGAAGGGAAGCTGAAGAAAGACGGAGAGTGCAAGAGCGAAGAGAAACGCTTACGGAAGGAGAAACCTGACGGAGAGGAACGATGGTACCGGAACAAGATGAAGAGAAACGGTAGAAGACGAGACCCTGAAGAGCGAAGAAGAAACCGTTACAGAAGAGGAAGAACAGAGAGACGAAGAGAGAAACGGTTGTGAGAGGAATAAGGATGAAGAGAGAAGGAGAAACGGTAAAGAGTGGGAGAGACACATCGGGTATCCAGAACGCAGGCTCGTTCAACATGGCCGACGTACCCCCACGCTGATAAACGTGCTCATATTCGCTGATAGCCGCTCCCACACGCGTCAGCAGTCGCGTTTTTCCCTCCTCTTCGCCTCTCTTCTCTCCTCTCTTCCTCTCTGTGTACGTGTGTTCTTCCTCTACTTGTTCCTTCAGCTCGTGAATCGGAGCTTTCGAGTTTCTTCTTCTTCTTCTTCTTCCTTTTTCTTCCTACGACAGATTCTTTCCTTACTCCGATTTTTCGAATCGTTTCAGCTCTTGTTTTGAACCGGGATTTTCTGATGGGTTTGCCTGAACATTCGAGGAAGGGCTGATACTTTTCTTCCTCTGGATTTTTTTCTAATTTGAGATCTGGTTGTGGTTGGACCATGTGTTGGAACTTTAAAATTTGGACCTCAGCGATTTCAGGTTTTGGATACTCGCCAAATGTTAACAATTTGAACTTTTGGACTGGTGAGACTTTGTGACTTTGGTTTGCAACTTTGTGGTTTTATCAGCGACTTTGTACCCACGTGATTTCTTGTCATTCTGTGACATTTTTTAACTTTGTGACTTGGTAACCGTGGAACTTTAGAACTGGTACACTGGAGTACATAGCTCCTTCGCTTCCCTTACTAAATTGTGATTAATTGGTTCTAGATATCCCGCTCTTTCTCAATTGCCATGTTTACCATTCTTTTAGGCAGCCACTTTCCTTCCCTTTTTTCACCTCATTTCACTTGGCGCAACGTTTTCCAGGAAAGTAACGCGTTATTTCGATTCTCGAGAGGGACTTGCGACGAAGTCTCTCGAGCACTCTCATGCTAGGTATATACCTACGTGATGGTGGCGTATGGGGAAATTACCGGAGGTCTTAAAACTCTAGATTATAAGAGCCTCGTAACGATAAGCAAATAGAGACGAAAACGTATCCAAAACACACATTCTCAATCGTATCAAAATTCACATAACTGAAATCTAAAAAAAGAACACGTGATGAAACATGCGTTAATACACATTAGTTCTTCATTTGAGTAAAGGAAGGTTCACATGAACCGTTTGTACATATGAATAACATGTCATATTACATATGACAGTCAGTTATTGACTACTTGTTACACATTGTTACACATTGATATAGATTATAAAACAGTGCACAAAATATTTGTCCAAAATAAATATCATTATTGCAGTAATAATTAAAAAAATCAAAGAAATATACAATAAATGGTATAAGTAATTTAACAGTACATGTTTTAAAATGTCTGCCAATATCCGCGACGTTGAGAGACTCTCGAATCAATTAAAATAATGGTATTAGCAGATCTTCCGCTCCAATCTTGAACGATTCAGTGGATTGTGTATGGCGATGCAATTAGGCGTTGCGAGAATGGAAGGTTCTCCAGACGAGGAAATTCCAATTTCCAGTCGATCCTCGGACGAAATTGGCCGGTGTCTCAGAGCCGCGGCGTCGCGGCGCCCCAGGAGCCTGTGGATACGTTACGTCCTGCTGATTTTATTAACGGACGTCCCATTAAGAGCAGGATTACATTCTAATTAACAAGGAGTTTGTCCTGCGGCCGTGGCCCCTAATCCGTTTACGAAAATTTCAATTTCTCGGCCGCACCTAAGTAAACCGGAGCCACGGCTTGCTTGCAGCCGACGCGAATTCGACGGACACGTGTACAAAGTGCAAACCGCCGACAGACTTTGCCTTTCGTCGCCGACGAGTTATCGAGATTTCGCCGCTTATCCTTCGAGACCAGAAGAAATTACCGCCACATATGGAAAAAGGCTCACAAACGGTCACTGAGCTTTTTATGTTTCACTGTTTTTGTTTCAGCATGAGTTTCTTTGATATACTTTGTGACATGATTGTGATTCTACTCTTTGTGAACGAGGTTCATAGTTTCTTTCATTTCATGAGGTACTTTCAATGAGGTACTTAGGGTTGAAATGGTACCTCGCAGTTGTGAACATAAATGTACTTTGCGATAGGGTTGTAAGTCTGCTCTTCGGAATGATCAGCCATTTTCTTCATCTCATAGTTAGTGAGTTAATGTTGAAATTGTATCTTGCACTTAATGTGAACTTTGAACGAACATGCTTTGTGACAGGGTTGTAAGTCTGCTCTTCAGAATGATCAGCCATTTTCTTCATCTCATAGTTAGTGAGTTAATGTTGAAATTGTATCTTGCACTCAATGTAAACTTTGATACAATGTGCTTTGTGACATGGTTGTAAGTCTGCTCTTCAGAATGGTCAGCCATTTTCTTCATTCCATACTCAATGAGTTGATATTAAAATTGTATCTTGCATTTAACGTAAACTTTGCTCGAATGTGCGAAGGGTCACGAGCGAGCAATGTCTCTCGCTTCTCGGAAACCGACTCAACAAGTTCTCATAACTGAAACATCTAGCGATTGATTTCTGAGTCACAGATAAAGGCGCAAATTGTGATACGATTAATGTATTTCATTGGAATTATAATTGTCTATATTCTTGACGACTAATAATACTTTCCACGCGTGATCGAAGATTCCAAGAACATGACGAACGATTTAAGAAGAATGAATGTCGACAAATCGGAGCACTTTATTAACGCCACACGGAAGAAAAAAATGAGGGGAAAATAAACGGGAAACATATTTCAAACGAATACGCGAAAATTTTCAGTGAAGAGACAGATAGAGATAAGTAACCTCGACTCAAATATTTGTCCCATCCGCTAGAGTGTTGGTTAATTGTAGTAACGTTAATTAAAAGGGGCGCTGCTGGTATTATGTCACGCGTGAAACAGAATGGAATAACATTTGCCTGCTTAAATCCTCGCACGGAAAAATACACTAAACCCCCACTTTTCCTTTTTTTATCGATTCGTTGTCATTGTTCGTGGAAATTCCTTTTATCTTTCCACCGCAAAATTACCATTTCACCTCTTTTTCAACCGTTTCAATACCCATCAACTCTGCCCTGATTAACGCGCTGTTAAAACGTTGCTTTTGCCAACAAAAATCTCTTCATTGATACATCTGACGTAACTTCGTATCGTGAAAAACATTTTTTCCTTGAAAGAAAACAAAATTTAAAATTGCTAATAAATTTGAAATAACATGGAAGACAGAATGACGTGTCTATTTAATTATAATTTACTTAATGCTGCAAAACAAATACTCTCGCTAATTAAAACAGATTAATGACGAGAGAGAATCGCATGGAAACGAGGTTGAAGTAAAAAAGAAGAATAAATTTCAAATTGATCGTGGCAGTATCAACAAATAAAGCCAAAATGCTCGTGCATATATTGTTCTTTTTAATTATCTTTGCATGAGACAATGAGGGATGAACGAACTCGGTAGCGAGCTCGCTTTGCGATCCAGTTATAAAATTAAATTGAAAATTATACGTGCCCGTGTGCCGTGCGCGATGCCGTGAAATATATCAAAATTTGTTTGCAGTTTTTATCATGTTTGCCGTGCAACGAATTATATCGTATTTCCATAAAGCCATTACACTCCATTAAAATGAAATTCGCAGAGCGACGCTAATCGATCGCCCGTACCCGTAAACTTTTTGTTATTACGAGTTTATCGTTCCACCGTTCGTACAAAATAATATATATTTCATTTTTCGTTTTACTTTTAATATAATACATTCGTAATACATTGTAATTATTTCTTCTTTTCTGCTCTTTGAAAAATTCTATCGAGTTGACAAGTTAATTAAAATCTTTAATCAATGTACTTCGCTAATTAATTACCTGTTAATTATGTTTAACGCTCTGATGGATTAATTCGGTAATTTTACATTGTTCGAAATTGTGAGATAAATAAATTATTTGCATTTTATTTATTTGTCTTATGTGAATAAATTGAGAATAATTATTAGACTGTGATAATAATTATTTATTATTAAGTAATTGATCAGATAGTAAATACAAATTATGCACCTTTGAACATTTTAAGAACGAAAGTTTTCTCAGACATCAGATTCAAGTATCGTTTTAAAATACAATACGAAGAAAATATGGAGTATCAATATTGATACAAATTGAGTGAAAGTTCGCAGACGTTTATCGTGTAAAATCGTTCCGATAGAAATCATCGCGAAAACACATCATGGAAACCACGTAGATAATAAAATTACTTAGAAAAACGTCCAACATTTGCGCAGCTTTCATTTATGCGAGAGCTAAACTTACAATAAAAATCGGGATTGGCATGTTGCACTTAAGAGGCGGCGTTAAGTTGATATCTCTTATCAGATATTATTCAATCGTCTGTTAAACACCGAGCTATCTACGGTATCTTATATTTCCACAATTCTGTTTCTCCAACTGAAGAAAATAAATTCGAAAACGTTATTGGTGATTAAAATTTCGCTGTGAAAATTGTGGATTAATACATTCGTAATTAGACATTTTGTTGTGGACTTAAAGGTGGCAATATAACGAGTGCCGGTGATAAAATAACGTGGAGCGATACTACAGGTGATAATAGAACGCGTGGTGATACTATAGGTGATAATATAACGCGTGCTGATACTATTCGTGGTGATACGCATGGTGACACAATGCGTGGTAATAACGCGTGGAATTACAACGCGTGAAATTGTAAAGCGTGGGATTACGGGGCGTGATATTGCAACGCGTGGAGTTATAAAGCGTTGAACTGCAATGCGTGAAAATTTTAAAAGGTATGAAATTGCAGAGCGTTGAATTATAACTCGTGGAATTACAAAGCGTGGAACTGCAAAGCGTGGAACTACAAAGCGTGGAATTACAAAGCGTGGAATTGTAGAGCGTGGAATTATAAAGCGTTGAACTGTATTACGTGTGGAATTGCTGAGCCTTGAATTCTAACTCGTGGAATTGCAAAGCGTGGAATTACAAAGCGTGGAATTGCAGAGCGTGGAATTATAAAGCGTTGAACTGTATTACGTGTGGAATTGCAGAGCCTTGAATTCTAATTCGTGGAATTGCAGAGCGTGGAATTATAAAGCGTGGAATTATAAAGCGTGGAATTATAACGCGTGGCAATAGAAAACAACACCACAATATTTTCTTGTATCTACATTTGACTTGCGCCTAAAAATTGCCCTGGTTTTACGGTCATTTTGCGCCATATCAAGGAAGCAAGGGTGGTGTTAACAAAACGCGAACACAAAGGGTTTATGTCACGCGACTAATATACGCTAAAAAATAAAGGGAAGATAAGAAGGTTCGATCGTTCGTCAAATATTTGTGGTCAATACGAAAATCAAGCTTAACGCGTTTGCGTTTTATTAACGACTCGTTGAAAAACTATTTGCAACGAACACAGAGAGAATTTGTAGCAAAGGTGTTCTAATTGTAACCAGAGATACGTACACAGCTACTGCCTTGCCTCAAATATTTGCCTCGACCGTGACGATGTCGGTTAATTATGACGACGTTAATTAAAAGAGAAACTGCAACAAATTCGATAAAATTATTCACACTGACATTGCTTCTCGTTTGTCCCCTTCTGTTTGAATATTTACACTTCACGAAACTTGCTCCTTTCTTGCCTGACCACGTCATACATTCATTACTGATTTTATTACTAATTATTTAATTATTCACGCTAAGACTCTTCTCTCTGTTAACACATTTGTACAAATTTTTTAAGCCAATTGACTATTGTGATCGATTTGAGAGACACTGTGTTATTGAGGTTCACAAGATATTAACGTACGAGTCGCAATCGTGTGAGCAGATAAGTACTAATCACGTGAGTTGTAACTGTGCAATTTCTAACCACGTGAATTACAATTGTACGCGCAGTAATTACTTGATACAGAAAAATATGATTGCGTGTAATCGTTTGTAATACGATTCTACGAATAGTGATTTCACAAAACCTGCAACCGCAACTTATTTTAGTGATCACTGACGATCAGAAAACTTCAAATTAAGTGACATTCTTTTCTGAAAAATTGTGAATGCTTTAATTGCTTTTTGCCTCGATGACAAGATTTCCCCCCTGTTTTTAATCTAAAAGCTTCAGATCTTCAAAAGAAAAATTTTATAAAAGTGCAGCTGCCACGAAAGAGGGTAAGCTTGATATATGAAAAACCTCACCACGCAAGATAAGAGTAGAATAAAATTTTGTGAAACAGCTAGATGTTTCAAGAGAGAATATTTTTGTGACGCTTGCAGCAACTTCCCGGTCACACATCTTCTCACTGATTCTCCGCGAACCTTGACTCCTCGCCTTTGCTGGCGACGTGAAATTCACGCTTGCGCAACCATAAATTAACGAAGCTGCAAATTAGCCTGACTAACACCGCGTGCACATGTACGCCCGTGCAAATATCTGCATACAGACAGCGCAATGCAGCCGTAAGCTCCACGCGACCCGTGAAATGAGGTATCGATATCAAAAGGATCAAGCTGCTATATCTGTGATCGAGCACCGAAATTTGCTAAACCCTCTATTACCATGAAATACGAAAAATGACTGAGAACCACTGCATTAACAGGGCAAGTATTATTAAATTCTTTGATGCCCAATTGTTTCCCAAATGCCTAAATCACCGGATCTTAAAATCTCCACATCCTGAGATTAACAAGCGACTACAATATCTTAAAAAATTTTCATAAACCCCTAAAAAGAGTGGTAGATCTTGAGAGTGTATTTTCTATGGGAGATTGTTCATCATCTTCTTAATCAAGTACCCGATAAACATAAAGTCCTCGCAAATACCGGTTACACCGTCCTCATCAATAATACCCGCGAGGTAGCCATCTATTCGCAACATCCTTTATCCATCGCAGCCTTCCGGTTTAATATCCTCGAATTAACGAGTCCGCTTATCGTTGTGTCCCGAGCGAGCCGCTGATAAAACCCGTCGATGAAGCGTTAAATTCCATGCGAGGGGACCCGGTATCCTCCTTCGCAGCCCTCGGCGCGGAGTTTCCACGCCGTGGAGAGGTTACAAGCGGAACGAAGCGTCTGTACGCTGCACGCACACACTCGCCCGTTCAGCTTTTCTCCTCTCCGTCGATATCGGCGTCCCCTCCCCTCTCCGACGGTACGTGACGGCCCCTCAACCCCCCACCATGGCTCAAAAACGTCGCACCCCCCGCCTCCCTGGCCTACAATCGCCCGAGGATCCCCACCACGCTGCTACACGCTTCTCCGCTCCTCACGCGTTCGCTCGATCTTCCCACCTTCTCGCCACCCCTTCCGCCCCCTTTTCACCCCCTCCCTCTCGTTACCCGCCCTCTTTTCTCCTTCGTCCGGTGTTCAACCTCGCGAACTCTTTCTCCCTTCAACGGTTCTCCGATCAAACCGAGCTTCTTTTTTTGTCTTACCTTCTTGTGCTCATTTTTCCACCCCTTTTCCCTCGTTTCTTACGGAACCCCCTACTTTCATCCCTCTCTTCTACTATACTTTCGTCGCGTCCTTGTTCCTCTCGCGGCCGACTCCGTCCTCTCTCT
This sequence comes from Megachile rotundata, assembly GCF_050947335.1. Lineage (NCBI taxonomy): Eukaryota > Metazoa > Arthropoda > Insecta > Hymenoptera > Megachilidae > Megachile > Megachile rotundata. The sequence goes on from NC_134996.1 coordinate 13,998,005, forward strand.
GTATCGGTCTTTCTTCGTCGCGTGTATCCGCTGTTTCGTTCGAGTACGACTAAACGGAGAGCGTGTATCGAACGAACACGAGTATACTGGGTGTTCTGATGCACACGATTTCGTAAGTTTGATAACGAAGAATCGTCGAGATGAATTTATATCGGAATGACTGTTTATTTGCTCGTCGAGCATGAGACTTGACAATAACTGTTGCAATTGGGAGCCTGAACGTTGTTCTCCAAGGTTTCTGGCCATTGTAGGGATATTTAGGGCTGACCTTGGGCTGTCCTTGAAATATTTTGTCAAGGTCAACGTTCCAAACAACTTTTGTCTACATGTGTTACCACTTAACTCGCTTAGCTTTCGAGATATCGGTGAAAATGTGTGGTAGTTGTATAGTTTAGTGAATTTCCTAGTGCTTTCTTAACGTTGTATTGCCTCTTTATTGCAAGGATCTTTTCTTTGAAATTAAAGTACAGACATGGTCAGGTATTCCCATTTGAATGAATCAAAAATATAACGTTCTAATACTAATACATTTGTAATAATTCTACGGATAGTAATAAGAAGGATATTTGAATCAGTGACATTCAAATCTGGCGCCCAACATTTGGCGGGAATTTCAAGAGCTCATCCGTCAAGTTCCAGTCTGAACCCAATATTTAAACCGAATACGGTCGTAACGATTTAGGAAAGGGTTATTAGCAAGATAAATGTTGGAGATTAAAATGGCCGCGTAATACAAGATGAACACCTTGTATAGACGGAGGGGCGCGTGTGCGCGCGAGATGAACGCGCGCGGGCGCATGTGTACAATCAAACATTGTTCATGATTTAGTCAAATATTGGCGAGATACACAGGTTTGTAGTACCTCTCAATGTATATCTGTCTGTGTATCATGCTGAATAATCCGCGGGAGATTGCACCTCGATTGTCCACCCGTTAACTAAGACTCGTTACGGTATCCGGGAACTCGGTAACGCCGTTCCCACCGGAATTCCCGTATTTCTATATTTGTTAATCGCCCGATAGTAGGGAATATAGTGTAAGCATTATCCATTATAGCGTCTCGAGCGGTGTTTAACACCGCGACTGCTATGAACACAGTCAGTGTCGCCATTAGCGTCTAGTCCCCAGCAAAAGTGGATATACACTGTTATGTACATACACATATTATATGTACAGATCTATATTATTATACTACATACAGTATAATGCATATAATAAATCTACATTATAGGTCTATGTAACTCTATGCTACACGAATAACTCTACATGAATGTAATATGTATTGAAATATTCAATGACACTAATAAGGTGACGAAGGGTCGATTTAAGACCAATAAAGCTAGATAGGTGTAATGGGAACTTATAATGCGTGACGTAAAAGGGGCAGATAAGATAATAAAAACAGCGGGGCCGTAAATTCGAACAACAGTGTCTGTCAGGGGAAAATCAATATGCTAGGAAAGCGATTCTATTCGGACCTATCTCGAAATTGTAAGCATTCGAAGAATCAAACTTTTCTTATTACCAATATATTTCAATCCACCAAAGATCAATGTCCACTCGATCGGTTATGTAAAACACCTTATGACGCGCGGAATACATCATATCACAAGATTTATATCTGACATGCGGTCCGATGAGGAACGTCCACTAACCCGTCGAATTTTTACACGACGATTTTCGTACTCGTCAAGCAAATCCGTAATTAATGAGCGAGTATCGATTGCATACACAGATTAGGACGTTCACACGGAACACCAAAGGAGGGGATCGTCCAATAAAAAGCGGTCGTCGAGTCAATGAGAACAGCCACCGAGTGCTCGTGCAAACGTAGCCGAATGAAAGTCAAATATTATCGGACGAATTTGTTAATACCCTCAGTCAGGAAAAAATGCATTCTTTTTTCCACGAAAAAGAACATCTGCAGAGTAATTGGTGATGGACTATATTGTGTTATACTTCGATCATGCCTGTTGGAATTCTGCATTCGATCAGAGCTATTGTGCTGATGGACTGCTTTTTAAGTTCCGAAACTTTCGGGCTTTCAAGTTTCTAAGTTTTCTCAAATTTTTTGAATTTCGAAGTCAATTACCAGGTGAGTGAATTTTTTAATTTCCAAATTTTTAAAACTTTTAGACTCTCTAATCTCTACGTCTGCAAGTCCTTATCCCAAATCTCTTCATCCTCGAGTTCCAAATTTCTGAACTCTCAAATTAAACCTCTTCTGAAATCCCAGTTTGTCGAAATACTCCATCATAAATTCCTTTAACAATAAATACTTTTGCCAAGCTTAAAATGGCGGAAAGGAGAGACAGATTGCAGCTGTGATTAGAGGTAAAAGTGCGTTGCTAGATAACTGAAATGTTTGCAGAAAAAATCCTTGTGACAGCAAAAAATAAGGAAAACGATTCTGAAGATTTTGCAAGTATCGAGAAAAAAAGCAAACGTTAGCTTGCGTGAGAGATGATGCAAGCCTCATAACGTAGTTTCATGCAATTTCTCGGATATTCTTAGCAACGTGACAGGAATTGGCAAGGTCAAGATCGTAGTCCGTCGATTAGAGTTTTCAAACAAAGAGTGAAAAAATTTCAGAATGCTTTTAGAGATAAAATTTAAATAAACAATACTGTGAACAATGCCTGATCGAATTCGGTGGAAATATGTTATCGAAAAATCATGATTTCGGTGATGTAATAATCGATTAAAATATAGAACAAATGTGAAGGAATTACAACGTATTATACATATACACGTGCTACCGAATTTTATCTTATTTTCGATCCGTCCACTTGGACGTTTTATCGTACATATCGGAAATCGCATGATTACAATACAAAAGTCGGCCAATGATTTCTTTGTCGTTCGGCTAGAATATTTCTCCATTGGTTTGTGTAATGTTACAGAGTTTTTGCACCTCAATTGTTAATCGCAGTTTTGAAAGAGTAATAATAAGATAATCTAGAGAATAATTAAATGAAATTATTAGAGAACAGCGGTACGTGAGAGCTTAAGAATCCATGGATCGAAGAAAAACAGGAAAAACAACGAGTTTCGCTTGTAAACTTTCTCGTTTGCTCGTCGCAAACAAAGAATTATAAGATAAAATTGCTCAATTGATCTTCCCTTTTTGCGTTTCTTTTTATAGCAGAATTTATGGATGCAAAATGAAACGATATATATAACTGGTAATCGATTATATTTATACTGAACTTGAGTTTCAGTAGTACGAACCATAATATCGCATACAGGTCTGATGAGACATGGTTTTAATTTTAGTTATTTTGATTCGGTAAACTGCATCGGAAGAGTAAATTTGTCGGTGTCTTATACTTTTTGGAATTAGTAATGTGACCAAATCCCAATATTCAGATTTCTATTTCCCCAAATCTGCAGATTCCTAATTTCGTATTACCCTAAATCTCTACGTCCCCAAATTCCATCATCCAAATTTCTATTTCTCCAAATCCCAACATCCCTAATTCCCAATGGCCCCAAATCTCTACGTCCCCAAATTCCATCATTCAAATTTCTAAAACCCCAAATTTCCATTTCCCCAAATCTGCACATCCCTAATTTCCAATGGCCCCAAATCCCATCATCCAAATTTCTATAATCCCAAATTTCCATTTCCCCAAATCTGCACATCCCTAATTCCTAATTGCCCCAAATCTCTACGTCCCCAAATCCCATCATCCAAATTTCTAAAACCCCAAATTTCCATTTCCCCAAATCTACACATCCCTAATTTCCAATGGCCCAAATCTCTACGTCCCCAAATTCCTACACCCCCAAATCCCCACCTCCCCAAATCTCCACCTCCCCAAATCTCCATCTCCCCAAATCTCCACCTCCCCAAATCTCCATCTCCCCAAATCTCCATCTCCCCAAATTCCCCTAAATCAAAATATTTCCCGCAACTCGAAGTTCGCCACAAAATCGCCAGGAATGGGAAAAGTGCAACATAAAAAGAATCGTGAAATTTTCGTAGAAATACGTGGATTTATTGAAACATTTACATCCTCGTTTGCTCTCGTCGTTCCCCTCGCTCGTCTCCGGCGTCAAATGAACGCAAACGGACGGAGACATCCTTTCTTTCCGCTCTCATGCTTACAATTATATCTGTGTTCGTGTATTCGTGTCCGTGTTAAGTGTATGTACATCCAGTCACCGATTCGTTTCGACCAAACTTTCGACTGGAGAGTTCGGACAGGTAAGAGTACCGGAACGGTTGAGAAACGGGGTTGAAAGGGGATGATTTCGGGGTCACGTTGTCGTAGGAGAATTTCTGGTGGACAGAAAAAGCTGAGAAACGCACAGGAACAATGGAAAGCGTAAACAACGACGACGAGATTTTCTGATACTTGCAGTTTCGCCCCTCGTTTGTATTATTTACTATAATGACCTCGTTATTATACTTTTAAAATGATGCTATCTATTCTACTAAAATAATCTCTGATTTTGTTCTTTGACGATTTACAGTCGTAGAGCTGTTCTGTAATTTTTCTTTCGTTAGATCTTGTTCAATGCTACTGAAACTCTACCACTGTTTAGGTTCCAAACACGTGAAGACACAGAAAGTATTTTAATTCTTGTGCACTGTTCAAATTTTACGTCACATTTCATATATGTTTGAACATGTAAAGGATAGAAAACATTCTGATTGCTTTATTAAGAAATTAGTGAGTATGGAATTTCCACGTTGATGCACAAGAATTAAAGTGACGTAGATCTTGTGCCATTTTGAGAATTAAATTCGGATCTGCCGTCACTTCTACAACTATGAAGAGCTTAAAACTGATACGGTAACTACTTTGCTATAATTTTGTTATCACACTGAACTTTGAATACTGTGAAACAAGTCGTAGCACTAAGTACAGTCATTTTGTGTTACAAATACATGAGACATTTTGAAATGAAATGTTCTGATTTTACACATTTCGAAATCGGTTCTTAGCACAACTGGCCAGTCATTTTCTAGTGCGAATTTTAATGAAATCTTTACGTAGGTACTTTCGACAAATATCAAGCTTCATTGATGCGTCCTAAGTGCCATTTTAAATTAGTTTTCTGTCATGAAATCGCGTTTCAAGTTAGTTCATTCGCTCCTTCTAATGACCAGCCATTTTGTATTACAAACACGAAACATAGTTATTTCTGTCAGACTTTAAGCTTTAAATTGTGTTAGACTCCTTACAGCTCGGTAGTCAATTTCCCAATGTGAAAATGAAAAATTTCTCGATTAAAGAATTTACCAAACTCGTCCTAAATTACAAGAAGCGATCGAAACACATATCGACTGTTAATCCAGAATGGATCAGAAAATAGGTAGAACGAGGGGCGATATTCCGTCGTCGAAAGGGAGCGTTTAACATGTAACGAAAGCCTAGAAAATGGATTCGATGATGTTGCTCGCAGCACGCAGCTCCCCTGGTCTCCTCTATTTACAGGGCGTTTCGTGGAGGGGCGTGTTTCAAAAGCAACCCTCCGACGGGGGTAAAGTCGAGGATATTACGCGACTGGGTCGTCCTCGAGGGGTTCCGTCTGTTTAGGGGATGCTTTTGAAACGCGCTGTACAATGCTCACTCTCGCACTCGTCATTCACTCGTCCATTCTTTATCTCCGATATTTATATATAATATGTATATACCTAACATAGTGTATCGTTAGACTCCATTTATTTATATATTTATATATATATATATATAGCTCTCTGTAACATATATAATATTGTACATCGTACACGTTGTGCGGCTATCTACACGTATCATACAAAAAAAACACTGGACGTGTCCTGCTTTCGACGCTTTCGATAAAATCTGTAAACGATTTTTCGTATCCTTGTGCCTGTGTGTGTCGTGTCTGTGTACGTGTGTGATCGTGTGGGCTCGAATAATGTACGTACGAACGCGCACCTCTACACGGGGATACACGGGCGTCTTTGCAAGCCTACGTTCATTAATTTAGACTTATTCTCACGGGTTATCACATTTTTTGCTCTACGCCGACGCTCTCGCGGGTTCGAGCCAGCCATCGCGAATTCAGCCCTGTCCTTCCATTTTCGTCCTTTAACCTCCTGGCATGAATCAAAGTCTTTACATTTCATTTTAACCAAGTTTCAAGTAATAAAGATTATATGTAGTAAGTCTGTTCAGAATGTTGGGTTATAGAGCAGACAGGTTCATCTGTTAAAAATTGCAAACCATTAAGATTTTTTATCGATTGAAAGATTTAACAACTGGAAGAAGAGAACATTGAAGTCAAAAATATTTTCTTGTACGGGAATTACGTGCACGATTCACTGAGTCATCTTCAACAGATAGTCGAGCATTAATCTATAGAATGATAAATAATCTAACGATCAACGATCCTGCTCCTTATCTCCAAGAACTGTGATCAATAAAAAGCGACTGGTTTACCAAGGTAAAAGTACTACTTAATTGTCATTTCAATTAAAACTAGGTAAAATTTAAATTTACACGAATTTTGATTTTGTATCAAATCCAGTTAAAATGTTAAAATATAAATAGTCAAAAATTAATATTTTGTGCATCGTCAATGTAAAGAATTTTGCAGTAAGAGTGTAAAATATGGAGTCATCGATATCTATAGTTCCAAAGATCCAAATGATCGTCGAAGAAAAAAAATATTTTCTCTTCTGTGGAATATTTGCAATCACACCGTGTGTATTTTATAGCTATAAAATTTGATCGCTTTTCAAACACTTCGCTGAGAAAGACTGCATCGTTGAAACGATAGCGATCAGTGTTTTGCTTATCTTGACAAGCATAATAAACTAATGAAAAAGAAAATAAGAGTCTCACAGAAAAAGATGCTGGATCCATAAAAAAGATGTTGAAAGTACCAGATCAGGCACGACAAAGATGAGATTTCATCGAGATTCGACAATTTCGAGTACAATCTAAATACGTTTCACAAAAATATCCTACATTCAACATCAACGTCGTAAGTGGACGAGGGGGTGCAAAAATTTGAGACTCGCAGCATTTAGAAATATGACAATCTGCTAATTTGAGAATTAATGCTTGCAAACTTTAGCAAATTTTCAAAAATTAAAAATCTAATGGCGTGCAAATTTTCACCAAATTTTTAACAGATAAAAAATATGATTCATGCCTACAAGGTTTCCTATCCCTTTTGCGTCTCGAGACACAAATTTCAACCGATGTGGCATCGAACCGAAGTTTTCCTAACAAACGAAAAAGTAATCGGAAGGACTGGCCATTGAGGATGTGCCACGCAACGGAAAATCGCCTGGTGCGTCGTTGTCGCGTATCACAGAAAGCCTTATGCGTAATCGAGGACGTCTCGAGGGATCGCGAAAGCGGAGATCGCGCGTGAAGCGTCGGACGAGTCGCGACGGTCAACGAAATCGCGACTTTCTACGTTCCGTTTCTTCGTAGATCGCAATCTATTAATCGTGTGTGTGTTGGTTGATTCGCAATAATGAGTCACGCATTTCGAGTGGCGCTTCATCGATGTCTCGATCGATTTCTTTCAGCCACGTACAGATCGAAGATTCGCGTATCGCCGTCGCTGCGATGTCGATCGCGATTTTCGAAACAACGTACACATTAACTATTTTATCCCTTAAACAAATCACTTTTGTGAATGACGACTCATCCAAAAAGACATAATATAAAGATTCAAGAGACTTTGACAATTTGAAGGAATAAAGCAAGAACGTGGAGATTCTAAAGGGATCATTCGTAAACAAGAGAAGCGATCTTGCACGTAGGGTCCTCAATTTTATATAAAAGTTATTAGCACATATTTTAACCCGACATATTTTTAAAGTATGCGAGACTGTTTCTGTCTACGGTACTGTACGTGGTCTCTCGTCTTACCGTCAACAAGCGGTAGTTCGGATTAAAGAAACTTGCATAGCAAGAAACGCGTGTTACGATCCAGAAACCGCGATCGACATCAAACGTTCCGGGTGCAATGGCTCCTCGAAATTTCGAAGAAACTCGAAAACAATCGTCCACAAGGCTCAACGACAACAATATAAGCAGCGAACTGTACAAATTCCTTAAGTAAGCAACAAAGTATCTAAAAGATCGCAGCAACCGGCTCGTCCGTCGCTCGAGGACGTTTGAATCTCGCGGGCTCCGTCGAGACACCCCGCACCCTGCGCACCACAAATCCCCCCATCAACAAACGTATCGACACTGGGCGACTGTCCAGCCGCGTGTTCGTACCTCGACGGGTATCTTCCCGAAACGCAGCTCACACGACGTCTTCTTCGTCGTCCTCTTCGTCGTCCTCGTCGTAGTCCTCCTCGTGTTCCTCGGGCCAGCAAGCGTCGGCTTCGTTGTCCTCGCAGCGTCGTCTTCGTCGCTGGTGACTCGAGGACGTGGTGAGGGAGGCGGTTGGTTGGGTGCACACCGACGTGGACGAGGCAGAGGGTGAAGCTGTCGATGTGGTCGGCGGATGATGATGATGATGAACAGGAAGAACGAGACTGGCTGTCTCGTGATTTCCGGCGACTGCGGTAGCGGCGTAGGCCGCGGCAGCAGCGACTCAGGCTAGGGCGTAGGGGTGCGCAGCGTGGTGTCACAAACCTGGGGCAGCCGTGGCGACGGAGGGCGGTGGTGGCGCGCTGCTACTCGCCACGCTGGTCGCGTGATGATACAGCGGACTCTGGTAATACTCCTGGTGATGGTGGTTGGTCATGTTGTGCATGGGACCGCCGGCGTTCGAGCCCGTATGCATCCCGTTGTGATGGTGATGGCTGGGCGGTGCTGAATGCGCGTGAGGATGATGCGGGGAGCCGAAATTCGCGTAACTCTGGTGCAACTGTTCGTACATCTTCATCTCGGGGGGTTTGGTGTCTTGGGCACCGGGCGACGTACCCGCCGTGGCACCAGGAAGTAGCCTGGTGATGCTGAACGGGTGACTGGCCGCCGTGTACGGAGGCTCCTGCTTCAGGCTCCCGGTCATCCCGTGATGCAGGGCCGCTGGGTCGGAGATCAGATGAGGATGAAGACTTCGACTAACCATGGCGGTGAGCTCGTCGTGAGCTGCGCCCAGATCGGGTCCTAAGAGACCACCTATGTCGGTTCCGTCGCTCTTGAGAGCCGCGTGGTGCTGATGCAGACTGGACACGTGGTGATGGTGGTGCGAGGACACCAAAGAATGGAGGTCCTTGTCGTCCTGCTGTTGGGGTCCGTGGTGCAGCGACGACGGGGTTTTCTTACCTGCGTGGGTCAGGTCGTGGGAGCTGGGACTGTTGTGTCCGGCGGCGATCGCGGCCGCAGCTCCCGCCGCGGCCGGTCCACCGTGGTGTTGCTGGTGTTGTTGGTGCTTGTTGTTCTGCCTGGTGAGCTCCTTCTTCTCGTCCTTAAACCTCTTCTGGCGGCGCAGGTAGCACCCGTTCTCGAACATGTTGCCGCTCTCGGGATGCAGCGTCCAGAAGGAGCCCTTGCCGGGCTTGTCGGGCGTCCTGGGCACTTTCACGAAACAGTCGTTGAAACTAAGAGAGTGCCTGATGGAATTCTGCCAGCGTTGCTGGTTCTGCCGATAGAACGGGAACAGATCCATGATGAATTGATAGATCTCGGACAGCGTCAGCATCTTGGTCGGCGCGTTCTGTATGGCCATGGTGATCAGGCTTATGTAGGAGTACGGCGGTTTCGCGTGCGTGTAACTTCTGCGGTACGGCTTGTCCGTTCTCGCGCGTTGCAACGCGGAATTAGGCGACTCGGGCTCCGCCAAGGACAGGGGATCCCGAGTAACGCCGGCGCTGCCGACTGTAGTCAGTGGACCGTATCCGACGGCACTCATGCAAGCACTACCGCCGCCCATGGAAGCGCTCCCGTAAGTTCCCATGCCACCGCCGCCCATCGACGCCATCCCCACAGCCGAACTCATGGTGCTCATGTTAAAACCACCGGCACTTTGGGGACTACAACTAGGCCCGACTCCGACGCCCATCGACATGCCCATCGACACGCAGCCCATCGTGTTGATCGAGCTGTACGTCGGCGCCATGCTGCCCATCGTGGACATCGTGGCGCTGGTCATCGCGCCGCCTAGGCTACCAGCGTCGCTGTACAGCTTCTGCGACTGGAGCATGGTCATAGAGCTCACCGGTGCCGGGGTGGCGGGCTGCTGTCTGCTCGTCAAACGGGAATCATGAAAGCCGCGGTACCAGGGCTGCTGGTAATGCGATGCTCCCTTAATCTTCTCCCCGTGGACGGGAATCCTATCGCGTTCCTCGCACTCGTCCTTCACCGCACTCTTCGAGATCGTTCTTCAGGCTAATTTACCCCGAGCAAAAATTCACCGTTCAAACTTCACTTTTCCTTTTTTCCAAACAAGAGTCGTTCCTTCGTACACAGCCGCGCACTGAATCCCTATCACAATCCTGTTCCTCGAAGGTGGATCACTCGATCACTGTTACGTCCCCGCACAAAAGCTGATCCGCGACGGTCAGGTTCTTTCAACAACGCGACGCGACTAGTACGCGGGCGGATTCGACGACGCGGCTGGCTGGTCGCGCGGCCAGCACAGGCTGAACACACAAGAGCAACGATCGTGGTTGTTTGAGCGGGGCCTGTTTGAGCCACCTCACCTCCACTCTCCCTCATTCACCAGTCAGGTCTCTCTGTCTCTCTGTGTGCCGTGTGGATGGAGGCCGGTTAGCGAGTGTACTCCGCTACTCTTGAGTCTCCCGATCTTGTTCAAACATCCCCCACTTCGAGCGCCCTCGGCCGCGCCCGTTTTGCCCTGCTCCGACAATCACGAGCCGTCTGCCACCACCGCCCGGCACCGTCCACCAATCCTGGACTGCCGTGCGGTTACAAATGTGTCCCCCTCGTATCGCGTGAATCGGTGGCGCGATAACGCGAGCAGGCTGGACGTGCCGGGAACGCGCAGCTGCGGGAAACGCCGCTTGCGCAATATCCCGCAGGACGCCAGGCAACGACGCCCGACCACGACGTCCCGACGGCCGCGTCGCCTTCGCTCTCTCATGTCATGTCAACTGTCTGCCTGCCACGCATTTGACACCTATCGGCGCGCGTCACGCGTCGCGCCAACGCTTTCCTTTTTCTTCCTCTCGCTCCGTTTTCTTTCCTCTCGCGATTTTCTTTTTTTACTTTTCTCGAACGTTTTCGACCGCGTTCTTCTATCGTTTCTCCTCTCCACACGATTCGCCCTGTTTCCCCGTCGTTGCCTGTTTTTGCGCTTTTTTTACCGGCTCGCGCGCGCGCCGGCTTTTCTACTCCACTCGCTTCCGGCTTTTTCGTGCCTCCAGTTCGAGTTCGAGTTTCGCCTGTCCGCGGGCATCGCGACGCTCCGCGAGCGACTGCAGCCGCCACGGATCAACAGCTCGAAGAGGGTTGCTCGAGAAACAACGCAGGTTCGTTGTCAAACTTCTTTCTGAGGCCTCCTTCTACGTTTTTCTTTATCGATAGCATTTTTTCATAGATGGTAGTCGATCGAATGTTTTGGGTTTCATAGAGGATGATTTTCAAACATGGCTTACCAAAGTTTTTAATATTTTTACCATAGGTTTGATCCTAATAGCCATTAAAAAATTTACATTGCATGTTTGCAGTTTTGAAATATTGTAAACATTTGATTATCGATATAATTTTTTCGTTGCACGATCGTCTTCCTTCTGAATGATTCAGAAATCAACCTGTTTGAACAGATGCTTACGCGATCTGATTAATTAACGATTTCTTGCTCGTTATCGATTTTGATTTATTAGCGCGCGATACGAATCCTTAATCTCGTGAATAATCTACTCGCATAATCGAATATTACAAACATTACGGATAAATTTAACAACGTGTCGATTACATAAGTCGATGACTTATTTTATTTATCGTGGCTCGAACAGAGTCGAATGAGTACACTCAGTCTGGATTCGTAAGACACCCTTCATAAGTTTTATTATATCTACATTGATTTACAACTACACGTTATATCACAACCTTGTGTAGCTTATCTCATACTTGTAGAGCCATGTATTATTTCCACACATTATATCGCTTCGCGTTATATCACCTGGTGTAAGGTATGCGTTGTATTACGAATTGCATAGTCGATTGTATCACCAATGCTGCAAACCTCGCATTATATCACCACTCATAACCTCTCCCCACAAAGTAAACGTTGTCGATTATACTTACATCGATTATTTGAATAAAAAGCAAATTAACGCGTGGGTTAATGAAACACCCACGTCTCTGACGACTGTTTTCGCAATCGGTCGGCTAAAAGTGGAAAGTTATCGTAGGTGGCTACTGATCGACTAAATTTAGCGTATTTCGATTGATTCAATTAGCTCGAAGAAATCGCATGGAGCACTCGAGCGGTTATTTCGAATCCAAATACACACAATTTCAAAGTGATTCGACAAATATTTGCTATATATTTACTCTGACAAATATTAAAATGTTTGAACATAGTAAACGAACATGACGCTAGATCCGAGCTAGTACATTGTTCTCGAGAGATAATATAAACAAATTTGACACGGTATAAATATTGAAGTTTACGGAAACTCACCAATAAGTCGGATCAGAACCGTGTTTTTGTTACCTGCGTTAAAATTAGACAAATCAAACAAGATCGATAACGTTTAATTGTAAGTACAAATGTACACGTACAATATTTATCTATACCTGTAACATCGATAACTCTAAACATCCACGTAAATTCACTAATATTTACGATCGAATTAAAACATATTGATACTCGTGTCAATCGAAAGGCTAACTTTGATAATTAAAATCGATCTATCAATGAATACGAGTACTATTATTTACTTGTTTACATTTTACGATATATCCCTTTAATATTTGAGTATCAAAAAGTAGGGTTAGCGATAAATGTTTCTCATTAATTTCCAAGAAAGTCTTCACCGATTTACCAATCGAATTTCTCCGTTAAACTCGCGCCCCGTCGCTCGATCAGCGTCGATTAATCGTTTATCACGTCTCGAATAATTAACTGTCCGTGGCCCATGAATATTAAACGCGCGTAATAAAAAGAGATCGGATTTTCGGCAGATAATTCGGTTAGCTTAACTCGATCCGTCGCTTCATTCGCTCTGATGCCGCCGCTCCAAAGCTCTAAGTTTATACTGCTGATCATCCCTTCATTTTCCAACAAATTTTAGAACATTAAATAAATTTTAGTCAAATTATATTTTCTCTAAAACAGCGACGGATCGTGAATAGTGTTCCATGTTGAATTTATTTCAGATTTAAAATATTGTCAGGAGAAACGTCGTAGCATGGAATAATTATCAGCCAGGGCCTGGTCCCTCGTAATTCGGCTCTAATGCAACTGATAAGCGATAATTCGTGATAACAGGCATGTGCATCGATCGAGAGGCAAGCTTAAAACTCCTACAAAATATTTAGTGCCTGGAAAAAATATGCGTGATATTCTTGTTTGGGTTTGGGAATTTTGGGATATGGGAACTTGGAGATTTGGAAATTTCTGAATTTAGTAATTTGAGAAATTTGGAATTTCAGAATGTGGGAATTTGGGGATGTAGGGATTGCCATATGTGGAGAGTTGGGGATGTAGGGATTTGGATGTGTGGAGATTTGGGAATGTAGGGATTTGGATGTGTGGAGATTTGGAAATGTAGGGATTTGGATGTGTGGAGATTTGGGGATGTATGGATTTGCATGTGTGGGGATTTGGACATGTGGAGATTTGAGAATGTAGGGATTTGGACATGTGGAGATTTGGGAATGTAGGGATTTGCATATGTGGAGATTTAGGAATGTAGGGATTTGCATATGTGGAAATTTGGGGATGTAGAAATTTGGATGCGTGGGGATTTAAACATGTGGAAATTTGAAAATGAAGGGATTCGGACACGTGGAAATTCAGAAATGTAGAAATTTAGACACGTAAAAATTCGATAACATAAAAATTTGTACACGTGGAATTTTGAAACTGCAAAAATTAAAAAATGTGATCCTTTCAAAAGCACCAAGATGATCCGCAAATCGTTTACAGTCACTTTAGTACCACTTATTATCCACAACAACCATAAGAGTAACCCCCTGCAAGACCGTTTGTTTTCGTTCTTGCGGTTGCTCGATCGTAAACACCATAGGATTATCTTCATGGGACACGCCATCGCTGTTTCTTTCCTCGTGGTTCAAACTTAAGCACAGAAAGAAATCCGGATTTTCCGAAGGCTCTTTTTTATTGCCCTTATTTCAGTGCACGAAGATGACACTGTTTCGAAGGATTCATCCCTTGCTAATGGGGTGGTACGTAACACCATCCGTTTACGTGATTATCAATTGTAATTCCTAATCTATAGATTAAAGTGAAGGATTATCAGAGTATTTTAGTATTATCGTCTTAGAAGGACCCTTCGAGTACATTTTTCTCTTCGACATAAAAAATGCTGTTAACAAAAAATTCAACCTATGGCAGGTTTTTGCATATTCTTTTATTAAAACATATAAGGGTGTTTTTTATTTTAACTTCTCGGGTTTTAAACAATATTACGAGTAGCAGGCATTCTTTTCTATCATAAAAATGAAATTGACAACAAATATTTATTTGATCTTTCCAGTAGCATCTGTTACGAAAATCAAATTAGCAATAGTTATTATTTCCTCATGAAAATGACCACCAATTTCGCATCTCCAGTCCGTTATCAACGGTGTTAATAATAAGAAAAACACGAATGGACCACCCAAGGAGGTCCAGGTAGAGCCATCCTTCAGAACCTGCTCCTTCCTCGTTTCATCCTCGTCTCATCCCTCTCCTTATAAAAATGACAAAACACTTTTATCGACCCTTGACTCACGTGTTTCGGTGCTTCCTTTGCTCGAACTTCCAAAATTCGAAAACCGGCAAATCCAGAAAATTGGTGAACTGGAAATGTCTACCGAATAATTCATCAAATTACCCCTAATTTGGAACGGAGAATAGCGTGCTCGAAAAAAAAAAGAAAAATGGTAGAAAGTCGACGAAAGGGAAGAGTGAATTCGTCTTTGTTCGAATCGATCGCGGTCGCGATACGCGTAATCTAGGTCAAATAGCAAATCGTTATTTAATCGTAGATTAAGGATCGCTACTAATCGAAACAAACAGCACTCGATTGCGCACTTGTGCTCGAAACGTGGATCGCTGGGAGGGAGTGATTTGTTGTAACGAAGAACCGGCGCGCTTGGCACAATGTAGCTAGCCCACTTGTTTACAGGGACAATATTTTCATTCCGCAAACAATTGGTGGCTCGATAAAGACCCGCTGTACAGGTGGGTGCTCGGATCTAACGTTGTAACGCGCCGCCTGTTCGTGAATGGCCTCCTGTACATGTGTGTGTTTACGAATCTCTCGAGTAAAGTATTAGCCGACTCTAAACGCTTGAATCATCGAGTTGTATGCCTTCGATTCGTCGGCCCATCACTTCCTCGCGATAGTTTACCGCTTCTTTTTTGTCCTCCTACGCTTTCAACTTATAAGAATAAACTGTTAATCAAAAAGGACCAATTCACTTTCTTCTTACAAGTAAATTAAATTATAAATTAACACTTCTCAAAAATGAGTACGAATATAGGCAATTTATGAAGAGGGTATGGAAGAGTAAGTGGGTGCAGGAATTGAGTCACTCAAAAAACGATACACCCGCGTGTGCTTTATCGTTCCCGACGAGTTGCAGACCTAACCCTAGGACCAGTCACGTGCTGTGCGTGCCTCGTCGAGCTTTTCCCAGATTTGCAGCCCTCGAATTGTCCGACGGCCTATCTTCGACGAGGAGGACCCAACCACCCCATTGGATTCGGTTGAGGCAAAAATAATAGACTCGTCGCACGTTCTCGAGGATCAACGATCCTCCACGATTAAACTGCACAAAAATAGCCTAAGATTCTAGGTTAGTGATTTGCCAGGATATCAACATTTCTTTTCTACATTAATTCTAGAAGTGGATTTTTATTTTGAATGACAAGAATGGTATTGGTTAAGATGATAATAGTTTATTTAACTAATACAATATTACAATTCATTTCATTTTTAATACAAAAATATAATATTTTATATAACAATATTAAGTTAAAATTATTTAGAAAAATTACTAACTATAATACCAAGCTAAAATTTTCAAGAAATATCGAATGTCCATCATAAGGGTTGTAACGATATTCATGATATGCCATGGCACGCTTTTTCCCCAATATTCCCGTCCATGTCTTGTCTTTTTTCCCGTAGCCAAGTAGGCGGACTAGTGTTTTCCGGACGTGACCTAACCGCGGATGCACCTGATTTTCCGTGATTTGGGTCGACTCTCGCGAAACATTGACTTCTTGATCCTAGGGCCGGTTTGTTGTTCGTAAAGTCTTGAAACAACAAACCCCTTGGGCGAGAACCGTCGTAAGCGCGTGACAGGTATTTCTAGTTCGACGTGTGTCCTTTTCGACCCGGTGAAATATTTTTCTAGGTCGGATTTCGGCTGACGAGATTTCGGGGATGAAAACTGACGTTCCCGTGATTGTTCAGGGGCGGCTTTGGATCTAGAAAAAGAGACAGAAATTATTTTGCAGACGTTCTTTATGTTACTTATTAAAAGCTTCCACAAGATATAATTAATGAATTATTTGCTGAAAATATTTATAGTTATTTCTATCACATTTCATAGTAAATTTGTAACGAGGGCAAAACCTAATTCAAGTCCAGCAACCTTGGGTTTTTCCTAAGGCAGGAAAATTAGTTTTGACCCGATTATACCGGTGCTTAATGGGGTTCACACGTTCCCGTTCGTTCCTCTCTCACGCAAATGTTGTGACAGCGATTTACGAAGTCACAGGCTAAGATTTGCACGAGCTTAACACCCTTCGACCACTCGGTTCAAATCTGCACTTTCATTGTTACATTTCCCCAGAATTCCACAGCTGCTAAGTTAGAAACATTTTCAAAATTTTGAATATACAACTTTCCCTTATTTTACGATTATATTAATAATCGCGTTAACTAGTTGATAGCAGGATTAAATTGATACTGTATCAACTGGTGGGTGATGCCTGTAAGTGTGCCAAAAACTTGAAGAAAGAAAGAGTTGAGCGACGATTATGGCAATATAAATAGATGAGAGCTGTTCGATCTTGGGGATCTTGAATCGGCTCGCGTCGCTTGTTTGTCATTCGTGGCAAATCGGTAAATATTTGCAAGTAATAACCGAGCCGCTTGCAGGATCAATAGAACACAATTGCGAGAGACAAGGATGTCTGCAGACATTGAATCGTTTCGCGACGATCCCTCGAATCGTTTGCGCAAACTTTTTAACCGGTAAACGCTGAGTTATACTCGGAGATGAAATAAATAAAATCATATCGTTTCTTTACAAGAATTATTACATAATCAAAACAATCTCTAAACAAAAGAAGTTCGATGAAGCATTAAAGATGTCTGCTGTCTCCTAAGAGGGTTAAACTGGCCCATAAGATCACGACCAATGTTACAAATTTTTTGATCAATATTCCTGTAATTACCAATATATCTGACCCTCACAAAGTTACATATTTTTGTGACCCAATGAATCACTCAGATTCCAGAAGTGAGGAACAAAAGAGTCGTAAATCGTGACTCAAAGTGTCAAAGATAATGACCAACAGATTCGACAGTTTTCTTTATGATCTTGTTTACTAGACTCGATGACCCATTAGTCAGAATGACCCAAAATGGTCCTGATACGTCAAGCAAGCAATAGTATCTTATTTGATGCCAAAGTACCATGGCACGAAAAACATATTAGTCACGTGAAACTTTAAACCTTGAAATTCACGTACCCATTCTACCATTAATATTCAATAAAACGCCTGAATCATGTCTTTTCATGTCACCAAATTGCAAAATCCGAAAATTGCAAACAGAACCATAAAACATAAACTGGGGTTCGTGTTTTATTGTTCGTCGTGATTGCGTCACATCACTTTATTGCCGGAACAAGAAACTCTGGCCGTTTCCCTTTTTCCCTTTTCCGGGATGCAGGGTGTCTTTGAAGGGTCCGATGGCGCAAAGCGCCGCCATCGTAAATCGATTATCGTTTTACTGCAGGATTTTTCGTTCCCGTTCGCGCGTCCACCTCGGTTCCCTCTTTCGTTGTTTCAAAAACCGGCCACCTTTTTACCTGACGCAGGTACTTACAGGCCGTTTATGGCATCCTCGTGAAACCTATCGTTCTTTCTGCGAGTCTCGTAACGCCGATTATGTGGCAGACGATGCGTCGGAACCACGAATATACGATCGCGAGCGTAATTTCGCATTACGCCCGTATTATCGGTAATTCTTGCTACCGCCATGTTCGGACAGGGTAAATAACCCTGAGGCCTTTGATCGATAATGCGAGTGGTATACGTGCCGACGAGCTGCCCTATCGAACGCTATGATAAGATTTTTTTAAACATTCTTTCATTCAAAATCGTTTTCCTTTTTTATCCGATCATTTTGGACAAATGTTTCTACATAGACACAATTTAATTCATCCGCATTTGCGTTAAACTTGTTCAAACCTTCACTACTTCAAACCATCACATCTTTAAACCAACATCAAACCATAATTTCAAACGATTCGCTCCTAACATTCCACAGTTTAAATTCATAATTTTGTACAAATACTTTTATCGTTCAAATTACCCAGATCTGTTTACTGTATACTTCGAATGCATCACAGATTACAGAAGACAGTAAGAAAGTAAACGAGATAAACAAAGCAGATAGTTGATCGCGCATTCGACGATAAACGAGCAATCGAAGAGTTTCGATATTTTCCAGCGTGGAAAGGACTATCGTGTCCTGCGCGAGTACAAAAGCAGCACGCGAGGAATCGATTGTGCAAACAAGACCGGTGCGCAACCCTCGGCCCATGTCGATCTTTCGTTAAGTTTTCGTTTCGTGCTTCTACAAACGATAAGTTTCCCGAAAGATTATTTGAAGCAAATCACCCAAAATTAACAGAGCTTATATTAAAATTTGTTCGATTACTCGATAACAATTATGAAAAAATATTAAATAATGATTTTGAATAAAATTAAAAGTTTCTGAGTTTAACTTAGGTTTTATTAAAGTTATGGAATAAGAATACTGAAGTATGACATTGATCATCCGAGTTCATAACGTGTTCTATCCAGGCAACTTCCGGCTCGACATACTCTGTAGGGATCGATATTTCGCGGGGAGTCGCAGACCGTGAGATAATTGAAAGCCGTCGGAAAATCGTGCGAGTCATCGCGGACCAAGGGGGTGATATTATTAAAATTGACTCGTGGTAGGAAACAGCGGTCGAGAAATCGCTGCCAATTCGAACCGTTTGATCAACCTGGCTCATCCACCACCTGCCATCTTTTTTTCCACGTGTTCATCGATCGCGGTTTCCTCCTCGTTCGAAATGGACATTGAACATTTAGGGAACCAACTTTATTGTTCTACGTTTACTTTCAAAATTGTGGTTATCGGTTTCCAAGTTTCCTTATTCTCAAATTTTCCAATTTCGGGTTGTTGGAGTTCCTCGTTCTCAAATTTAGAAATTTCAAATTTGCTGATCTCCAAAGTCCAAATCTAGCAAGTTCCTAAACTCTAAATCTTCAAATCTCCAAATTCCTAAATTACCAAAGCTCCAACTTTTGAAATCCTTAAATCCTCAGATCCCCATATTCCCATATCCTCAAATCCTCAGATCCTGAAGTCTTCAAATCCCCAAATCCCCAGAATCCCAAAGTTCCCAAATGCCCAAACCCCCAAATCCTCAAATCCTCAGATCCTGAAGTCTCCAAATCCCCAAATCCCCAAAATCCCAAAGTTCCCAAATGCCCAAACCCCCAAATCCTCAGATCCTGAAGTCTCCAAATCCCCAAATCCCCTGAATCCCAAAGTTCCCAAATGCCCAAATCCCCAAATTACCAAATGCCCAACCCCTAGTTCAGAAATTCCCAATTCTCCATATCCCAAATTCCCCAAAGTCCTAATCTCTCACCGACCTACCTCCAAAAGTGTCAACTCCCCAAATTTCTAAACTATCACATCTCGAACATATGTACATTTCCTACGACAAAATTGTAACGTTCAGAAATAGAATGGCAACAGATAGTGGATACATTTCTCCTGAAAGGATGGAAACAATGTTTTGCTATCATCGTCACTATCATCTACATGGAGCCTTTTACTGTTCCAGACGATCTTCGTGGGAGGCTGCACAGCTAAAACAAACATCCATACACAAGAATAACATCTTTCGCTAATCACAACACTTGGAGCGCCCTGTACACGAACGAGATGGCGACGATAGAAAAACATCGTACCGGTCGTTGAAGTCTCTTGGAAAAATGACGTTGCCTTTCGGTAGTTAATGAAGTGGTCTCGCGTGAAAATTTATGCTACGGCATAATATTATTCGATGTAACCACAGATATAACCCGATCGAATCTATCGATGTTCCTCCACTTTTATTCTTCCATAATCGAACATTTTATGAAACTCATGGCTGTTACAATTCTTTCGTTCTTCTCAGAAATTTTATCAAATATAATCTTTTATGAAATATAAAGCGGGGGAATAAATAAAATATGACATCTCTGTGTATACTTTGTTTTATTAAAATCTCAAGAGTACATGTAACTTATCGATTAAAACAAGTCTTTAAAAAAAAGTCGATACAGTTCTGTTTAGTTCAGCTAATTAGTAATTCAGCAACACAAATTTCACGCACACTCGATAATAAAATACATGAACGTCGTAAAAAGGGCACTTTCGATAGCTGCATTCGATAAAAAAATACAATTGGAAACCTTGCGATCTTGATGGCACTTCCACATCGATTGAGTATATGGTGCATTAAAATATACGGTGATCAACTTACTGTAAGTACTTCTATGTGATTACTATCGTTAATTACGGATATAGTAGTGAAACGGTGTTCGATTATTTAATCTTCCAACGATGGCTAGATTCTTGCAATTTTAGTAGATATTTTGCAATGTGAAGCTTAATTTATTTTGAAAATCTAGCTCCATCGTTCGAGAGTTATTATTGCGAACTGTAACTTTTGAATTGAGATTACAAATTTGTCAGAAAACCCTTAGAAAACTATGAGCTACCATTTTATCGATACAATAAATATATTTTATGAAAATAGAACAGGCTATTATTATTGCGATTCGAGTGATAACGAGCCTACAAGGTTTCCCAGTAATTCAAATTAATTTTGCCACAAGAAATATAATTCGAAAGTGAAAGATCAAATTTTGAAGCACCCTGTATTGTCGTTATCACCCTTATTTGCGTATATATTTACAATGTTAAGTAGATTTCGATCAAGATTTGGCTGATTACAGATTCTACCATTTTGTACAGGAAATCGAAAAATAGACAAAAGATTTCGTTGGTTACAAACTACGACACGAAAATATTAAGTTAACAACTAAATTCACATTTCCCTCATCCCTAAATTTCTACCATAGAAAACTGTGATAAATCATTGGACATAATTTAGTTGTCAACCTAATACGACTTTGCTTACGAAAATACTGTTTTTTACCTGAAACTCGTATTTGAAGGAAAACTTATAAACTACGCGTGTGCATAATAAATACATAATGCGAGTAACTATCTTGTAAAGTGACTCACGTTCATTTCTATATATTTTTTAAACATAGTAGTCAAAAAGGAGTTGATGAAATAATTTGTTTGTTTTCATTATCTTTGTATACATTGTAATAAAACATAAGTATTCTAAACAAACTAATATGTCGATCTCGCTTGAATAAACAACGTGAGTCACCGAGATATTATGTTTCTATAATGATATATATTATTTGATAACGGGAAGTAGAATCTGTGTACAAGATAATAAAATGCTAAGTATCTAATCTAGAAAACTTTAGTTGTTGTTTACACGAGATACGCTAATTAGTTATTTAATCAATATATTCGAAGTTGGTAGAAATTCGATTGCAAATACGATAACTGCGCAATCCGCTACGATAAGATGATACATTTATTACTAAATTAAAGCGATGCAGCGAGAAAAAGAAAAATGTTAATCGTTGCTTGAGAATGTACCTACATAATGACGAAAAATCACGAGAATGTGGCAAGTTAGGTATAAATGCTGTTTGATAAATAATTTTATTGTGAATAGGTGATTTTATTTTTGTCGAACGAATAATCCTGTGACGAATATAATATTTTTACACTGATAAACAGCAAACAATTTCGTGATATTTCTGTCATTTATAACTATGAGCCTATGTTAGTTCATAAAAAAATATATTTTTGAGCTATTCAAAACTATCTTTTCCCAGTTGATCGTTTGTGGACAAAATCTGATTGCACACAATTTAATAATTACCCTATTGGAATTTTTGCTAAATTATAAAACATCGGTATTTCACAAATCCGATATAAAACAAACAATGAATTCTGTATGTTCAGAATGCATGAAAAATTTTACATCATTAATGATTGCATCTAAATTTACTACAGAAACAAATCTTGTTAATAACATTAATGTTAATAAATCTTGATAACGAACCAGCGAGTATAAAAGACAAAAGGTTTGATTATAAAGCCTCTTTAATCGCGAAGGGTTACGCGTTGGCATTCGCGATGCGATAACAATGGAAAAAATTCTGGAAAATCGAACAGGCACGATAAGAATCTTGAGGAACCGTTTTCAAAAAATTGGGACGAATGAACGATCACAGGTAAGGTTGCGATTCTGAACGCTGCAACCCTTATACAATTGCTCGTTATTTTTTCTACTGATAATACGAGAAACAACCGCAATCGCACAAGGGTTGGAAAAGCACTTATCTAATCCTTAAACACAAACTTTATCCTTTAAGTACCAAAATTCAACCCTGTTTTGTAAAACAAAAATTTAATAAATATCTTATTAATTTTTCCTGAATTGCTTTAGAGACATCTGTTCTGTCCTATAAGAATCACTTGAGAATAAAGTTAAAGATTTTTTTGTTCATCTAATGTCATGGATCTACAAGCTTGATTCTTCTCAAATCATTTTCTATTATTTCAAGTCTTCCTTTCATTTTATGAAATTATTTTTAACTGTTCAAAATCTTCCAAACCTTCAGATGCCAAAAACAGGGTCAAATACTACCATCCAATCCATCGACGATTTAACCTACTTTGAACGATCAAACACTTAGCCTAAAAATCAGTAAAAGCTCCAAAAAATTAATCGACTATTCAAAATCCTTCGAAGATCTCAAAATTGTATACGGCTACTTTGAACGCTCGAACGGCTAATTTAGGGATCACGGGTCTTGGAACTTGCTATCATTCTCAGTCTCCTAACATTCGTACTTTGGATATTTTACTATTCAAGAATGGTGTTAGCGATCTATGTTCTCCCTTCATCCACATCTTCCATACTTCACTCATTCTGGACATTTCATACTTAGAAGGATGATGTGTCCAAGACATCATCATCCAACTCCATTAAATTAATCCAACCTTCCTCAAACACTCATTCTGGACATTTCATACCTAGAAGGATGAATAATCATCCTCCAAGACATCATCATCCACATTTCACACCTAGAAAGATGAATGATGCATCCAAGACCTTCATTCAACCCCATCAAACTAATCCAAACCTTCCTTCCAACACTCATTCTGGACATTCCACACCAAGATGAACGATGTAACCTTCATCCAACCCTCTCAAACTAATCCAAACCTCCCTTCAAACACTCCCACACAATCCTAGACATTTCACAACTGTAAAGATCAAACCATTCGAAACCTCAAACCCTCTCTGATAGTTTAAAGATCAGTGACGGGTCCAGACAATTTGATACCATTTTCGATCACTGCCAATCGATCTACCTTCTCCCTGTACGGTGTCCCCTCGTCCACGTTACCGTCCTCTTCGTCCTCTCGCCTCTGCTCTTCCTCGTCCAGATCCTCGCCGGAAGAGGTAGAAACATTTCGCACGCGTTTCGCCGTGATTTCGCCTTCCTGCTCCGTGGCGATCATCTTACTACGAAGTATGTCCAGCAGCTTCTCCAGTCTGACAAATGACGAGTTCGTTTTGTCAAGTTACATGCCGTGCTAACTGGCCCAAACGAATCTCTGCAATACTCTCTTTAGAAGCGGCAAAAGCAACAATGTCAGCTGAAAGCCATGCTGCCAGCTAAAAGAAACAGAATAGAACAGGCGGTTTTCGCTTGCCCCGCACTCCCAGAGATACTGTGCGGCTGATCAACGAAGCGGAGGGTGATTTTTACATGGAGGATGCTGGTTTTTAATTTCTACGGTTTTTTCGATCGAAGAGAGAAATATTGCGACTTTGATATCACAGTTTAGGATTGATATTTGGTTTCAAGTCGCTCAAATTCTTTTTATTTAACGTGTACATCGACTATGAATATTTGAGCGCTTTATGAAACGTATTTTGTTCAGTGGAACATTTAGATTTTTTTTGGTTTTTCTGTAATTCGTTTACGCAAACTTTCATGCAACGATATTTTGAAGGGACTTCTTGCTTTTTTATATTCGATATGCAAAGAATAACCGTGAGGGATTTCATAAGAGGGCTTTCTTGAAAATAATGCGCTGCAATATTTATGTAATAGTTACACCAAGGCCAATCAACGACTCGTACAATGATAAAACGATATTGCACACGGGAAACAAGAAGCAACACACTGTACACGATATTGATAAAAAACCTGAACCATGCTATAATACAAGCTGCAAAGCCATGCCAACGATGACGTTACACTGCTCGAATATATAAATTATTACAAATAAAATAAAAAAAAGAAGAAGCTGCAAACCGTGAGAAGTGCTTTACGATTGTTCGACTGAAACACAATTCAGAAAATCAACGAGCATTTTATTTCAACGAGCAAATTTATTTCTTTTTCTGAATTTCTCGTTCTTTCATACAAAATTAAAGATACACAATGCAATGCTCTTCTCGTACCTTTTGTTGCAAACACTAAAAGCATTTATGGAAACATTTTCTTAACAATCCGGGACTTGGTTCACGCTGACAGACTTGTAACTCGAAAAATATTTACACAAATAAAAAAATATAATCTGTATTTGATAAAAAAATGTGAAAAGTTACGATCGTAAAATTACGACAAGTACAATTGTAAAAATCAAAGTCACGAACTTAATAAATCTAGAGAACAAAATATAAGAGATTCAATTTTTACTGTCATTTCGTTCTCCGTTTACTCAAGTCATTCGTAAAAATTCATCGCCGAAGGTCTTGTTAATTACCTAACTATGTTAACCATTCAAAATTCTCGCGCAAGAAAGCTATGCACACAGTGTTCCTGTGTACAAGCAACTCAATCGTTTAACACCTTACCAAGTAATTAACCCTTTGAGTACTAAAACTGTAATAAAATAAGCTCAAGCAAACGTGCCGATGCAATTACTAAATTCTAAGCGTTGTACTTAACACGCATCATATTATAGCAGATTCTCGTTATATTGCCGCTTTCCACACCTACTGACAATCCTAATAGTATCAAGTGAACAAAGATTGCAATGTCAAAAAAGGCTTCTTAACCAATTCCAAAATTTGCTTTTATAGATCAGGAATGTAACGACAATCTGCACGATGCTCACACATCAGTCGATGACTGGTCAACGCGTTAACTATCCAGTATTCAATGGACTCGTTAAAATCATTTAGCACCAAAAGGATCATTTCAGAAATTTTGTACACTCGACCTTAATGTTACTTCAAATTACTATTAATTTATAAAGCTTATTCATTTCATCCTCGAGCAGGTAAGGTGTTAATGGCACGAGCCAAAGAAACCACGAGGCAAGGGATTAAGGACACTTTCGTTCAATAACTACTGCTCGGAGATAACAAGATGGTATGTGAAAAAAATATAATACAGCATCCAACTTCTGAATGAATCGCGAAATTAAGGCTTGCCATCTCGTCATCTCCACACGATAGCATGTATAATAAGTTTGGTCAAGGCAAAGCTACAGCCAAATTATTTGATTGGCGTAACTAGGATTTCTAGGTCCATTTCAGAATTACGGAAATTGGATCTGGGAAAGTTTCGCAAGATTTCCTAATACAAAAACTCTGCTCTACAAAGTCCCCTAGTCACGCCAAACAATGATCCACGCTTACCGTGGACACGAACCCGTCAGCAGGAACCAAGGCAAAGAGGTTCTACCGTTCCAAGCATAATAGCCAAAAAACGCTACTCGAGGATAGAGTGAACGATAGACCTACGTGCTATTCGACATT
This sequence comes from Megachile rotundata, assembly GCF_050947335.1. Classification (NCBI taxonomy): domain Eukaryota; kingdom Metazoa; phylum Arthropoda; class Insecta; order Hymenoptera; family Megachilidae; genus Megachile; species Megachile rotundata. Next base: position 14,024,267 of record NC_134996.1, read on the forward strand.
GTACATAGTAGTAGCCTCTAGCAAGCCCTTGAAGCCCCCGTTTGCGGCACGCGTCCGCCATTGGTGCGCGTATGGTTGCGGGGCCCCGCGCGTACGTGGCCTAAATGTAGGCGGTGGTGTAGGTAGCGCGTGAGGGTGCTGTCAGGACTCTGGAGGTCAGGATTCCCGTCGAGCAGAGATCTTTCGGCACGAAGGGGGAGCCACCACCGACAACGGTCACTTCCGGGATCTCGGTGATGGCTCGGCACGTGTCCTCGTCATCTTGACGAGCCTCGTCCTCGCTCACCGTTCTCCGCCCGTTCTCGTTCACCGTCTCCGAGGAAGCTGGCTTGTCCGCCTCGCTGAACGACCTCTTCGAGTTCACCTTCTTCTTCCTGGTCTTCTTCGAGCCTGCCCTCTGCGCGCCTCGCGTCTCCTCGTCCTTCCTGGACCCCTTGCTCCTTTTCTCCGACCTGGATCCGTCTTCCGTCTTACAAACTTCCTCCTTGGTCTCCTCCTTCTCTTCCACTCGATCGACAGGATCCTCCGACTTGGTGTCGACGGGCAGATCCGAGTTGGTCAGACTGGAGGTCTCTTCGTAGGTCAGGTCTTCCGCAACGGGCGACTGCATGCTAGAACCTTGTTCGTCTACCGTCCAAGTGGACTGTGGAGTACAGTCCACGGACCCGTAGCTTGGCTTCTCGGAGACGAAGTGGTGAGCCAGGTCCGCGGTTCGTGAGCGCAGCATGGCGAAGTGCTGATGGGTCGAGGATGAGCCTGAGGAGGAGGACGACGAAGGGACCAGGCTACAGGTGTCGGAGAGAGCGGTACGCACGGGGGTGCTGGTTAGGTAGGGCGAGTCGAGGGCAACGACAGGGCTGACTGATCTCGCGTTTACGCACTTTGCCACGTGATTCTCGGCCAGGCTCTTGGATGACCGCGCCTCCTGCAGCTCCCGTCGCAGCGCCAGCGTCTCTTCCTCGAACGCTGCGATCTCGCGGCCCTCGTTGCTAAGTGCCAATACAAGTCCACCAGTTTAGATAAACAGCCTCACCTTCGCCGGATTCTTCGGCGTCTCGCGAACGGCGATCCCGGCATGCGTCGAGGTTCGTTTTCAAGGAGCGGTGAGGGGTTTCAGGCGGGAACTCTTACAGAAGGAGGCAAGCTTCTAGGCACCGGGTTAGAGATGGATCGTGACTGGGGGACAGAGGGTTCTTCTGAGAGTGTGACGGTTTAGTGAGTTATTGCCGAAGAAAGGTTGCGAGGGCTATGTTGAGATACTGCAGGCTTTGATGCGGTTATGAGAAGGTTCATCGATGCAAGCCTCAGGTGCGGTTAGGGTTAAGAGTGTTGCAAGGCTTTGGTAAGTCGTAGCTGAAGAGATGAGGTCTTGCAAGGCTCTATTCGTAGATGTTAGTGTCTTTGAAAGGGGTGAATATGTTAGGCAGGATGGGAGGTTCGAAATACGCTAACTCATATCGAGTTTGTTAATCTTACTGTTTGACTGTTAATGAAATTATGTGGTACACTGCTCAAAATAATTGCAAATTATTGTTGACTTTTCTTGTTCAGATATATTCCATCGATAAGAGCTCTTTAACAATATGGTACTTTAACTGTTTTGAGCAGTATATACTTTATGTTGAAAGTTTGTATTCAGATCATCGAGAAATTACTTTTTACACTAATAAAATAATAAAAAGCAAAGTCACCAAGTTCGTAATTTATACAAAATAGATATTCTGAAATATTTGAATAAAAAATAAAAAACAAATTTATGTATGTCTGGCAATATACAAATAAGAATAACATGATTCATTCCGTGATTCCAAAGAAACTACACATAGAGGGAGAACAAAGTGGGAGAACAGAGGGAAGAATAATAGACGAATAATGATAAATACTACAAAATTACTAGTTAATACAATTTTTCCTTCGATTAATAAAATACGGTAATTTCCTATTCCAGATATAATAAATATTTCAATAAAATTAATCCAAAAATTGACAAAGAATTACTTTTTTTAAATAAAAAATAAATCAAGTTAGGTGAATTCTACCGTGTTTTGTGCAAATCGTGTACTACTTTCACGAGTCAAACACAAAACGTGTATTTTACAAAAGGAAAAATATTCAAGCCCGTCCCACAAATGTTCGTCTATCAAAAATAAATTATAAACGAGCACTCACTTTGCGTTCAGTCTCAAGGTTGCCACTTCTTCTTCTAATTTTGTAATACGTTTTTCGTTCTCCTCCTTCTCCTCCACCAGTTTCAAGATCTGATTCTGAAAACATTCAACGAATAATTATTTGTTAATTGATTTATTGCGAAAGTAATTAATTTAATTTTCAATAAAAATGTGTACTAAATTTTGTTCTGGACTGCTGTGTACCGAATGTGAAATGCATGGAAATAATTTAGAAAAAGAATCAAAAGAAATTTTGCTCCGAGACGAGCAAGTCCTCTGCCGACGGAAGAAAACGAGGATAAAGATAACAGATAAGGGAGACAATAATATACCAGCGTAGATAAGATGCCTCGGCTCGTTTCGAAAGAAATCAAACAATTTACATAGTAACCTGCAATTTTTCACCAGATAACGGTTTACAACGTACCGCTCTTTAGTTACACGATTCCGCACCGTTTATCGGGTTCCAACTTAGCCAAGGTTTAATTTATCAGTAATTCTCTTCGCTCGGAGAATTACTACTTCGTCGAGAAAAGAATCTCTCAACTTCTCTTCAAAACATTAATTAATATTTGATATTTCATCCTTCACTCTTATTAAAATTCTAAAAATTTTAGTAGCTTCCACCACCACACTGAATTTCCTATATCTTCTTGCCATGTTTCCCTAATATTCCAGAACATTTTATAAAACATCTAATGTCCGTATCTGATTCGTAGCGAAACCCCTTCCTTTTTCTTCTGATCGCTAAATCGCGAAACAGGCGAATGACACGAATTCCCCGTCGCGACGAGCACTTGGCCAGCTGAAAACGCATCGAGTGGCTTCTCGTCGTCGGTCGGGTGTCAGCGGCCAGAAATTTACATGCACGAAAGTGGAAGGTCCCGAAGGTTCAATTACGAGATTGGCAACGCGACAGAGAGGAGGCGAGCACAGCACGGACGGCCATCGCTTCGGCTGATGAGGCTAATGGATGGTTGAAACCCGAGAAGATGGGAGAAAGAGGGAAAGGAAAGAGGCCAAGGGAGAGGCCGTGACAGCCGCTAAGTGCCTCATCCTTCACCCTTCCTCGTCCCTCTGCCTCCCCTTTCGAACCCTCTCCTTTTCTCTCTACCCTCCTGCCCCTCGTTGTAGATAGCACCCTCATGTGAAACCTAATCATTTTTACCGCGTCACGGATATTTCGTATTACGTCTACATTAGGTTCTCCGGTATCAGCCAGTTTTATCAAGAATAGAATCGTGCCTTCAACCCTCTTCTAGGAGTCTGACCCTTGACAGTGAACAATTAAGGGATGAAGTCATTTCTGGAGCCACTGAACATGCTTGGATCGCTTAACTCTTCTTTTCGAACTGCAGACGATGGTCAGAGAGTTTGGGAACTTATCTGAAAATTGTTCAATTGTTACATGAAATATCCTTTGTTCAATAGACGAAGATCCCTACTTCAACGTGAATATGAAAGAGTACTTGAACAATGAAAATGCTTAAAAGAAAACGGTATTCTGACAGAGTCCGCTGCAAACTTGATCGACGAAAATTCGCGTGCAGATGATAATCGAAAGGGAGGGAAATTGTGGAAAAAGAAGAAAAGGTGAGAGAGGGGAACCGAAGATCACCTGGCCGTCCTAATCAAACAGAACGTACGAATGCTACGCAAACAATATGTCCATGACCATGTCGTAGAAATGCCGAAAGCGTCGGCCGAAGCGGCACATTACTGTAGCCTAACTGCAAAGTCGAGAGAGAGAGGGGATTCCCTAGCTCTCTACCCGCTTTGTTTTCCATTCCCACGTTTCCTATCTTCCGACCCAAACTTCCATTCTTCATCCGTACTTCCTGCTCCTTTTTATCGGAGCATGCCTACTTCAAGAATAATTTCTTAATTAAGTGTTCATACTACAATAATTCTATTGCACTTTTCAGTGCAGATAATTACAAATGAAAAACATTTTTATGAGACTTCGAGTAGGTACTGATTGTGAGTCAATTGGAAAGAAAGCTATGAATCATCTATGACTAATCTAATCACCAAGGATAATGTTGGTTGACGAGACTACTATTTTGACAAGCAACTGGTATTCTTGTACTTTTCAAGAAATGAATAATACCTACATTTAAATTGGCTACTTCTAATGACCTCTGATTCAACTTCTCTTCCACTATAGACTTCACTTTTGAAACTAATCCTTCTTCGCACGTTTTATTCGCTTGCCTGATTTCTCTAATGAAATCTGTAACAATTAAAATACCAACATTTACGGTATAAACAACTTTTGTTTAAAAATATTTCATATATGAATTGGATTACAGTATAAATATTTACCCGATAACATTCCTGGTTGGTAATCAGAAGAGCCATTATATTTACACTGTGCCAGCTTTGCTTTCATACTCCCTAATTCAGACTTTGTTTCATTTAATTCTTTGAACAGTTGACTATTACTCTTTTTCAATTCTGTCATCTAGAAAAATCAAACATATAATTATTGATAGGGAAATTAAGTATGAAGTTATCTAATTATGTTGTAAGCAGCAAACAATGTACACCTGTTCAATAAGAGACAGAACTAGTTTATTGCTGCGACCAATAGTTGTAATGGAACTTCCACTATCGACACTGTCAGGGTCTTCGCTCTGGGTAGGAGCCTCGGCAGATCCAAGGCCAGGATCTGAATACCTTCTGTGCTCTGAATTTAATTCGTCTCCATTAATTCCACTGTTCTTATTAGCAGTGGGTGGCAAACTTGCATAGTCCCCATTCTGATAATCAATTGGTATAGGAGATGTCAAACCATTCTCCTGTAGACTCGTATAACCGTTTCCCATAGAGTTTATGCTCAATTCCATTGGATGAGCTTGATTACAGTGTCTCCTGGGTCTGTTGGGAATAGTTCTGATGCCAGAAAATGGCACTGGTTGATATAACCTGTACATGGGTGGTAGTGAAACTGGCTCCATGGCATAGGTCATTGGGACCTGTGCGTAACCACACATACTAGGATCAGAGGCTGTCGTAAAGAGGCGCTGTCCGTTATTTGGGAAGTTCTGTTGCATGTTAGACTGCCACAGTACATGCTGATGCTCCATGCCAGGTACCATATCATTGTTTTGATTGTTCTGGAGACTATTCATCCATGAGTTAATCATACTATTCCTTTTGCTGGATCGCTTCTTACTCTTTTTAGAGTGACCAGTGACATCCTCACGATACCCTGACTTTGATGTATCCAATCTGCAGGAAAATTCGCATTTATTGAATCAACAAATAACCATAAATCGAACGAATTGCGTAGAATATAGTTTCTTACCTTTTATCCATTTCTGAGAAAGATTTACACCGTGTCAGAGGTTAATCGCAAATCAACACTCGCGATATATGTGACATGGAGATCTCACGAGATCTCGTACTGTTATGTGTGTTGAAATACTGACGTTTCGATACGCACGAGCTTGAATCAAGTAACTAACGTTACGGCATGAATACTAGTAATAGCACAGTAATAGACGTGATATGTATATGTATAGTACAGTCCTACCGTTTTTGTGGGAGTTCGTATTACACGATCTGAAATACCGACATTGCCAACGAAATGATACTCTTGGAGACATCCAGCGCTGCTGAAAGGAACTAACAGAATAAAAGATTATAATCTGTTAAATTACAGACATGTTCTGTGACATTATCTTTCAGAAAAGTGATTTCAAGGCTTACATCAGCGATCTAGTCATTTTATTTGTCCACTCCATTTGAATAAAGTATCATTCTTTTGCAAGTAGCCTTTACACTTCGTATTACACTCTTCACTCAAATATCGTAGTAAATTAATTTGTAAAAATAACATGGAAAACAATAATTTATTGTACAGCTATTAATTTCTACTATTTCTGTGTATCTAAAAAGGCCTACTATTTTTCTCTGTGTTTGGGAAAAAAAATGTGTAGCTATCTAGCAGTGGAAGTTGGAACTACAAAAGTGCAAAATTCCGACTTTCTATACTAGCGCCATCTAGCGGCCGGGTACCAGAAGCTACTTTTAATATCAGGATAGCAGAAAAGTAAAGGAGGTATGCGGAATAAGAGGTAGCCCGTGCAAACGAGTGCGCATGCGCAGTAGAGCTATATGTTAACCCTATATACACGATAATGAGTATGAAAAATCATTAATACCTCCCTTTCTGGACACAATCCTTCTACTTTTATGATTAAAGAATATTCAGTGATCCCCTAGCTACTTTCTCATATCATATTTGTTCAGATTTTTAATGAAATTAATTAGTTATTAACTAATAACCAAAGGCCAGCCACGGCGCCAAGCGGTACATATGAGGTCATTTTGAATAATTAATTACACGTTTTGTGGATATATTCTGTGCACTTTTATGATTGAAGAATGTTCAGCGATCCTTTATTTATATGGATCGATCATAAAAATTCATAAAAAGTGCTCAGGTAATGAGTAATTAATTATTTTCTACCAACACTCCGACACATATATAAGCCGCCTATGTGAGTTCTACTGCGCATGCGCGGCGCAGTCCGGTAGGCGTGGCCACGCCCCCTGCGCAACATGGCCGCCGCTGTGTGTCTACTGCGCATGCGCAACATGGCCGCCGCTGCGAGCCTACGACGCATGCGCACTAGTTTGTACGGGCTACCCCTTCTTCCGCATACCTCCTTTACTTTTCTGCGCTCCGGATACTAAAAGTAGCTTCTGGTGCGCGGCCGCTAGATGGTACTAGTATAGAAAGTCGGAATTTCGTACTTTTGTAGTTCCAACTTCTACCGCCAGATGGCTACACATTTTTAGGTCCATGAAAAGCAATTTTTCTTATTATCGTTTCTAATGAATTTAGCGGGTCATTATGGTATTATTTCAATTCTAATGAGATCCGAGAATATTTAGGACTATGCAGGGGGTCAATGTTAAATGATTAGTCTCCGCACATAGCATGAGCAGTCGACAAGCTTGTAATTAAATGATTAAAAAATAAGTTTAATTAAGTTATGTACTGTATGAAAAGTGGTGAAAATAAAGAAAAATTTATCAACAATCATTGCGTATTTATTGTTACCTAACAAACCCAACAGAATAAAAATTTACATATTTGAAATAGTGGATTTGTATCAAAGGAATATGAGAATTCCTGGAATTCAACGTCGCAAAAGTTCTTAGAATTGACACGTATTAAATGTTGTTCATATTAGGCTATTTTGACATGTACTTGCCTAATCTGAACACCCCCTTATATGGCTTGGCGCAGCTCCATCTAGCGGTGACTCGCGGAACTTCAATACGACCAGTTAGTTCAATGGCTTGTTGCTAGGTGGCGCTGTTATCGGCCTCTGTGGCGGTTTTTTTAAAAAGATTTTTTCCTTTTTTCTTGATGTATTTATATGTGTATCATTTTTATGAGATACTTGCGGAACCTGGGCAACGAGTTTTCGAAAACTCAGAACTGCAGCAATTTAAAATCTAATTTCGTTATCATTAAGAGTTGGTTTTTTGACTTTTCTGCGTTAATATGAAGCAATAAAAATTGTTTTTTGAACAATTAGTAACAATAATCTTCAGATAGTGACAGTAATTTGTTTTTTACAAATGAGTACAAACAAACTACCTAGTATATACTGTATTTTCCGTACGTCCCCGTTCATAAGCACCAAAAATTCATAACGCATACTTTATATAATAGGAGAAACTCGAATAGAAGATTCTCCATATCTTATATATTCCACTTAATGTGTTTTAAGGTACTTGTTACGTTTAAGGAGAGCATTACGAACAAACTGTTCTCCCACTCGGGACGTTTTCCCGATTAATAACCTGACGAGGTTAGAAATAATGGGACCTGTTACTGACACCGACTGAGTACAGTGTGAGTGCTGAGAACAAGTTGGAGAATGGTGACTATGCATTTAAGGGTTAAAACGCATCATCGGGAGTAGACTGTATGTACACGTAATCTGTGACAAAGCAAACGGTCGATTGGTCGGCTACCTACGAAATTATACCCCGACCGCAAACGCGAACGAAGCGAGTGCAGTGCATGTCACTTGCACCAGTCTCTAGTCACCCACGAGAAAGGGACGGAACAAGTGTTGAGAAAACATGGCGGCCCATTGGAACGTGCCACAGTGATGCAGCGTACGCGTAGCGAAATTTTCTACTTCGACTGACCAAAGAGACAGTGGCCTCGCTCGCTAAATATTCGTCTGTCCAAATGACATGGGAATTTGTAATCGAAGGCACTTCCTACTGACAATATGCATCTTACAACTTGTGAGTCTCCTTAATGAAGAAACTTGCTCCGCTATCTTTGCGATCGTTGCGATACGCTAGGTGATTCGTAATACATGTAGCGTTTTTTTCCTCTACAATGAGTCACGTATTTGATTTGTTAACAAAACAATTTTCATTGTACGAGTTATTTCTATTTTGTTCATTAACATGGTTATTGTTCCGTAGAAACTGTGAACCAATTTCGAACGATTTTATCGACGATGTTACGGCTGGATCAAACACTGCAGACACTTGCTGGATTATTGTATCGCTTTATCGATCCCAGTCGCGTGGTTTATCTTTACGGTGTACTAAAATCATCTTAGAAACTATGCAGACCATCTAGAATCGCTTTTCCTATTTTCTATTGCTTTCTTGCGAGTGTTAATCGACATCGATTCGTTTTACGTGATTTTACCGTGCTACGATGTTTTTGCAAATTAAAATTATAGTATAATGCAAGCTATGGCTCCATGATAAGATTCATCAATATGATATAGCACAATAATTAACATTAAATTATAAAAATGTTTTGCAATAATTTATGGTCTGTTACTTTATTTATAAGTAACAAAACCCGACAAGAAACAAAAATTGTTCATGGAAATTTATTGTGTCTCTGTAGGTAATTAATAGAGCATTTAGAATGTAGGGCAATTGGTACAGATTAAGAATGTGCGTAAAAAGGAGTTAGTAGACATTAAGAAAATTAGTGTCATAGACTACTGACTTGTTTGCTCCTTTCATTATTACTTATTTTGTATTTCTTTTGCAGATTACTACTGTAGAGCGCCAAGTTTTCGACTTTTTGGGCTTTATGTGGGCCCCGATACTGGTCAACTTCTTCAACATTATATTTGTGATTCTAGGATTTTTTGGAGCCTTCCAATATAGACCTAAATATATCATATCGGTAAGTCAGAGAAGTAGCATTATTTTTACAATCTTACACATCATAATTTACAGTTCATGCTTTTACATGTAATTTGTTTCAGTATTGTGTGTGGAACGCATTATGGTTGGGATGGAACATTTTCATGATATGTTTTTACCTTGATGTGGGTATATTGGACAAAGTGAGTACAGATTACATATAAAGTTTTATAACTTTAACTATGAATGATTTGTAATGATAATTGATTTTTCAGAATAGCGATATTTTAAACCTTGGTACCGGTAGCTTTTCATGGTGGCATGTCAATGGACCAGGCTGCAAAGCTATTTATGATGTTACAGAACCAGAATTTTTCAGACCAGCACGACCTGCAAACGTAACAGACTGTGTTCTGGATTATGAAGTAGTTGAAATTTTACATGCATCTACGCAGTGTATCTTAGGTGTAAGTGTAATTCACTCAATTTTTTACTGAATACTTAAGAAACTTTGCCCTTATGAAACCCAATTTTTGTTTTTCAGTTTATTGCAATTGTGGGTGGTATCTGTCTAAGTAAGGTTTTTCTGGAGGAAGATGATAGTTGTAAGTATGCGATTTAAAATATTTCGTTTTTATTATTGCCAGTGTCAAATTAGTATAAAATTTAGTTTGTGGAGTAAGATTATTTTTAGTTTCTATTCTGGGTATCATTCGGTGATAAGATTGGGTGATGTATTGGTATTAATAAATACGATATTGAGGAAAAGATTAATTAAGAGCATTTTAAAGTAAACGAAAAGAAAAAAGTTTACGCGATTATACTAGTGCAATGATAAATCTTTCTTTATTCAGTTTAAAGATAAACGAATACATGTCATTATATATTAAATACAATTCTTTAAGATTTATTATTGCTTGAAAAGAGGGTTGTCGGTTACAGTTGATTTCATTGGTGGATTTGATCCTCCATTTTGGTAAGTGCTTTGCCTGATCCATGGTTTGCACGCATTTTATCTGTTCCTTTAAGCACGAGTAAGGCGCATTAGTATCTTGTTATTCATAAGATTCTTTGAACGCGTATAGTTACCCTTCAGAATGTCTGCCAATATATTTTGCATCTTGAACCGTAAACGAATTCTGTTTCTCTTTTATTATAGAAAACTATCAGTATAGCATGTCTCCTTTGCAGATAACTGCATATACATTATTCGTATTATCACAAAAAAGCGATAATTGCAATTGTTCGTGCATTGAATCTAAAGTTAAAGTCGTACCCTTATTTTTAGTTATTCGCAAGAAAAACAAGAACCAGCAGCCTCTTCGCAACTAAACACAATGTAAATTCGAATTCTAATGCAATGGATTCTACGTGATATTTCAGTTGACTTTGTGGGAGGTGATGACTTTGGGTTGGCAGGCCACACGCCGTTGCATCCTATGTACGTTAGCTACTCGGCTCTTCCATCACCTGCCCACCCTCAAAAAAATCCCGCTCAAAATTATCTCACAGGCACAACTAGCTCTCATCAATCCATTTGTCACGATAACAACAGCTTCTCAAAGAATAGCGACAAGTTATTCAATAGCTCGGGACGAAGTAAGAACAGTTTCAAAAACGACACGATCAGAACCAATCGTAGCAACCAATCGAATCGCGATCTGAAGCACGTTGATTATCCGAACGATTATTCGAATCCTCTGGACCATTTGCAAAGACCAGTGTCCCCGTACGACGAGTACGATTCGTTGGACAGTGCCGCTAAATTGAGGTATCAAAAAAGCAAAATGTATTATCCGCAGTCGTCGTCATCGTCGAGATACAGTCCGGTTGCGTCGCCGCGGATCAAATCACGTCCAACAGGTGCAAAACAAAGTAAAGTCTCGAACAAGCCCAGAGTGTTCACCGATCATATTCGCGAACAACCGTTGAGATCGTTTTACTCTGATCCCAGATTGGCAATCGAGAATCAACAGAACACGAACGAACAAGAGAAACAGAACAGGACTAAACGCGACAGTAGACCTCTGTCCTTGTATGCCAGTAATTTTTAAACGCAAAATCCTTATTTTGTTCGTGTAGGATTTTTGTATACGAGATTGCTTGTTTCTTTTTAATTTAAAGAAAAAGAACATACGACTGAGAATGGTTACACGTGCTTCGATACTGAATTTTCTTACAATATACGAATTCGAGAAGTGTAACGTGTAATTCCTATACTTGCCAAATAGATAGAACAATTAGAGTAGCTAGCATAGGATGCCTAGAAACGATTTTGACCCATTTTTCTTGTAACATCACACGCGATAACGATTAATTATTAGACACGTTTTCAGAAGAAAGGTATCGACTGACAGTGGATCGAACTGTGTGTTCATTAGCACTATTACTTTTTCTTTTGCTTGCGTGTTCAGATTGGTATATTTTCGATGCGATTTGTCTTTTAGAGACGACGGAGCATATTATTAATAATATAGAAATATTACTTTTTACATTAGATTACATACATGATGCACTGTGATACGTATAGAAATATGGATCATGTTGATTTGAGAATGTTATTTGAGGTTTGATCGATTGTTAATTGGAACACTGAGATTCCGACGAAAGATTTCCAGTATATCACGTAGCAAATAAAATTATTATTGTAAACGTTCACGAACGTTGTAGAACATCGTACAATTTTACAATTTTTTGTGACAATTTCTTTCGTACGAGTTCCTTGGTTTGGCTTACAAGATGGCACTTGATAGAACTTTTTTTTATGCTACTATCTTTTTTTAATTAGCTTGTTGTTAACGCGATAGTGAGAAAAGAAATTTGTTAAGGTGCTGCGAGAACTTTGGATTTTAAGAGTCTGAGCATTCGGTAGTGCATGCTAGTACTTGTGTCTTACTTTTTTTTGTAAGTTTAAGATTTATTTTACATATTCCCCTTCGAGCAACGAATAATATGATACGTGCAATCGAAACACCGTAAGATATCTGTAGGCTCTTTGTTAACTTTCGACATTCCACGGTTCGTTGGTTACGCTCGTAATGAAAATGAAAAATCTGAAGTGACGACCACTGTATATGAGACTCTTCTGTTTGTGAATCGATTAAACGAGAAGTCATTTGTTTCTTGATAGACTGCATACAGTAGTGATTGTAGATCAATGGCTAACGAAACTAGACAAAGAAAATTAATTCAGTGCGATGAGAAAAGTATCTTCACTGTTAATTAACTCGGTGATTGAATCCAGCATGACCCAATTAGTGGAAGGAAAAGAAACCCCAAAGAAAATTTATATGTAATAAGATTAATGGGATACTTAAACTTTCAACAACTGCTATTCTTAACACTTTGCGTACGATGATTGATCGATGAATATTTCATGCGATCCAACAGTAGTTAACAATCATAGCGTACGCAATGCAATGCAAGTTGAATCGTGTAAAGGAAATACGTTTCGAATTTCTTAAACTACAGTAATCAATTGAACCGTTGATTGCTGAATGTTTTCCATCGTTAAATGATGTCATTGGTATTACAAAAGAATTACGAATAGAATATTGTTGAATCTGTATATTATTGGATATTTTCTCATCGCATTTGATTGTATCTATTGTTAGCCTTGTTCACGACTTACGACACAGAACCTGTGCATTATTTAATATGTTTTTCTATATTTTTTTGCTTTACGTTAAGTAGTCTTAATTAACGCACTGTTACTTATTAAATGTCCTGGTGAAACGATAGTTGCAATATTTGTTTAGAATATATCACGGTTCAATCAAGTTGTTGCATATCAAATGATCGATATTGAAGCATAATCCGATATGAATTCATGAGTTAAAAGTATCGTGAAGCAAGATTTAGAGCTAGGAGTTTCAGGAAGACGACCATATCCTCGTGACAAAATGGTTGGTTGCCAATCGCAGCATAGTATCGCAAAGTAGGATAAATCCTTATAAATATTTCTCTAATGTTTGGTTCTCGATTATAGTAAATAATAGATCAGAGTAAAACTCATGTATTGTTTCTTTACGAATTTCATTTAGAACTATTGCACGACAAACTTTGGAACACGTTTCAGTTTTAACCAAATTATTGTTATCGAAACTATAGTCATTTCATTTGCAACAACCTGAGTCTTTACTCGGTAGAATCGTAAAGGTTTGCTCACTTGAACGAACACGTTTATTATTGTACATATAAATGTAGTTGCGTTTGAAGTTCACGCGTATATTTTACGCGATTCGTTCACAAAAATATGCAAACGCAATTTCATTGTATTCGTCATAGAGGATTTGACCGAATGAACGCAGTTTGTTACACGTTCAGTCAACGAGTCACTTCAGATTCGTCGTCGAATGTGTAGAATGATCCTCCTCCTTTTTTGTCTTATTTTTTTTTTCTTTTTTTTTTATATTATTTCCGTTCGAGCTTGTACAGTAGTCATGTAGTTTGTTAAGGGCGTGTAGACCTTAGTTTTATATATTTATTTTTACTGTATCGTATGATTTACCTTGGTGCAGTTCATTGGCGACAATAAACGTGCAATGCCTACTACTTGCTTGCTTTTTTATTTATTAACCCCAATTCTTTTCTTTTCTCTCCTTCTCATCTAACATTCTCCTTGCTGTGCAGTCTTTTCGGGGAACTTTTTATTCAGTTATTTGGTTTCCGTTTCAAGTTTCGTTTCTTCTTTTGTCGAACGTATCGAGTTCCGAGCCTTGATTCATCGCGCGTACATCTTTGAATTTATGGATTTTTGGGTGGAATCAATAAAAAAAATATATTTAGAATAGCCCCGCGCTTAGAGACTTGCATTTTGTAATATCGAAATAGGTAGCTATCATAATTATTGACAAATCATCTCAGAAGTTCATCGTGCATGTAAGAGCCTGGTCAGAAATAATCGACGATTTTCATTAATAGTTCTATACATCGCTCCGTTCATTATTCAATCGTGTGTGCCTAACCCTGACGCTTGTGCCTGGTGTGCAGAACAGGTGCTGACTTTCATTCCAACAAGAAAACTGTTCGGCAAAGAATCCAGGCACAAGTTGATCAGACTCGATCGTTTTTAATCAGTGACTAGAACTTTCGCTCTGTTTCCGCTACAGTGCAAGCTAAACGGAAGAAAAAGCAGCCAAGGCCGTTATACAGCATCGAGTACTCCCAGCCGGAACCACCAGCCGTCCACGATGAAAGCGTGTCCCCGAAACCGATGACACCGCGAAGAGTGAAGCGAAGATCGGTCATCTCTAGAGATGGAACGCGGAGATCCAGTCGTAGAAGCTCGGTCAGACAATCTCGAAGAAAGAATCCTGTGAATCGTATTATGGACCAGCAGGAAAGCCTGTACGCTAACACGACACCCAGCAATTTGACGAATCAGAACGTGAACTCGTTGTCGCAAGGTACCTTGAACTACGACAGGATTTCCATGAGTTGGGACAGAGACAGGAACTCGAACTGGCAGCCAGAGGCTGTGAACATGGCCGTGTCCTCTCCCACTTTGTGGAATCAGGATTCTTCGAACAACTACTCCAACACGAGCAATTATACGAATCAAAATTATCCCAACTGGGATGCGACTAGTTCAACTAGGAATCTCACCGATAATTGGCAACCGAACGAATTGAGTCCGATGCAATGGCAAGGGCAGAGCAACCCTACTTTTCAACAGACCAGCACTCAGAGTTTGAACGGAGAAGATCTGGACGAGATTTATAATAATCGGCCAGCAAGCGCTAGGTCGAGTTACAGTAATTATCACGGAGTGAGAGCTACTCCTCAGGTGCCTAATAGAACAGACATCGTTAGACAGAGTCAGAGACAATTTGTCCTGAGCGGACCTCCTGCTTATCAGGATACGGTGATCTGAGTTGGAAGGATCTGGGTCCTACGTTTAAGTTCGGATTTCAGCACTGTTCGACACTGTTGGGTGTAAGCTTGTATCCGATGGAAGATACGAGAATATTTAGTTCCCAATTTTAACATTAGCTTTAACAAATGCTAGACATATCTGTACTTCATGGTGTGAATCTGAGAACCTGGGCCCATTCCTTAGCAACTAATAATACGTTACTATATTCCTACAATGTACTTGTTACGTTTAAGCGATCAGTAAGCGAGAGAAAGTTCGTCTTTCTCGTTACGTTACTGATTTCCAAGCTTTACTCGATCACAGTGGATCTTTATTCCCTGTTGAATCTCGTTATGTACTTTCTAAGGTTGAAATCTTATGTAAAAGATGCGCTTTAACCCTTTACAATCCAAATGTCTAATTGTCTGAACGTTGGATTGTATAGGGTTAATAACATATCAAATATTTCGCTACTTTTATAGACTCTGCCTTTTTATCTCAGGATCTAATGCTTTGGAGGTTCTTTTTAAATATTCATTTTAAACATTTAACCTTTTCACTGTTGTCAAAAACTAATCGCTAAACGTTTGTATAAATGATACATATCGTGCTTAGTGAAAGGGTTGAAAATTGTTCGTACGTTTCACGATTTTTTGCACTGGAAATCTGAAATTTTATACGGAGAAAATTTGTATACAAGGAAGTTAAATTATTTTTTGATATCTCTTTATTTCATATTTTTTTGCATTGTAAATTAACAATCACAACGATGATGTTGTCACAGTTCGCTCATATCGTCATTCAAACTCTTACCCATCTGTAAATATGATAGTGTCACGATCATTACTTTAAATCATATTCACTGTACAAAACAAGACAATCATTCTTATTTATATCTACCACCTTCGAGCCTTAAAAAATGGTGAGCCTTAAAAAAATTTCCTACGTATTATTTTGGAAAACTTAATAAAATAAGTGTTTCGTAGTCTTCCATGTATCGAGATAGCGTGAATCGAATGAAAAACAAATGAATTCGTGCACAAGTATCTTGTTGAATAAGCAGTGCACGAAAAGTGCAATAAGAGCTTTCTGATCAAAGAGTGAGCAAACGAGTATCTTTTTTCATACGGAGAATCAAAATAGATTACGTTGATGATTGTATGGCGTGTGAAATGAAAACCAAAGTATTAAACATCGATGTAAGTTAACGATAATACTTATATTCTATGTAATTGTAAAACTGCCTCAATTTTCTTTCAACTATCGTACAACGTAGAATTAAATTAAATTAAGCGCACAATTTAGTACTTAATGTTTGTTAGCTGTGAATTTGTTCACGGTTTGCGTACAATATCGTTTATATCGTAATCGTCCGTAATTTAAATTTTTTACATTTCCGAAGATATAAAATAATTGGCGATGAAGTCGAACACCGAGGAAATCCAATTATTTATAATATTCTATACGTAGAACGTATCGTCAAGTACGTTAATTTTTAATTAAATGGCAGCTACCTTTAATTATTGCGATCTATCGATTAGCGTAAGACTTAATGTCACGAATTTGTACTTATCTGTTCTGCGCTCAGGATTCGACATTATTTTATTAGTGATATAACAGTTACTCGTTAAGCGACGGTGAGTTGGTCAATGTTTTATTGTTGTTCGCCATTGCTGTACAATCTTTATTACGAAGTACTAATTGCGAGACAATAAACGACAAATGTTCAAGATTCCATTGATCAATTGTTCATTTCAAAATCCCTTAAAATGATCCCTACAGAGTACCTTCTTCGTATATAGGAGAATATATACATGGAACGATCAATGAGTAAGTAGGAAGATTTTTCTCCCTTAGATAAGAATCTTTTCGAGCTGAAGACCCGTCGTTTGCTCCCCAAGAGGTCCAATTTCCGTTGAACATTGACTAGACAGCTCGTCACCGTTGTGAATTTTACGACGCCGTGACGAAATCGCGCATGTGCCCTATCGTGCCGGCTGCATTCCCTGCTGCTAGACGTCCTCACGACCCTTACACCGCAGTACCTCGTTCTCGTCGAGACGTCGAGGGTCGCCGGGCGTCGCGACGTCACCATCGAACATACGTGCGTGCTCACGTTAAGTGTCAACCCCTTTGACTTCTGTAATCATCGTTTGTAACAAAGATTTTTTAGCTGTGCCACGGACCTCGCCTCTCTCTAGAGCACGAATGAACCGCGAGGCGATCGTCAGGGGTGTGAGGATGCTGAAGATCGTCAAAGCTAGCTCGAATGGACTGAGACGGTTGCACACGAGCAATAAGGTGCGACAGATCGTAGCAATATTATCGATCTGAATTACGTGAACTTGCGTGAAATTTGGCCGTACCCTCTCGATCGTTAACGGCGTACTACATAGCTTTCAGTAAAGAGTTCGATTCGATGGACAACGTGCTAGTCTTTTGTCGACTGTATGGAACTAGTTGCGTTGCATTCGGTCAAGTTGTATGGTTTTCAGGAAGATCAGTGGAACTTTTGTGGTGAGACAATGTAGGGAAATATAGAAGAGTAGTTGACAAGGGGTTGCTAGTAGAAGATTAGAGTCTTTGATGATTGGAAGCGCCGATCGACTTGAACGAAAGAATCGTTGCTAATTGATTAGAGACAGCTGTTGAGATTCGAACGATGGAGCTTCACAGATTTGTGTGATCGATATTACATTTACAAGATCTACTTAGACGAATTATAAATTATACTTTACATATTTTACAAATTATCGAGTTCGGTATTGTCATATTTTACAGATTGCTGATAACGTGGACATTCACTTTATTTATTGTTGAACGTTTTCTTCTACATTCTCTAAGTATTCTCAGTAAGAAGTTTAGCAGTATCTGAAGGAACCTTTGAAGGTACTTCAGAAGCGGTCAAGCGAACTTGAGTGTGATAAAACTGTGCTAACGGTAATCTTCCATATTGAAAATGGTACAATAAAGAAAAAAAATGATCGATCATAAACGCAGAGAAGCGCGAAATTTTGTTTGTCTCGAGCGTCCACGTGGGCGGCGACAATGGCCTATTTCAACGACAGAAATACCCTAACGCGATGTGACAGCGAACATGCTCGAATTGGACGGCTATTAGAGTTTCTGTACGATAAATTCTTGTCGAAGATCGATACCTCCGATAGGATCGACATTTTAATAGGATGACTAAGCTGGGAATATAAATGATTTACTGTTTCATTTTAATAATCATCGATCCGTGTAAACGACCATGATTAATCATAAAAGAAGACACGTTTTTCTACACTTTCATTTCGTGCTGGTTTATATTAAAAGACCAATCTGCAGTATATGTATTCAACAAAAGCGAAGCTGTGCATAAAATATGAAAGAGGAGCTACAAATTGAAAATCTGGGTCACCGGTCCACGCAAAAAACGACCGTTAACGGAGATTCTGTTTTCGTTTGTGTATCCTGGTGATCTGAATTAAGCGTACACGTGGCAGGTTTCGGCTTAGAGCTGTTAGGGGTTGATTCATCGAAAAATCAATACAGAACCAACTGGCAACCGGCACTCTTACGCCCTTTGCACTCTTCATCAACCCGATTATTTGCACGTGGATCATTAAATTGGTTTCTCGAATTGTATTTTTTTCGTTTCGGCAAAAATTGTAGTTTTTTCATTTCCGATTGTTGTCTTTAAAATGGTTCAAATTTGCTAATTTTCCAAATGAGATTCATCTACAATCACGGTTATGAATCGCTATTCAGAATAAGGGAGCGAGTAAGTATTGAATTAAGATTATCTATTCTAATTTATTGCAGAGACGAGCTGCTGTACCAGCGTCAAAGAAGCTCGGAACTGCAAAGTACTTGGATGGTGCTTTCGGAAGTGCCTTAGAATTGGAACGAGCGCAAACACGGTAATTTAATTGCTAATCTAATAATTTGCAAATCACGCGAGACATAACGATGATAGTTTGAATTAGCGAGAAATAAATGAGGTTAAATAAAATATAATCTGAAATAAAAAATTATTTATCGAACGATGATATGCATCTAAAAATGATACAGTACAATAAAACGCGTTTCAAATTCGATTGCACAATTCGAACGACGAGCGGTTACGTTGTGGTACGAGTCAGAGCAGTTGAACCCCGTCAATCGATACAATAGTCTTCGCAATCGTTTATGCAGGTCGCAGTCCTCGTTGCTAGCTTCGAAAGGAAAAAAAGATAAAGAAAAAGATCTAATCATTTCTCGTAACAACGGAGAAATAGATTCATGCGTTTGGTGGAACACAATGAAGTATCAATAGACTCAAAGTAATCGAGGCTGATGGTTCTCAATCATTCGTTGTTCAAAACCAGAACTCGATTAATTTTAATCCTATCTATTCTAATAGCAAATTTTATTTAGTTATTTATTTATTCACTAAACTTACAGATAAAGTTGCAAGATATTTGTTAAGATATTTTATCACGTTAGTTCTATAACTTAAGAACAATTTTACTTATGTAAGTTCTTTATGGTATGCTCTTCTTTTGATCGTCGTGGTTCTTCTTGGTCTCTAAATGGATCCCTGTTCTTCCAAGTTTCGATCTTAACTACGATCAAGATGACGATATTGGTTTATTAATTGAGAACCGTTGATCCACGTAGACCCGATTGCAATTTATCGTCCGAGCGTCATTGCTCTCCATTTAAATACGCCCCGAAGACACGTCCCTTTGTTCTCCAGAACTTTGTTTCATTTGATAGAAGAACTTTCGAAGATCTCCAGTTCTAGCGAAAGTAGCCATAGTTGTTCGTTTGGGACAATGGACGATTAGTTGAATCGAGAAAGATGGCAATGGACAGTTTCGACTACAGCTTTGTGGATGATCTCGTTGATTTCCGCCAGTCCTTTTGGTAAGATTAACCGTAATTTACTTTTTTATACAAAATAGATAAAGAAGTTTATATTCTTTTGACATGTAAGGTTGTACGATGACACATCGATTGCCAAATGAGTGATCGAGCTTCGAAATTTTTCTTCGTCTTCCTTTTTCTATTTTTATACCATGGTTTATTTTTGCGATTTGTCTCGAACATTGTGCGTATGCTTCGAAGAAAATACATAGTGTATTGAAATGTTTCTGCTGACCAGATGACTCTCGTCCTTAAATATACAGTGGCTCTAATTGGGTCTAATCAATTGTTTGTCAGGTGCAATTCATTGTGTTACGTACATCGCACTTTTTGTTTTATATTCTTATTATGCACAACCAGAAATTCTTGTTAGCAACAAATATACAAATATCATCGATATATTATTAATTACTGCTGCGAATTTTTTTTAATAAATCTCCCATTGAAGATCAGAATCTAGACGATCACGTGTCACTTTGTTTGCGATTATGCAATGGCGCTACCGTGATAATTTTAATTTACTCAAGCTATTTTCCACATATGCAAAATACATTTTGCTACCTGTTGGTGACTTCATTATTTTTACACAGCGGTTTCTTCTTCGAGTGGGGTCGTTTCTTCCCAACTGATATAAGGTCGTTTCGACCGTTCACTTTTCATACACGGTGAACAAATCAGGATAAAACATTGTATCGATCTTTCGACGAACTTCAACTCTTCTTTGACTAATAAAAATGTGTCGATTAGGCAATTTCAACCAAATCGAAATTTAGTACTCCAGAATTTACTCGTGAGACAAAAAGAAACTGAAGCAAGTTTCAAATCTGATAATAAATTAATCGAAGAAGCAGAACAGAGAGCAGTGAAAAAAAGATATTTAACAATGAAGGAAAAAAACGAAAGCACCGTTATGTCTCGCGTAGAGAAAAATAAAAAAATCTCGACTGAAAATTCTGAAATAGTGCCAGTAAACTTCTCTGAAGATTATTCCGTAAAAACGAAGGTTGCATGTACCATTTGGTTGGAAAAGAACGGTTACAAATCTAAAAGGATGCTGGCACGTTTTCTTAGGTAATTCTTTCATTCTTCTGATCGTCTTCCTTTCGTTTTATTGTTTTGCAGCGAGTACAGCTTCATTCATGACAGCCATTACATGTAGTGAGTACTATGAAGTTATAATGAGTTATAAGAAGGAACAGGTGTAAAGAATGATTTAATTCAATTAACAAAATTCTGATCAAAGTATCTTTACGATTAATCTGGTGATTGATAATTTTAGTACCAGAGATCAGGACCAAGCGACGAACGCCGAGGATGTTCTGTTCGATATGTTCAAAAACGAAGAAACCGGTCTTCTACCGGTGGGCAAGTTTTTAGCTGTGAGTGTTGTTCTCCGCGGTTTTTAATATACAATCATTCGCTAAATATAGTTCGCCAGGATTTTTCGAGTTCTTTTTTGCGTTCGCGTGGTTGCAGGCTTTGAGGACAACCGGCTTACGAAACGACGACCCTAGACTGCAAGAATTCACGGACAATCTGCGAAAGGAACACTTGAAAAGCGGCGGACACGAAGGTGTTTCGCACGAGACGCAAAAATTGAACAGGGATCAATTTAGAAGGTAGTTAATATTTAATAATTCTCCAATAGTTAAACTGTATAGATGTAGAACGTATAAAATGTTGACTTGAAACGAGTGAAGAAGACTGTTAATCACAATTTCAGGATCATAAACCCGAACATAGTATTAATCTCGAGGGCGTTCAGACATCAGTTCATTATCCCTGACTGGTCGGGTTTCACCAAGCACATAGAAGACTTCTATTGGAAATGCAAGTCGAACTCAGAGGGCAAGGTCGCCTCCTACATACCTCAACTGGCGAGAATGAATCCGGATTACTGGGGCGTTTCAGTGTGTACGATCGATGGACAGAGGTTCAGCATCGGCGACACCTCGATCCCGTTCACCTTGCAAAGTTGCAGTAAACCATTAACTTATGCTATAGCTTTGGACAGATTGGGGCAGGAAGTTGTCCATCAGTATGTCGGTCAAGAACCGTCTGGAAGAAATTTTAACGAACTGGTGCTCGATTACAACAGTGAGTATATTTATATCTTTTAATGTTTTTAACGATAGCTGACTTCGAAACTTGTGTTTCATAGAAAAACCCCATAATCCCATGATCAATGCGGGAGCGATACTGGTTTGTTCCCTTCTGAAATCGTTGATCAAGCCCGAGATGACTTTAGCGGAGAAGTTTGACTTCACGATGAATTATTTCAAGAGGTTGGCAGGTGGAGAAAACCTCGGCTTCAACAATGCTGTCTTTTTGTCCGAACGAGAAGCTGCCGATAGAAATTACGCGCTGGGTTTCTACATGAGGGAGCATAATTGCTATCCCGATAAATCGAATTTGCGAGAAATAATGGATTTTTATTTCCAGGTGAGCTTCTTTTTCGTACTTGTTCTTTTCTTGTAGTTTTTCTAATAAACATAGGATATCTTTTTTATCAAGTGCTGCTCCATGGAGGCAAATTGTGACACGATGTCGGTGATGGCAGCCACCTTGGCCAACGGTGGCATATGTCCCATCACGGAAGAGAAAGTGTTAAAACCTGACAGCGTTCGAGATGTCTTGAGTTTGATGCACAGTTGCGGAATGTATGACTACAGTGGCCAGTTTGCGTTTAAGGTGATTTTTAGTTATACTATAAGTCGAACGTAAGGTTCCTGGTACGTTCACGGTACTTGACTATTTGCTAACATATTCTTGTTAATGAGAAGAGCGTATGTTCGAACACAGGTTGGCATTCCAGCAAAGTCCGGAGTGTCAGGAAGCCTTCTGGTGGTTATTCCGAACGTAATGGGCATTTGCACCTGGTCACCTCCGTTGGATCCTCTAGGAAATTCCTGTCGAGGCGTACAGTTTTGCGAGGAACTCGTGTCCGAGTTCAATTTCCACAGGTACGACTACTACTTCTTTGATTTGACTCGATGGAAAACGTGTTAGTTTAGCATGGTTAGCATTAGATGCGACCAACCAGTCTACTACACTTATACGAAAACAATCTGCACACTAACAGTCACAAAAGCGAGTCTTCGCACGAAGCATGTACCTCTCGAAACAACGGAACAAACGAAAACTATACACATAGATTGATTAGGAGAATTTTCTTCGGTACTGTCGCGCAAAATCGTTGAAGCAGCTTCTTTAATTTCTGCTTATAAAACTAATTCGAACCACGAAACCAGTGATGATAACACATTAATCGATTGTTTATTTTCCCTCCTTTGCTTTTCTCACAACCCCATGCTACACACGTACCCGCACGAACAAATCCAACCGAAAACTCTGTCTCTGCCTTTATCTTCTACATCGTCTGTGTTCATTTTTTTCCCGTCGTTTTCCATCCCGTCCCGATTAGTGTAGCACCTACTATGATCACAGGTACGATAACCTGAAGCACGCGACTAATAAGAAGGATCCAAGAAGGCACAAATACGAAACCAAAGGATTGTCAATCGTCAACCTCTTGTTCAGTGCAGCCAGTGGCGATGTTACCGCGATGAGGAGGTAAGCATCGATTAATTGCTTGACCTAGAAAGCCTAAATTATCGGTGAAATATTTCCGATACCGAAAGGAAAACCACAGTATGTTCGCAATAATTTCAGGCATCGATTAAGCGGAATGGACATGACGCTATCAGATTACGACGGCAGGACAGCTTTGCATTTGGCAGCCAGCGAAGGACATCTGGATTGTGTCGAGTTTCTGATCGAGCAATGCGGGGTTCCAGACGAACCCAAGGACAGGTAAACGTCATGTAATTTTGTTTTATGTCCGTGTAGATCAAATGATCCGACTCTTAAACGAACTCTCTCTCTCGGAGTTTCGAGTTTAAGAGATTTGCCAATTTCGTAAATTTGAGAAACAAGATTTATATTGTAGGTGGGGGAAACGACCAATTGATGAAGCAGAAGCTTTCGGACACATGCAAGTGGTGGAATATCTGAGCAATTATGCAATGTCTCGAAAATCGGAACCAGAAAACGAAGAGAAAGAAGCTACCGAAGAAAATCCAGATTCTCGAAAAGTTGTAGAATCCGCGGGCCAAACTCCTCTACCTTAAACAGATTTCGTTCTAGATAGGATATTTTTCAAAAAGTAATGAACTTAAATAGACGTACATTTGGACGTAACGTAAGCTTCGTCTGGCTTGCTCTGGCTCTCTTTAGGTTCTGCCCGAATGCTCCCAAAATCGATACATCGTAACTAAGAGAAGCGTGCGTTATATCCAAGTGTACGTGATCTAACCAAAAGGAAAATGGAAACTCGAGTTAACGAATTATTTTCTTACGATGCATACAGTTCGGTCAATTTCTTTTACTTCTACATTTTTAGAGCTAAATAGCAGTTTAGACTCCCTGTAACCTATGGTAATGATATGAGCACCGTATGCATTCTTCGTTTACATGTATGTGGATCTCAGGGAACGCAACACTTCTTTCCAGCTTTATATTTTAAGGTCATTTTCGTGTTTTTTTTTTCATTTCTTCTTGTTGCGTTTACTTTCTGAGACGATGATTGGCCAGGGTTACAGGTTATTAGCGAATAAGGTAAAGATACTTTGCAGTATTATTTGCGTGATTTAGGTCGTATCTTATATGTTAAGCAGTAGACAGTATTTTTAATTCGTTAAGTTTTAACGAAGCTCGGTATACATATTAAAATAATCGATGAACAATTTCCATTCTGAAACATTGTACAATCAAGAAAAACGATGTACGTTCAAGATTTTCAAGTATAGATAGCGTTTCCATTCGTTCGTGTGATATTCGTTCCTATTAATGATCATACTACATATAAACGAACACGAATCTTCGATCGATTTTGACGATCGAACATTAGTTAGATTATGTAACGTTGATTCGCTTGCAAGTAGTGCTCGTGACTCGTTGTTTCGTGACCTCGTGCCATTTAGACGTAATCTGGTTCGAAAACATAATCGTACGAACAGGAACTGTGATTCTTCGAATCATATGCGTTAAATGTTGCGAAATGATTAAAGAAACGGATGCAAAAGTCATTGAGAAAGAGTTATCTTTTTCCGTACAAACGATATTTCTTCAGTCGCTTGCTAATGGGTCTATTTTCGAGTAGATTAGCGTTTCTTTTCAATGATTTTTATACTGTCAGATGAAGGGTTTGTGATGTCAATGTTACCTGTCGTCAATTATTTTGAGGTGAACGAAAAAAGAAGTAGCTTTCCTTGGACGATTGTGAAGAAAGCCAATAGGATAAGGTTATTAAAAAATTACTGATGCATAGTCCGTGTCTCTTACCTGATTCTTAACCACCTATTGCAACATTAACGACCACGTGTGAAATGTCAATTAATGGAATTAGGAAATATTCATCCATCCACGAGAAACTTCACGATTCGATCTGTTGAATGCACGAAAGTTAAATTTGTAATCGGTGGTTCGTTGCTATAACGATACAGATATCAAAATATTTTCCAAAAGTTGAAGGACAATAATAACGCGTTTATGGTGCGTATATGTAATGGAACACATTACCGATTCTTCGGCCGATTTAAGTTCAGATAAAACGGGACAATAATTTTCATCGGTAATAATCGTTACCGCTACAAGTCACTTTCATTTTATGAATTTTTCAGGGCAAGCGCGTTAAGTTTGTCATAGAATAAATTTAAGATTAAAATAGTGAATTTGTTACAATGTATGTTGATAAGTCTAAGAGTTTCTTCGGCCAAGAATCGTGTTTAATACAAATTGTATACATCTCCATCCTTGTACTTAAGTTTCTTGTGAAATAAATATTTATGCTGCGCTATGAAAGATTATTATTATAAAAAAATAAGCAAGGTTTGTGTTATTATTTAATATACGAACTTATCACTTCTGTCACGATCAAAGACAGAAATCATCTCGGATAATCTTAAAATGATTGATAACTTATTGAATATTTGCCTGCAATTTCAAGACGCGTATGTAAATTTGTCGACAGGTTCTACCTTCGTCTTCTAGTATAAAAAAATAAAAATAAAAATACACACACCGTGTCACGTAAGCGTGGCATTGGGTTTCCCTCACCATAGAATTTCGAGGTGCGTTGTCGACGAGCTGGTTCAGAAAATGAGTCATCAAGGAGAACCGAGTCAATGAGAGGCTACATCGTGATTTTATTTCGTAACAGCACTAGTTCCGTATCACTGACAAGCTTTCCTTTTTCTCCAATCGAGGTGTTTGACCCAAAGATCTTGAATCCATCCCCTACTGGACAACATATCAAATTGATCGATTACGATTCTTTAGAACAAACATAAATCATTCCAACTTGCTGTCGGTTTCTTCTTAACTTTATCGAAATTCAAACGAAGCTGCTTGCCATGTTTCAAACGGTATTTTCCCAGCAAGCGTATATTATTCTATACTTAATTGGAAAATCTACATTTCTGCTCTTGATGAGAATCCCCGTCAGGGTTGCGTGCTTCTGCTCTTCGACCATGCAGAACGAAGATTATAGATAAATAATTACAACATGGAATAAAACATAATTATTTTTATTCAGAGTGGTATTCCCTATTTTCCACGTGAAAAGTGGAAACTTTTCAAAAACTTGTTCTTTTTTAATTCGATAAAAATGACAAAATTTCTAACGAGGTATGGATATAACTGTTTGTGGACATTGCTAAAATTGAAACATATTTAATACATTTATTCAGCATGACGCATAGAATGGGATTTCCAGGTAGAAACTTGGAAGTTCCCTTATGAGATTCTAATACTGTAACCACTAGTTCAGGGTGTACGATAAAAATGGATTTCGCAGTGAACTGTTTATTAGCTCGAGTCACTTCCGGTACGCGTGTATGTTCTGTCACGAGTCGTCATTGTCATTATGTAGGTGGAAACCTCGACGAATATCTACACGTATCTTACCATCAATAATGTTATTCAATTGTTTTTCCACTGAAATTTCTAATTATCAGAAACTTCTTAGTATTTTCGTGTCACGAATTTTATGGATTCAATAAAATATTCAACGTCATAAGTCGTCGTTGAAATAAATCATTCGAAAGAAACGGTATTTCAGTCCCGATGTTAGTTGTCTAACCGCTAATAGAGTTAATTGCAAATAATAACGCAATTTGTTATCCTTGTTGGTTAAACTCTTCGTTTCTACTCGCTCTATTTCCTTATTTGCGGTATGCATAATTAAGAATCTAATTATAATTTTTTTTTCTTTCTCATGGAAAGGTTCTATAAATTTCAAGAATGAATAACCAGTTAACTGTAATATTTATTTTGTCGTCTATCTTTATTTAGCGACATCAACCGGTTATCTAATTTGCATAAGCGTGAAAAAACACGTTCTTCTTCAATTTTTTGCAATTGCTATCTTTGAGGATTCCCAGCGTCGATGTCTGAACGATATGTTACGTGAGTTTAAAATGAAAATTTAATGTTTTGTGATGAAACTTGAATGTTTCATAATTTTCAATTAAATGTTCTCATGATTGACAGTTAAAGTGTACATTGCACACGATCGATAATAACAGATTTTCGTAAAACGATTTAATTCTAAGGTTCTAAATCGTAGTGGCGACGGTCTTCCAGGAAAGGAGTGTGACGTACATTTATGGTCGAAGGAACGTGTCGTTGTCTTTAAAACCAGTGCTTACGTCAATAGTATTTCGGGTTTTTAGAAGTCGGAAATCTTTGAAACTCAGCGGATTAAATAAATTAATTCATCCATCGGTAATACATCGAAAGAGTTTCTTTGGTTATATTAAAGATAGAATATTCTTAGAAAAACATACAAAATATGCCGACATTAGCAATAAATTAGCAACGTAAATAAAATATAAAAACGATACATTCAGTCTACGCCAATAAAGAAGAATAAACAATTCATTTAAAAAATATATAGAAGTAAAGTGGAAGGTAATTAATGAAGCAAACGACAATCAGAATTATGCCGATTAAATCTTCGTGTTGGGAATGTTGGAAAGATACGAACACGAAAATAAGAAGGTGCCATGAACAACGCGGGAAATCCAATGAACGCATCCTGATTAAAACTCACGTACTGCTACGATCGATCGAACGAGACCAGAGTCGAAAGACCTCGAAATTCTTTCTTTACACCACAATCTTAGCTGATTTCGGTGAATCTTCGATATTGGGTCAAGGAACCATTCGCGAGAAATCGAAGAAGGAAAAAATAGAGGAAAATGATCAATTCCCATTTCAAGGATAACCGATTATGTTATCTGTATTTGGTGAAACGAATTATTAATTAAACGCGAACGTAGATATTATTTGGCGTATATTACATTCGAACATTTGTCAAATTTCTCTCTTCCTGTACCTCCATGCGTTGTATGATCTCGCTTTATACGTCTCTATGTTATATTGTTGCGCATTGAATAACGATGCGTCGACACGAGATCAAAACTTTGAACCATTTATTACAACAAAATATCGTTATCAGAATATTTCCCGATACTAACACTAATATCATTACGTAATTGATCATTTACGCGCTGATGGTTCGGTAATCATAAAATTCCAACTATCTAATGTACGTTAAAAAACAGATAAACAAACAAGAAATTTCTATCGATGTTAACGAATTTCTAGGAACTATTATTCATTTTAACACGATTAAAAACAGGAATTTTTACTGTTGTATAAACCCATGAAATTGATCCTTCTTTTAATAAGTGAATATTCATTAGATCCATGTGAAGAGGACATGTGTGTCCTTGTTCTTTTTTATAGTTTCGCTTCTTTTCCCGGCATTTTCACGATTGTACGTTCTCCTACACACTTTACGTTACTCATCGTTATTAACATCCGTATTCATTAATTGATGCCAATCGTTTACACTGCTATTTATCGAACAGTTAGTTTTAAAAATCTACAGGTGTTTTGATCAAAATTTTTTCTCGAGCATTCTTCGAGAACCACATTCCATTTTTGGCATTAATATGATAGTGTTGTATACCGGAAAAGAAACTGATGCTCGCTCACCGATGCGCGAATTAGATGTATCGCAGAATGTGTTAGATAGATCACAAAAAATTTATTCAAGAACGAAATACAGAATTGTCATTTAATCATTAAAATGATTAATTATTATTGCTATTATAATATCGAACAAAAATTGTGTAGGAAATAGAAATGTTAACAACAGTACAACTGGACAAAAATTTTAGTTATTATAATTAGTCGAAATTTTAATTAAAAACAAGAGTCGTTAACCGCTAGGGATATCCCGGGAAATACATGAAACGTTTCTCCGAAGAAGACAAGACCTTGACAATGTCAGCTTCATTGTAGCCGGTAAAAGTTTAGTCCTTTCTACAAGAAATTCCCTTACCTTTATTTTCTAATCTTATATTTTATATTAAGTATCCTCGTGTTCAAGGAAATCCAGCAGATCTGTTAAAATGATTGTCCATAAAAATCTTAATTTTTCTTGAAGTAAATAGAAATGAAAGGTCAAAGAAGGGGAACGACGATGGGTAAACGGGCAATTATTGGCCGGCGTAAAATCCACCGGTGTCTCCGTATATAAGGTTGTTGTCTCGTTCAACAGCACCAGTCGTTCTTGACTCTTCGACCGTAGTGATTATCGACTTGTAACGACGCCGGCGAAGACAAGAAAAAGAATTCGTGTGTGAACAGGAAGTAACGAACCAGTGTAAAACATGAGGTTATTCGAGTGTTTCGTGCCAATTGTACTGTTGTTGCTAATCGAGAACTCATCGGCGAGACCTGGTGAGTTGAGGATTATTTTGATAAACACAATGATCGTTATAGAAGTCACCTGTGATTGGATGATCGTTTATAATTAATTATAAAGTATTATACCGATAAGATTGCCAATTCAAAAGTATGAAACTAGCCATGAGCTATCCTATTATTATTAAAAAATTATTTTTTTCGCAGGTTTGCTCACGCAAATAGCATCTCAGCACGGAATCAATTTAGATCCTCTGGGTATCTTCCGAAAGGATAAAGATGCCGAAGCACAGAGTAAATCACACACTTACGGAAGCCAACTGAACTTGGGACCGTTGTCGATCACCCGAAACGTGGCCTTTTCTTCGGCATCGGCATCAGCGAACGCCAAAGCCAATGGCGGTGGAACAGCCTTTGCGGATGCTAAGGCGAATTCGCAAGCTACTGGAGGAGCCTCCGCGAACGCTGATGCTTCCGCCGCAGCTAATGCCCAAGGTATTTAAAAATTTATTGGAGAAATTATGATTAGGAAGTTAGAAGTTCAACCTTCGTTAGGTTTAGCTTTATGTGGAAAGCTGTAAATTCAAAAAAAGGCTTTGACAGAGTCTCTTGAACTCCTTAATAAGCCTTGAACTTATTTTTCAACGTAGGTTACGACGGTTTCATCAGTCCGAATTATAATTCTAACATCGCTGATCAAGATGATGAATATAAGAACTACGTCCCATCAAACGTTCAATACGGTAGTTACGGTGGTTCTCAGTCGGGTGCAAATGCAGCTGCAAATGCTGATGCGTATGCCGATGCAACTAGCAACGCGAATACCAATTCGATCGCTAACGCGAAATCAACCGCAAACGGCTATTACACTGGAAACAACCAGGCTAATACAAACGCTGGAGTAAACACCGTTTCTCTGAAACAACCGTCCGTCAGTATATCCCCATCTGGAGGATACGATATAGAAATAATTCCACCTTTGCATCATCCTCGTCCTTCGATGGTCGTTCATCCGTTTCCACCTGTTCAACCGCCACCATCAGTCATGCCTTATGAAGACACCGTGTTACCGGTGATAATCGTAGATGGCCCCGCATACAGCAGACCGATGCCACATTATGCTCCTAGACCAAGACCACATCATCGCCCAAATCCGAAGCCAGAACCAGTTGAAATCATCATAATAGACGAGACGGATATGCTAAACCAAGGCCAAGGTGAGCCATTTGGATGCTGCTGGCATTTGAATTTTCTGCACCGTAACTAAGCAGTATTTGCAGAAGTGAAATGGGCATTGTAACTTTATTTGTTTGTTTGCACCTTAACTGAGAATGATCGATACACTCTGTTGACACATTTGATGGGAGTTAATACTCTTAGACACTAACTGACTGTACATGTAATTATTGTTAACATTACCTCTTCTGTTGATTAATGTTTAACAATGATATCTTAAAAAACATATTCTTATGAATATTTTTAACTCTATCCTCATGACTGAACAATTTTTTAATTCTATTAACTCAATTGATCATGGATTCTTCTAGCTGGTGCAGCCGGGAAAAACAACTACTATGCACCAGGAGGATACACCAACGGATATCCGACAGGATTTGGAGGAGCCAATGCTAACGCTAACGCTAACGCCTTCGCCAACGCTAATGCCAATGCCAACGCCAACGCAAACGCAAAGGCCAACGCTAACGCCTTCGGCAATGGAAACGGTTATTCAGCTCCGTTAGACTACATGCAACAACCGCATTACTATCCTTCGAACGCTCCGTCCACTTCCATAGGAACGAACAACCCCTTCTTGAGTGGTTCTCAAGCGAATAGCAATGCGCTTGCGAATGCGGGTGCCAACGCAAATGCTAATGCAGGTGCAAACGCTAATGGAAACTTGTATCCAGGTCAAGGACAGGGTGCAGGACACTATCCAAGTGGTCCAGCTACTCCCATAAACACGAACAATCCATTTTTAAGTGGATCTGGAAACGCTAATGCCGGTGCAACAGCAAACGCAGGCGCAAACGCAGGTGCAATTGCAAATGCCGGCGCAAACGCTGGTGCAAACGCCGGCGCAAATGCTGGTGCAAATGCCGGCGCAAATGCTGCTGGTGTAGGTGGTTCTCAATCGCAAATTGGAGCAAATAATCCCTTCCTCCACGGTGGACTTCCAACTGGAGGAAATCACCAAACTTCTCCCACTGGATCCCCTTCAGGACTTGGACACTATGTCGACAATAGTGGAAGTTTGGCAAATGCGAACACAGGTGCTAATGGTCAGACTAATGTAAAAGGCGTCCCTACTACGTATCCCGGTGCTCCATCTCCAGGAGCGTTGACGGGCTCTGGAGCTAACGCCAACGCCAATGCAGGCGCTAACTCTGCAGGATCAACTGGTGTCTATGGACGACCCACTAAGACAGCTCCAATAGCAATTCCAGCAACTCCACAAGGTCCTTATCAATATGCGCCTAGCGGATCAGGTAGTGCTAATGGACACTCTGGTTCAAACAGTGTATTTGGAAACTCTGGAGCGAACTCTGGTGCTAATAACTATGGAACCTTGAGGCCAACTTATGGCACTGGATCTGCTGGAGCAAATTCTGGAGCAAACGCTGGTGCTTTAGCCAATGCTGGAAGTGCTGGATCAGGTTCTGGAAGTGGCAGCTATGGAGTACCAACCAAAGGGGCACCAATTTATGGAACTTCTGGGCCAGCTTATGGTAGTGGATCTGCTGGAGCAAATACTGGAGCAAACGCTGGTGCTTTAGCCAATGCTGGAAGTGCAGGATCAGGCTCTGGAAGCGGCAATTATGGAGTACCAACTAAAGGGGCACCGATCTATGGAACTTCTGGACCAGCTTTCGGTAGTGGATCTGCTGGAGCAAATTCTGGTGCTTTAACCAATGCTGGAAGTACCGGATTAGGTTCTGGAGGTAGCAACTATGGAGTACCAACCAAAGGAGCACCAATCTACGGAACTTCTGGACCAGCTTTTGGTAGTGGATCTGCTGGAGCAAACGCTGGAGCAAATTCTGGTGCTTTAGCCAATGCTGGAATTGCCGGATCAGGCTCTGGAAGCGGCAACTATGGAGTACCAACTAAAGGGGCACCGATCTATGGAACTTCTGGACCAGCTTTTGGTAGTGGATCTGCTGGAGCAAATACTGGTGCTTTAGCCAATGCTGGAAGTGCAGGATCAGGCTCTGGAAGCGGCAACTATGGAGTACCAACCAAAGGGGCACCAATCTATGGAACAACGGGACCAGCTTTCGGCAGTGGACCTGCTGGAGCAAATGCTGGAGCAAACGCTGGAGCAAACGCTGGAGCAAATGCTGGTGCTTTGGCCAATGCTGGAAATGCCGGATCAGGCTCTGGAAGTGGCAACTATGGAGTACCAACCAAAGGAGCACCAATCTATGGAACAACGGGACCAGCTATCGGTAGTGGATCTGCTGGAGCTAATGCTGGAGCAAATGCTGGAGCAAACGCTGGTGCTTTGGCCAATGCTGGAAGTGCCGGATCAGGCTCTGGAGGTGGCAGCTATGGAGTACCAACCAAAGGCGCACCAAGCTTTGGAACTTCTGGACCAGCTTTCGGTAGTGGATCTGCTGGAGCTAATGCTGTAAGCAACGCTGGTGCTCTAGCCAATGCCGGAGGTAGTTCAGGAGCCAGCGCTAAAGCCGATGCTACAGCAACAGCAGGAGCTTCCAGTGGATCTGGTGGATCGGGCGCCAGCGCTAAAGCCGATGCTACAGCAATAGCTGGAGCTTCCAGTGGAACTGCCGGATCGGGCGCTTTAGGACAAGGTACATTTCATTATCTTGATGCCGGATAAAATTTGTTTATGTATTTCACAACTCATTGATCATCCTGTCAAAAGATTGATACTAGTTTCTAGTCAGGAAAACAAGTCTCTTGATTTTTTAATGAAAGATATTTAAGCGACAGTTAACAGTCTTTTCGGTCTTCTTCTTATAGGCACAACTATCAGTGCCAAGACATCGACTTCATCATTCGCCGAGGCAATAAAATTAGGCCTGATCGTAATTAAATAATTGCTCTCCCTTCTTCAGGCTCGTCAAGTGCAATTTCCATTGCGAACTCCAACTCGTTTTCCAATGGAGGGTTCTCTTCAGCGACCAGTTCAGCCAAATCGTCCGCTTTTGGAGCTGGAAGTGCGTCGGCCAACGCAAAAGCAGAAGCATCCAGCAGCGCGAAATCAGGATCAGCTAGTAGTTCAGCCTCCAGCCAAGCTGCGGCTAACATAGACACGAGAAGCATGCTCGTTTTCAGCAAGTAACCAATTTGATGCCCAAGTTTCCATTGTTTGACGAGATTCCCGAATGATTCGATTAAACTGATACCATGGACGTGCCATCGCTTTGAACTTTATAGGAATACTCCTTCGAATGTAGTACAGTAGAACCTTGATATTTTTCTGATGCAAAGACGTAGTATGTAGAAACGACAGGGAAAATTCGAAATTCTACTGTAATTGAGATTCATACGATAGATTGTAAGGTCCGAGATACGTCACCGATCAAATACATATCGGAGGATAACATCGACCAACGACGACAATTAGCACGTCGTATACCGATAGAACGTAATTAATGATCAAAACGTGGATACAATCGACATTGATATATAATAGTGACACGGTGTAACCAAGATTTATGCAATAAATTGCGGTTCAATTACTGCTGTGCAATTTATCTGATTTTTATTGCATTAATCTGTTCGAAACTTCGTCGCTATTAAATCGAGTCGAGGATTCCACGTATGGTCCAATACTTGTGATACCGTTCTTGCCAAATTACGTTTTCGAAGTATTTCCTTCGAAGGGGACAATATTTCAATGACATTTCTCGTATTCTTGCTTGAAATATAATACTCTAATTATTTATCGATATTAGCTATTTACTATTATATTATAAATAGTTCTCTGGAATAGATGAAATGTCTGTAATTTTTTAAAACAGATTTTATGCGATATCATGACTGTATTTTGTTTAGGGCTATCAACGATAAACAGATGTATGCGCAAAAAGAAGATAATGAATTTTCGCTTATTCTGCATTTAAAATGGTATACAATTTACGCGTGTTTTATGTACTATGACGCATTCGAAATTGCCCGTTCTTATAATAAAAAAATATGTGTAGGTCACAGTTTATTATAATGATATCGTTCTGGTGTGAATGAAATTTACACCGAATTCAATGTAAATTTCTACCGACGTTCAGATATTAAAATTTAAAAGTGTTAAAATATGTATATACATATTTTAAGTTAATTGTTAGCGACATTGCATTCTAACGACGTTTCACAGAAATCTGTAGAAATAAAAATAAAAGTGAATCTACGAATGAATCTAAAGTTGTACCATGACATTTTGTAATTCGTGTATAATTATTAATAATCGCTTTCTGTGCCCAGCACTTTGCGTCTTCACGAGATTTCCGTCTATTATCATGTATTATCGTACAACTACAGATATCAAGTCTTCCACCTCTGCCTCGCTCTCTTATGTAATATAAATATTATTCCAATATCTGTATGAAATAAGAATTTAATAAACATTGCGATTTTTTATCGATTTCGTTTAGACTTCTTCAATGACCTGCATTCATTATGAATACGTTTCAAAATTCTTGTAAATCATAAGGTTAAAAGAAATATGTATTATGAGTGTAGTAAGTAAAATGAAAGCATCAACAAATTAGAAAAATCACGATGAAATTTAGGCTGTTCTCTGGAAAACCGTCATGTTTGGAATCATTTCAAATTTTGCAAATTAGCTCCTACAAAAGAAATCATGTATTAAAACAGTTGTTGAAAGTAGTTCCCTTCGTTACCGATGGTTCTGTTCATGTGTATGCTATCTACGTGGAAATAGTATCCGAGTAGGTTTGAGGTAGTTTGATGAGGTCGAGAATATCGTATGCTGTGAATGTATGCAGATACTGTCTGCACAGAAATGTTTGCAATGTGAATACCGCGGGTCCGAATGTGCCAATTATGTATGCGTACAAAATTTATCGTTCTATTTATCGACAGTCATAACTCATGAATAGAATTCTAGGGTCGTGTTCTACTGTATTGATTAATGATCTTCAGCATAAAAATTTGAATGCGCTTCATATATATTTATATACATATACTTAAGTATTGGGTAATTAGAAAACTTAATTAAAAGTTTCACATGGATATATCTAATATTATTGTTAACATATGTTTTTATAAAAGAATCGGAAAAGTTACCTACTGTGAACAATAATAGCGCATGGCAAAGCATATACTACGCATGCGCGACCACGTATGTACAATGTTCGGTCGACAACACAACTGCCAACAAACATTTCAGTGCCTTTTTTAAAGTATTGTTAGGAGTGCATTTGTTTACTGCATTTATTACACTATGTCGTCTGGTGGATGGGAATTAGTTGGAAGAAATAAAAAAGATAAGAGCAATGGAAAGATCAATAAACTTACTAAGGCGGAAAAAAAGAAATTTATCGAAAATGCGCCAAAAGTAGAAGATTTTCGTAAGCATTATCTTTTAACCTTTATTAACTTAAGAATTTATTTAGTTATATTTTATTTCTAATTTTTGTAATCTATAAATATTATCGTCTATTTTGAGTAGTGTATGAAACTGTTATGGAAATATGTTTTAGAATATCTAATATTGTGTTATATTGCACAGATACAAAAATATGTTTGTCAAAAATTTAATTTATTTCAGTTCCCTTGAGTCAGGTGAAAACTTTATATGATAATTTGGATAACAATAAAGAAAATAAGAAGCCATCAAAGGAAAAGGAAAACAAAACTAAAGAAAATGAAGAAAAAAAGAAGCAACAAAAACTACAGCACTCTGAGAAGAAGAAACAAGAACCTAAAGAAAAACCACCAAAATCTATAAAAGATGCATTGAATATGGTATGAATACATGTGTATTCTAAATAGACTTTGTATCTAATCCATATATAACTTTACTAATACTCATTTCCAACAGATTGATGCAGACGAAATACGTAATGTTTTAACTACTGGTCAAACCAGATTCCCAGAAGCTCCATTGATTTGGCTAAAAGATCTTGCTGCTTTCTTAAATGTGAAAATACCAGTTGATAAGGAAGATGCAATCTTTTCTGGAAAACCTAAAGATTACCCATTAAGTATAGTACCTAAACCAATTTCTACCACTTTGGAAAAAGCTATTGAAATGGCAGGAAAACAAACTGCACAACTCTTTTATGAAAATACTCTTACTACAATGGCCACTGATATGGTTAAAGGATCAGCAGCTGTGGGTCATAAAATATTTTTACAACTTTTAGCACGTATTAACCCTGAAATGACTGTTGCTAATATTCCTAAATTGATTACCGTGAGAAACTCTTATCAAAATAGAAAAACCATTGGTTTGTCTTTGCTATGGGCTTTATCTCAAGGTGGTAGAAAAAACTTGGCTGTGGGTTTGAAAGTATGGCATGAAGTAATGTCTCCCATGTTGGAGACAAAAAGTTATTCTAGTTACATTGCCCAAATTCTTAATGATCTTGTTTTTGAGCATGGAAATTGTTATGATCTTAAACCAGAACTTTATCTTGACATTGTCGAAGATACATGTTCTGGAAAACTTAATATTCCTGCCAATGTGGGCAGAGAAATAAATAATAGTATGGAGAAATTAAGAGTATGTACCTAACTTTTATAAACTTAAACTATTACTTTGAAATGATATGCTAAAAGTTTGTTAATTATTTTCAGTCAATATTAATTAAGAATAAAAATATAAGTTATGTGAAGTTATTTGAAATGTTAATGGGAAAAATTACACCAAAAGTACATGCAAACTACAGAGATGAATTAGTGAAAACTCTTGTAGATTGTTTGGCTACAGATTCTTTATGTTTTTCTGCTTGGAGGTCTTTCTATGTTAAGAATTTATATCAATCTCATCTTCTTTTAACATATATCGGTAATATTTATAATTATTACGAAACGATTTAATGGAAAGTATGATTTTAATTCTATTTAATTTTTTAGATGCAAAATGGAGTATTTTATGTACAAAACTAGAAACAAAATGTTTAAAAGAAACCTGTGTAGTATTCCAGGCAACAAATGAAAGGTGGAAGAAGGGTAGAGACGAAAATCTGGCTAATAATTGCAGTAAAATTTGTAAGGTAAGTCTTGAGGTAAACCTTGAAAAAAATAATGATATATAATTATCATTATACACAGTGCCTCTTTCACTGGAAGACACAAAGGGGACTACATTATAGGAGGTTAATATTATTCTGTATTAACGGTTAAATGATTATTCGAGTTGTCGTAGAATAAAGAACGGAAGAGTAGTTGTGCGGTACTGTTAGTGGTATTTGCTTTGTCTCTTCTAACGGGAGAGTCGCTATATATAGTACGGACGAATTAGCATACAAATATAATATGTAAAAGTTTATTAAAAGCGTTAAATTAAATATTTATTTTTACGTGATGAAAACTATTTGATGCAAAATCATTTAAAGTGCCCGCGTAGTACTTACAATTCTTTTGTATCTTACGTGTGCGCAGGCACTTAACATCGGTTCCGCTGTATATGACGTATAAATTGTATTTTGGCAAAGTGCCGAAGTTCACACGTGAACAGGCTCGTTTAAATATCAATACAGTTTACGGCAAATGTTTTCGAAACTTTTGCTGGAAGTTTAATTGTATCGTTAAAAGTTACGTGGCCAACCGTTGGACATCTACGATAAATTTGAATCTTGACTATAGTTTAGGTTAGGTAAGCTTGTTTTTTCGAGGAGAGATTATTGATCGCATATTGTCCTTTCGACGGTAACGCTGCTACGACATTTAACATCATTCGTCGTATATCTTTTTTCAATAAAAAACGTTGGCGAAACGGTATTTTAATATAAATAGTTTAGAAAATATCTTTTTTTTTTTTTACTAATTCAGAAGGTAAGAAGTGTATATAATTACATAAGAAATATAAAATCCTCTTAAGCAAATCAACAATATGTTTGTTTTTATGGTATTCAGATTGACCTCTGATAACTGTACTGCTTAGAAAAGGTCTTATAAGCATTTTTAAGTAATGAATATATTTCCATGAAGATTAACTTTACAATACATCATTGTATTACAGGTATTGTTAATGAAAATGACAGCTTCCACCGATAAAAAATTTCCTTGGAAAAAAGGAATTATTTTGTTATTACTTCTTACTGCTGTCATAGTCGGTTATGATACTTGTAAACAAGGCTGTTTTAAAGGTAATATAAATATTTATTTTGCACATTTTATTGTAACTGTAAATTACTAATATTATAATTACATAGCACCCAATACAAGTAAATGTCTGAGAAGAACTATATTATATACATATGGGCAGCAGTCATGGACAATAGTGCAAGAATATTCCTCTAAAGGTCTTGAATTTATAGAAGCTACTTCTCCAGAATATTATAAAGCAACCATTGACACGTGTAAACCTTACATGAAATTAGCTGGAGATGTTTATCTTGTGATGAAAAATGTTTTCTTCAAAATTTATGAAAATGTTGCAGAATATAGTATAAAGAATGGACCTGTGGTTTTAGAAACAGTGAGTATCAGAAACTGTGATACAATATTTGCTTCATATATAAATATTTATATTGTTTCTAGATTGAATATTATGTTCCGGGAATGTTAGGTAAAATTCGTTTGTGGAGTAATCAGGGTTTAGAATTTGTAATAGTATACTCAAACTTATACGCTGAAAAACTTACTGAATATTCAGTTGCAACATTTCGATGGCTAGAACATAATGTTTTTGTGTAAGTATACAAATTTCCCAGAAATGATAGTTTCAAATATTAAACATTTTTTTTTTTTTTAGAGGAAAATTAAGCCCTGAAAATTTACAAAATTATGCTTCAAAAGCAATTGATACAACACAATCATTGGCAAGTCAGACATATGATTGGGTGTATGAAAAAATGCAAACAGTCTAAAGTTTCATGGATGAAATTCATTAGATGTTGCAAACTGATTTCCTCTGTGAAAATCTCCCACACCTCAGCATTTAGTTTTATGATTCCGAAGTTAAAATATTACATATTTCCAAATATATTGTGGCGGCCATTTTACCTGTGATATTTGAAACATGTATAATATTCCAATGAATTATGATATTTTAAAAACCTGCAAATTTTATGAGAATGTCAGTTTTTTTAAAGTTAATATCTATGTCTAAATAATGATTAAAGTAATATATAGACTATTTTATTTAGTACTAAACTTAAACCTGTTATTTTATATATTTGTGAATGTATTTTCATTTAATGTTTCTGATATGGTGATTGAATAAGAATATAACAAGTTAACGTGTGAATTGAATAATGTATTAAATAAAGATATTTTTTGCTCTTTTTTTTTATAAAAATAAAGGAAAAGTAGAGAATATGGTTAATTTTATAATATATATGTATAAATATAAAACATTAGCCTAATATATGTTTGTAATAAGAATAACAATAGTGATGCTCATAGGAGTTGTAAAATAATGTTGATAAATATAGGTGTGGTAATAATTATTATTATAAATATAATTGTAATAGCGCTAGTAATTCAACTAATGGCGATGATTATAGCGATAATGATAATTTTAACAAGAAAATATTTTATATGGATAGAGATCGGTGGAATATGACGTTCGTCGCATCCATTAAGCTCTGTAAAAATGAGTCTTTCATTCCATTCCTTCTGAGAAATGATTTTGGTAGAAATTATTTTCCTTTTTTCACATTATATATAGTTTCACAGCTTTCTTCCCTGATTACATGTACGAGTGTGCACTGCTAAACACACACTGATTATAAGGTAGCATTTCATTCGTGATTAATATGTTAAAGTTCATGAGGAAAAAAAACTTTCATTGTGTTTTTATATATTTGATTGCACAAATATTCTTCTTCTTCGTCTCTGATTCGTGCAAGTACTTCCAAAATTTGGCTGTAAGGATAAAATTAATAGATAATTTATATTCTACTTGTTATATTGACTAAAACTTATTTGTAATTTTTTTTTACCAGAAATATGAACAATCGTAATTTAATAATTTATGATTATACTTTCACCAACAAATTAATATTTACACTATAGTGCATGGTTCATTTCTTCCTTTAATCATTCGGTCAGGTTGCCATTTTTCTTTTTTAATTGATGGGAAGTTGGTAATGACATCTTTTGCAGCAGCATGAGTTGGCCTTATTTCGCACCATGGACAATCAGTTTCTATCATTAACCTATCTGACGGAATTGTCGTTATCGCAAACAGATTTTCCTCTGTTTTAAGAGAACTATAAATAAGATGAAATCAGTATTATAATAAACTGGAAAAAGTAGATCATTTATCATACCATCCATTAATACCAATATACAATCCCATTTGTAAAATAGAATTAGCTTCTTCTGGATTACCATCAAAGGAATGTACAACACCAGCTGTTAATATGTCCTTATGTTTTCTTAAAATTCTTATAAAATCTTCACTAGCATTGCGACAATGTAAAAACATTGGTAACTTTAAAGTGGAACACAATGATAATTGCATTTCAAAATACTTTTTTTGAACATCTTTAGAACAAAATTGTAGTCTATCATAATCTAGTCCCATTTCACCAATAGCAATAATTTTGTCTTTATTGTCTGCAGCTAAATCAGATAATGATTTAAGATAGGCTTCTGGATCACCACTATCTTCAAATTCATTACAACGTGTTGGATGACAACCAACCGTAGAAAACAAACGTTCTGGAATATAAATAACAATGAATACATGATTATGTTTAATAAAAAAAATTAAAATGATAGCATAGTATGTACCTAGATATATCCACTGACATGCATTTTGATGTTGCAGTTACAGAATAGAATCACAGCAACCATTGCATCTCTCTTTCAGCGGTTTCTTCATATATAATGATTGCATCGCGATCTACTAATAACAAACAAACAATAATTATATAATGTAATCAAACTTTACCCTTACAGTTAAAAGCCTGCAAGGTACATAAAATAAATGTACTTGTGTATAATATGTCAATAGTTTTATGTAAAAGTTACATTTTGAAAATCATAAACTAGCTGCCCGTGATAGAGAGACGCGACAGTGACGATGCTTCATTTTTTTTTAATTAAATCACATGCATTTTAATAAATAGGATTTATTTAAAAAAAATAAACACTTTACCATCTGTTCGTGCTATTTCAAGGGCCTTTTTGCTTTCTGCAATATTACTGGCAGTAATTATAATTTTCGAAAGATTGTTGTTCCAACTTCGTTCTAAAACTTTATCTAAATCTGGCTGGTGTTTCTGAGATCCATGATAAATTCCTTGATACATAGGATCTGTCAAATTGGCCCCGATATCTATAATAAAATTGAGAACGATAGATTGTATCATTCATGAATGTATAACCTTTCGAGAAATATTTTAAAGCAACAAAAAGATGTATTATAAACCACGTATACGATTGTTAAGTACTAATTGTTAACGTGATCATTTAGTAAAAGATTGAATTACCTATAAATTTTCGTAAATTACTCATTCTAACTGCAAGCATTCAACCTATCGATGAAATGACAGCTTTCTCGGACACGATACTGTACAAAAGGTTAGCAGGTGTCTTGTTTAACCGGCGTTGTACAATGGCATTTAACTTCATGGGATATTTGACGTTTCATGAGAACCGATATTATACCTTCATATTATTTATTAAAATTAATGTTTGTTGACTGTAATGGATTATATTAATTTTTCGTCATCATTTTCTATATATAACTGTTATAATTAATTAATAAAAAATATGAGATAAACAATTTACATTTCTTTATTATAAATCAATTATTTATTACAAATCTTAACTTATTACATAGGTAGGGTTTTCTAACTTAATATTTAAACATTTTAAAATTATTGTTTAAACTATTTTTTTATTAAGTCTTTAAGTGTAAGCAAAAATTTCATTACTGTAAAGATTTTACAATGGAATTTATTTTCTCAACACATTCTTCTTTCTTTTTAGTAAGGACTGCTTCAGCTTCTACAAATTGTTG
The DNA here is from genome assembly GCF_050947335.1 of Megachile rotundata. Taxonomy (NCBI): domain Eukaryota; kingdom Metazoa; phylum Arthropoda; class Insecta; order Hymenoptera; family Megachilidae; genus Megachile; species Megachile rotundata. The sequence goes on from NC_134996.1 coordinate 14,067,249, forward strand.
ACGACCGATTTTACCCGGTACCAATTTGTCGACATATAATGCTTGTTGTTGATTGTACAATTCTTTCAATGTTCTATCATATTTTTGTAATTCTTGAACACGATCATATATGTCTCCAGATTCTCCTTTCAACCGTTGTGCAATTTCAGCAATAGTGCTTGTTGCACTCTTATATTCTTGATTAATGCTTTTCACAACAGATAAAAATGCATTAGCATCCTTATTTGCTTTTAAATATGCCAACTGATCATCCAATTCATTATAAGAAGTTACTCTACGATCTTGTGCAGCTAAAATTTTTTCACACTGTCCAGCAATTCGTAATTTACTTTCTGAAATTTCATCTTTATCAATCGAAAAATCAAGTCTGACACATGTAATCACTAATAAGAATAACAAGTATAATGCTGCTGCTATGAGTAATGGTTCTTGCAACATTAATATACGTGGGAACTTGTATTTCAGTTTGAAATTTTGAATATGATTTTCAACCAAATTTTTCTTTGTAATAGAAATTACTGGACGACCAGTAACATCTAAGTATGTATAATGACGTGAATCTGGTAAAGATATTGCAGAATATGGAAGGTTCAATTCAATATTTGTTGAACCCTCTGGTAAAATAATTTTTACAATTAATTCATCTACTACCATGTCATCGAATACGTGGTCCAATAATCTCATTTCTAATGTGTATTGATCACCAGAGTGAAATAAATATTCATAACTAGGAACATTATATCCTACTATATATTTAGTTTTCCAACCACCAAAAAGTGGAAATCTTGGGCGTAAATTTAATTCTACCGAATCTTTCTTGATACGGGTATGTGATGTTGAAATATTTCCAATTTCATCTCTATAATAAATATCGGATGCAGCAGCAGGTAAAACAGTATCAAAACTTTGAATACTGGCTTGTCCTGACTTTGACTCTCTAGCAAATTCATAACGTGAAAATGAACCTTTTAATAATGCACCAGTATGTAATAAATCAATATGTTCTTCTACTGCGATGTTGCCCCAATGTGATATTTCAATACTTCTTTCAAGTCTAGTAACAGTGAGGAATTTATTGTTGTTTTCAAAATGAATGTTTAGTTCCTCATAAGCAAATGGCGGAAGCTTCTCATACGGGCCGTATGTAATAACTGAATCACTTTGTGAGACTGGCTTAAATTTAGTGTAACTTTCAATGTTACGTGATGGTAAAGATACAGTGGTTGTTTGTTTTGTTATACTATATGGTGAATAAAGATAAATATTTCCTATATATTTCACTAACTGCTTTTCCTTCTGTGTGATCTCCTTCGGATGAGGCACAAGCTCATGTGTTAATGTCCATTCTATTTCTACAGACACAGTCCTCCCAGGAGAAAGAGGATCCTTTAATTCAACTTGATAAAAAGTCTTATCTGGATGCGCCGCTATTTTCGTTTCGACCAACTTCAATTCAACTCGTACAGGCTCTTTGTAAGCTGCTATGTAACTGAGACTGTGTTTTTGCTTCGGTTCCAATGAGAAAAGAAAATTTCGTACATGACGATCTTGGCTTCCATTTTCTAATATAATTCTGGCAGTAATTTTTGTTAATTGTGATTGTAAATCGATATGTTTTTCCACGCTTTTAAAAGTTAGATCATGATCAATGGTGTTACCCGTGACAGAAGATAGAACAAGTAATCCAAAAAGCAATCCGATATTTCGTATTAACATATTTATATTCCCTTTGATCATTATGTTTCATAAAAATTTCTTGAACCTTATGGTTATTTAACACTTTTGTCTAACCGGCAAACGAGTTACACTCAGCACGTTATAGACGTGGCGTTCATTTGATTATATGTTATGTAGATAGGAAACCTAAAATGTTTCAAAATTATTCGTTCGTACTGCATGCACAACGCGGTTAACTTCAGCAGACTTCTCAACACAAAAATATATGAAAACAGTTACTAATCATTAAACATAATCTTTTCTATGGCTATGATGCAAACTTTGCACGTGTTCTGTATGTATAACATAGAGGTAGTTAGAGGTTGTATAAAATACGTAATAAAAACGATACATAATAATATTTATATAAAAAAAGAAATAATAATGAGTACTCATGTAATTATGTAATTGTTTATTTTCAAGTAGGTGAACACGAACATGAATGGTGTAACTGTTATATATAGATAGTTACAATCTTTTGAATATCATCATGCTACAAAATATTTACAGCCCTATTAAGATATATAACTGCATAAAGAATTTAGTTGATTAAATAGTTAATATTGAATTTAAAAAGATGTTGATGTTTCGAATTACATCTGCTTCAAGGCAGTCAACAAATAGTTTGTAAGTAATATACATATCCCTATGCAAGATATCTTACAAACTTATTAGTTTTGAATCTTAATTGTTCTTTAAGGAAACTACTTAAAAATAATTAATATAATTTTATATTAACAGCTTGGGATCATTACATATGAATCAAATTTGTAAATCATATTTAAAGGTATTTAATAAAGCTCAGACAGTGTTTTATAGTAATTTAAGAGAAAAATCAATTTTTGTAACATCAAATAAATTTAAAGAAGTAAGAAAATATAAATATATATATATATATTTCAAATTTTATGAACTTGTTAAATCTATTATGATGATTTTAATTTTTGCAGATAAATAATCATGATAATAATAGGATAAATCAGCATGGACAGGTATTTATATTAATTATATTGATAATATGAAGGAAGTTAAAAGTTACTTTAATAGTCATATTAATGTGATATTAATATTGTAGCAAAATATGGATTTTCATAAAAATGCATTAAATTTTCAGCATTCAATGAGAAAAATACAAGGTAACTATGATAAAAGACAATTTTTATTATATTAATAGAAAATTAAATATACATGAATTCAATAAATATTTTTTTGTTATAAATTTCAGACACTGAAAATGGGAAATCAAATTCTGTGTCAACTCTAGATGCTATTTATCAGGCTGTCGATAACGAATTGAACCAAAAGTGCCTATCAATCTCATTCTCAACACTGCAAAATGAACAGGGCAAGAATATGGTGAAATGCAGTATTGACATTAAATGGCCTCAGGATATGTCATTTTCTTATGAGGCAGACAATAAGAAAACTGCTAAACAGATTGCAGCAAGGATGTGTTTACAATGGCTTGATAAAAATAGGAAAATTAAGAAACAAAAACCTGTATTGTACAGTTACAAAGATATTCAACGTATTTCAGAAGAACAAAAATCTGTTGAAATAAATCTTGAGTCAGAATTTAAAAATGAGATACAAACTTTAATACATACATTTAAACAAGTAAAATTTATCTATATACATATATATTTATTTATTAATTTAATATTTTATACCAATAAATACATTTAATTATTATGCATAATAATTATTTGTAGGCCATACAACCAATAATAAAAGAGCAACCTATGATTGATTCTGAAGCAAATAATTCAGACGAAAAACAATTTAAGTATGAAGCAAACACATCTTTTTATCAAGAACGTAATTCTAGATTAGCAAAACAATTAAAAAATAGAGAAAATAAAATATGTAATTTACCTATTTCTAACTATAGGTATGTATACATATGGATACACACACGCTCCCGCATGCACGCACAAGTTATTTTTAATTTACTAAGATAGACAAATTTTTTTTTAGGCAAGAAATACTTGACATATTGAAATCTGATCAAGTACTATTAATTAAGGGAAATACTGGTTGTGGAAAAAGTACTCAAGTTGCACAATTTATTATGGATGAATATACAAAAGAAAATCGAGCATGTGAATGTAATATTATTGTGACACAACCTCGTAGAGTTGCAGCAATTTCTTTAGCTTATCGTGTTGCATCGGAAAGAAATGAGAAAATGGGGGATGTAATTGGCTATCACATACGGTTTGATAACATAAAACCAAAACTGCATGGTTCTATTATATTTTCTACATCTGGCATATTACTGCGAATGCTGGAAAGCAATCCTACTTTAGAAGGAATATCGCACGTGATTATAGATGAAGCTCACGAGAGAAGTGTACACAATGATATTTTACTAAAATTAATGAAAGAAATATTGCAAAAAAATCAATCTATAAAATTACTTATTATGTCTGCAACTATAAATGAAAGTTTATTTCAACAATACTTTTCCTGCAAGGTTATTGATATTCCAGGAAAATTATATCCTGTAAAAATGCACTTTAAAGAAGATATTCAGATTTTTCAAAGCAAATTGAAAAAACATGGTTTAATGGAATTAAGAATTCCTTTTGGCGAAATAGTACAATTAGTACAGTGGATTGTTAAAAATAAACCACCTGGATGTATTTTATGTTTTCTCCCAGGCTGGCAGGAAATTAAACGGCTACACAATTTACTTAAAAATGCAGGGATTGCAAATTTATTGATATTACCGCTTCATTCGAAAGTGTCACATGAAAATCAACTTGAAGTTTTTGACCCAGCACCTAAAAATATGACAAAAGTCATTTTAGCTACAGACATTGCAGAATGTAGCGTTACTATTGAAGACGTCTGTTACGTTATAGATACTGCTATTAAAAGAGAATATCAATGGTATGAAAACGACACTGAACCCGTATTGACATTTAGTTTGGTATCAAAAGCAAATATTGATCAAAGGTAATGCCTTTTTATAAGTTTCATATTTTTTATTTTTAAACAGAATGAAAGTATAAATGATAATTCCACAAATATTTAGAAAAGGACGAGCCGGACGCACTAGACCTGGTGAAAGTTATCATTTAATTACAAAGAAAGAATACGACACATTGGATTTGGATCCCAAACCAGAAATATTTACAGAACCGTTGGAGGCTACAATTATTACTATAAAAAAACTCAGTAACGAGAAAGTAAACGATTTTTTTAGCAATATGCTTCAATCACCTAGTAGTAAATCGATATGTAATGCTCTAAAAAATCTGAAGGCACTTGGATTTCTTGACGATGATGAAAATCTTACAGACTTAGGAAAGCGTGCATCGCATTTTTCATTAGATCCAAAACTAAGTAAAGCAATAGTGTTGTCTTATGTTTTCCAGTAAGTAATAATACATAAATTTTGTCAAGTTACACTGTCTAATTTAAACAACTCATTTTCATTATTTAGATGTGTAAAGCCGATATTATCATTAGTCTCTATACCGTTTGGCGAGAGTTCTACTGTTTCATTAGACGAAAAATTAAGCGAAAAATCAAGCATTAAATCACAGAAACTTAAGTTTCATAAAACAAGCGATCATATCGCTATGTTACAATATTACAATCATTGGTCGTCACCTGATAATAAGTTTGAAAATATTTTTGCACCTTCATATTTTCATACTGCGAAACGTAAGTATCAGTATATTTCTTAATAGTTATATGTAATATGTGCTCCGATATTTTAATCAGTTGTTGTTTGTTTGTAGAATTGCAGAAACTGCATGCGTCTGAACTTATAAGTAGCGGATTGTTTACTTCATCATTCGACAGTAATAGTATAAATATGTTCTGTAATAATTATGAATTAATTCGGGCAATATTGTTTGCAGCAACTAATCATTTAATAAAAAGAAATGCGTATGGATATAAAGGCTATTACACCAAATATGCAAATACCTTAAGATCTGAGTCAGTATATACATACTTTTATAAAAGCATATATACGGACTACACGAATTAAATTTCTAATTTGTATTTTTAGAGATTCTACAGTAGTCGAGGTTAATAACGATAGTGTCAACCATAATAGGAAAATGTGGCCAAGCGAAGTAATGACCTATTTGAGAAAGAGAAGAGTGTCTAGATTGTACACAATTTCTGAAACGAGCATGTTAACACCTTTATCAGTTTTGTTATTTAGTCATAATGACATTCAATGCTTTAAGGTATGTTTTTAAAACATATTTAAGTAATAATATTGTTTCAAAATTGTAAAATTTTGTTTACAGGATACGGAAAACTGTCCTAATGAACAGGAAAAAATCTATATTAAACTAAACAATATCGACAACGTAGAATTTTGTTGCGACGAAGAGTTTGTATTTTTATATTTATTTTTCAAGTGGTAAACCTATAAAACATTTTTTATAAACTATTCTCTTTTTCAGAACGGCAAAACTACTATTACAGTTTCGAACTATAATATGGAATCTAGTAGATTATATAATTAAATACCAAGGTGTAAATACTAATGAAGATGATTTGAAAGCAGTTAAATCTTATAAAACAAAAGTAATGACTGTCCTTGCAAATATGTTAGAAAAATCATCAACGAATATCGATTCTAGTACTGAATGTTAGTAATAAATTATTAATATTATTTAATAAATCCTCCTTACTGTTTAAATAGTATAAAAGATTATTCTGTAGATATGTAGAAATACCTTGATACAACAGACATTATTAAATTTATGGACAAAAACTGATGAACATTGTAAAGTTCTTAAAATTATTTATTACGTATTGTATCTTTATTTTTATTGTACAATCTCTTGTAATGTTAAACCACAATAGTATAAATAAACACAACTTTAAAATTGTAGTCTTAATAATATCACCTTTATTTAATGCAAATTTACATCGTGTTAATTATTTAATAAGTTCAAAGTACTCAAAAAGCAAGATACTTAAGTCTTTCAAAATTTATACTTACGCGCTCAGAAAATGGTATTGTCAGCATCATCTGGCGGGCGGAATCAGGAATTATTTCTGGTATTAGGAGCGCAGAAAAGTGAAGGAGGTATGCGGAGTAGAAGGTATCCCGCGTACACGGCGCGCATGCGCAATGGAGCTATCGTTACTCGATATAGACGATAATACAAAAAAAATTAATTATTCATTTTCTGGACGCAATTTATGAACTTTTATGATTGAAGAATGTTCAGTGATTCTTTAGCTACTTTCTCGTGTCACTTTTGTTCGAATTTTTATTGAAATTAATTAGTTATTAAATAATATCCCACTGCAGGACGCTACATCACTCGGTACATATGAGACTTGTATAGAATAATTATTTAATAGCAGGTTTTCTGAAGATAATTTATGCACTTTTATGATTGAAGAATAATCAATGATGCCTCAGCAATTTTCTCGTGTCGCATTTGTTGCGATTTTTGACGAAAATAATTAGTTATTAATGAATATCCTATGGCCAGGTACGGCGTCGCTACGGACACATGAGCCTAGTCATAGGTTATTCAGTAATAACTAATTATTTTGATTAAAAATCGTAACAAATTTGACATGAGAAAATTGCTGAGGCATCATTGATTATTCTTCAATCATAAAAGTGCACAAATAATATTTAAAAAACGTGTAATTAAGTAATTATTCTAGTCAGTTCGTGTGTTCCGAATGCGATGATCCGATACCTTGCAGTTCGATATTAATAACTAATTTATTTCAATAAAAATCCAAACAAATACGATATGGGAAAGTAGCTAAGGAATCACTGATCATTCTTTAATAACGAAAGTGCGTAAATGATATTTAGAAAATACGTAATTAATTATTTCATATTAGCTGGTACGTACGGGGTGTAGCGCCGACTTCGTGCTGGAAATTATTTAATAACTAATTATTTTCAATACAAGTCTGCACAAATGGGATATGTGAAAGTAGCTAAAGGATCACTGATCATTCTTCGATCATAAAAGTTCACAAATTGTGTTCAGAAAATGAGAAATTAATATTTCTTCATTATCGTTACTGTATAACTCTACTGCGCATGCGCGTTGTATGCGCGAGATACCTCCTATTCCGCATACCTCCTTTACTTCCTGCGCTCCTAATACTTGTCATTGCGCATGCGCGCTGCTTGCGCATGCGCGCTGCATAGTGCCTATTGCGCATGCGCGCCGTTTGCGCGGGATACCTCTTATTCCGCATACCTCCTCTACTTTTCTGTGATCCTGCTACTAAAAGTAGATCCTGGTACCCGCCCGCTAGATGGCGTTAGTATAGAAAGTCGAAATTTTTCATATACCGTAGTTCCACCGCTCACCGCTAGATGGCTAGGCTTTTTGAGGTCCATAAAATGCATTATTTTTTAATTTCTTTTTTAACGCTTTTGACGTACTGTTATGCTATTTTTTCAACTATATCGCGGCCGTATAATAATGTAGCCGTATCAGAAAAGCGTAAAAATCTCTAATTTTGCAGAAGATCATGCATTTAAGTTATCGCATATTTTAGATTAATTTTTAATTCCGCGCCTATTCATTTTTTAAATTTTTATTTCCTTTCGATTCGACGTTACTACTAAATTATACTAGTCGCGACAATTTCGCAGGGGGCATTGATATTAAATAAGGACAACGTAATTTGCGGAAACATTTTATTACATATTTAAAAGACATTAGATTTTGAGTCCTTGTCGAGCGCGACTCCATATTCTGATTCACAATATACATTCTAATTTTTGATCAAATCTTTACAATATTTATTCGTAACAATAGAATAATGTTCTTTTCTTCCAAGACGGTGTAAAATATACTTACAAACTATCGCTATGTCATTCAATATATTAAATTCTATTTCGTATATACATTTGGCAGGTACATTGAAGCATGCGCTTCTGATATAAATACGTATAATGAAGTATTAAAAATATTGAATAGAAAAGTGTTAGTGGACGGTTTCTTGTCTAACAAATGTTTTCCTTTCGCACGCATACATATATATTAATTTATAATAATTTAACGCGATAACAATAAGATATATTAGAATACGCGTATTTAAAATTAACATAAATAAAATAAACCTTTGTCGCCGATAATGAATAGGATTAACTGTATCTTATACTGCAACAAGGAAATAACAAGATTTAATTAATCTATACCTATATAATGATGTGTTAATGAATAGTTGTAAAAAATAACGATAACGTATGTATTAACAAAGTCGATAAAAATCAGCATAGAATATTAATACCGTTTTGGCAAGATATCATTCGCATGCGCGATTATTTTTACAATATTGTATATTGACTGGAACATTTGAATAACAGTATCGTGACGCAGAAAAAATTGACAAAAATATATATTAAATAATTGATTTCTTGTAAAGAATGGCCTAATGTATACTCCGTGAAAAATAGAAAAAGTCTAAGCGACTTTCTGTATCTAAAGATAGTATTAAATATTAAATATTTAGTAAAATAATATAAAGCAACGATGTTTCGTAACTTTTCACATCGACTAGTAATAACGTTCTGTTATTGTACATTATAGATATTATAATCTTCTCGTTAGTAGTATTGCACACTTCCGGCCATGTTTTCATTAAATTAAATCTTACAATGGCAGTTATTAAACAACGTAGGTTATTATACTAATGATATACTAATTGTTGAAATAATTATTGGTAGCAACCATAGTTAAATAAATACGACATTTAACAGTAACGTAGTCTCACAAATATGTATCAGAATTTCATACTTCTACGCTCTTTTACCCGCTTGACGAACTTTTAAACGCGTGGCGCTTAATATTTCATTAAATTAGAAACGGATAATTTTATAAATTAACAATATTTTATATTTACGATTTCTAAAATGGAAGAAGCAGTATACTGGCCGTAAACTTAAACGATACTAAGTACCTGTTTCGGAATAAAATACTTGTTGCCACTCGCAAAAATCTCTGTCTAATCTGATGGCAAGTTGATTTTGATTTTTACTCGTTCCGAACGAATTGTCGCATATGGAACAACTGTGTCTCCTTGTAACGTAACTAACAAAACTTTCTCTAATCTATCCGAATTTAATTTCTAGTGGCAATAGAGTAATCGTTAAATTGCTTCCGTTAGGGGAAGGACCGTGATGAAACTCTCGGTCTCGCTGTCGCTGGTGCTGAAATTCGTTCTCTCCGAAGCTCCAATTTCACTTCTGATGCCGAACGGCTGAAAATACGCGTTACCGTCTACGCTCGAGTCGAAGCGAGAAGATTCCGCTAGTCTTCGAAAGTTTCCAAAGAATACGCTGTCGGTTCCTACGCTCTCAGCGCCACTTTCACTGGCTCCATCACAGACAGATTCCGTCTCGTCGGTTTCAGAGACGCTGCTCACTTCGTGTTTAAGCAGTTGCTTGTGCGACCCGTTGCTGTCCGTACTGCTGAGGTATCCACTATCTTCCACTTTGATTCGCGGCGATTGACAATCGAATACGCGATTCACCGAACCGTTTATCGATTCGAAGCTTCTGGAATGCTTGACCGAGTGTTTCTTGCAAGTCTGATATTCGTCGTGCTTTTTCTGGCAGTCTTGTTTAGATTTCTCCCCTGGCTTGAGCTTGGTCAACGCGTGCTGATGACACTGATTCAAAAGCTTCTTCCTGTCCTTCTGACAGCAGCGAGCGTTATTCCAGGACGAGGATAAGTTAGTCTTGGAATTGTCGACGGAATGCGCATCTACTCGATGCCTACATCTGGTTATCGATTGTTCGGACAGTGCTCGAGACTCGCAAGAGCAAGAACGATCAGTGGCCCCTACGTTAAGGTCGTCGCTGCGGACAGGAGCACCGTCGCTGGTCGTAGGGTCACCCGCTTCGGCAGGACTCCTGTCCCAACCGTTTTTTGACACGAGGGAGGATAATCTCGCGTCTTTCACGCGACGCGGGGGTTTAGGGTGCTGGTAGATATCTTCCGTAGGCGGTAACGGCACCACGTCGGGCTGGTTACTCGGTTGTCGCTGTCTCTTCAACTGTCTGCTTTCCGGAGTTAGGTACTTGCATCTTTTCCAGGAGGCAGTGTCCTCCGCGTGGCCGTTCAACGACCTCGTGCTGCTCGACAAGTTGGAGTCTCTGATGTTCGATTTCAACCTAGCTTCGTAGATCTCTCGAAGACTACCGTAGCCGCGTTGCAAAGGCGTGTTGCTTCTCGTCGAGTCTTGATCGCGAAAGCTACCTTTACTTTTGAGCAGTATCTGGGCAGGTCTTTCGAGAGAGTCCACGTAAATCTCTTCCGGAACATCCTTCTCGTAGTTTACGTCGACATTGATCTTCAATTTCATCGGTTTCCTGTCCAACGTATCAGGCTCGTATTCGGACTCGTCTTGCTTCACGTAGTTCTCCGGCGAGTCTTGTACTTTGATGGTCAAGTGTCCCGGGTTCTCGGGCTCGTAGCGAATCTCTGGACCAGAATCGTCGCTACAGGCTGGGCTGTCGTAGCCGTCGTTCACGTACACCTCGCTGACCAACGAATAACTCTCGGATCTCTGCGAAGAGATCAGTTCGGGCAGACTATTATAGTAATTCCTCTCTAGAACGTCTTTGTTCAGTTTATTGGACGTCATAGTTTCGCCGGTTCTGGTATTGATCACCGCGTTCTGCATCGTTAATTCCTCGTCCATCGGCAACGCGGTGGATAAAGAGGGACTCGACTGATTCGTAGACTCGGGAGAAATCGATGATTTTCTGCTGCATTTCGAACGCTCCAAACTGTCCACCTCGTAATCCGTGCCGTTTCCGGATCTGGAATGATGTTCCAGCACCTTTGCGTCGACCATCTCACGAATCACGGCGTCCATGATGCGTTTCGCGGTGTTCTTTGCATTCGGAAGCTCATTGATCATGTCTGGTAGCTCTTTTGTCGTCGTCGAACTCTCGTTCGGTTTCTTCTCTCGTTTGCGCGACGAGCCATCGTTGGAAATCGTCTTCTCTGTTCCTTCGTCTTTGCTTTCGGCAGAGATCGTCTCCTCTTTCGCGGTCTCCTGTTCGTCGTTGGTTCGAGGTTTTAAAACGGAATTCTCCTCCATTTGTTCGATGAACGAGTTCTCTATGGCTTTTCTCACTTTAGCGTTCATAGTGTTGTTGCCGTTAGAATCGTCTCCGTTTCTTCGAGAATAATAGTTGAACTCTTCGAACATCGACTTGGTGGAACGGTTCGAGACACTGTATCGGTCATTCGTCTCGAGGATTTCGCTTCTGGCCACGTTCCGACACATTTTCCCCATCGATGGATTGTCCTTCCACGAAGCGAGCTTTCTCGTCAGACTCTTTGTACCCGTCTCAAAGTCTTGCTTGGCCATTTCTTTCAAGTATTCCAGATTTTTATCGAAATTCTTGTCGTCCTCCTGAACGATCATCCGACATTCGTTCGCGTTCTTCCAACGACGCTGCGGAGTCGAACGCACGTCTTCTAACCACGCTCGTACCTTGCTCTCACCAGGATTGAGAGGATCGGTTCCCGGAAACGTAGCCGCGTTTCTGATATATTCCGTGCAACCGGGGCACCCTGTGCATCGTTGAGGCTTTCGCGATTTTGTGATGGACCCTTGTACGGAGCTGGAAGTCGACCGATGTTGGCCCTTGTCGTTTGTGTCGTATCGGTCCGGGTTGCTTTCCTCTTCTGGAATACCTAAAATCATCGGTAATGCATGAAATCGAATCCGTTAACATCGTTTCCTTGCTCAGAGCGATAACTTACTGACAAGGGTGGGTACGAATCTCTTTGCGACCATCTTGTGTTTCGCGATGGATATGACCTCCCGGATTTTGAGAAGGAACTCGATTGCTGCTGGAGGGGGAGCCTAGAAAAATCCCGGGCTGTCTTTACATTATCTCGAAATTATCAGAGCACGCGAATTATTCTCGTTGTTTTCCTAATAATAATTTTTAATCATTTCTTATATTCGTGGAAATTTTAAAACCTCCACTTACAAGCAACAATTGTCTGTCAAAATAGGCAGGGTTAAAGTATAATTTCCGTCGCTGAGCACCGGGTAAGACAGGAACATCTTGCTGGTGAGGATTGTCCGCAGTTTCCACGACTCGTACATCCTCTTCCGGTATTCGTTCGCCCAAAATCGTCCCGGATCCGAAACAGGTATCCGATTGGTCCAAGTAGACGCAGCGAGGATGAACGATGGCTGATGTTACCTGTTCACGGATAAGTGATATTACATTTTCCTTCGTTCTGAAATAAATTTTGATATGGTACGTACATTTGTTGCGCGCACGTTCTCGAAGCCGTGTTCACCGTCACTTGCCGGAAGTTCATCGCCAAGATCGCTTTCGGTCAGACCGCTGTTGGTGTCGCTCTCGAAGTGCCTCGAAGCGGCGAGCAACGGGTTGTTCTTCACTAACCCGCTTACTTCTCGGCCGGGTGACAAGCTTACTTCCGGCTCTTCGACGATCTTCCTCTTCACTTTCTTACTGTGAAGGTACAACGACACACTGGCAACGTAAATCAGTGCCAGAATCACGGACGACAGACCTATGGCTGTATATTCTGTGGCCGAAAGTCCCTGAGACAATTGCGTCGTCGAGGAAAACGTCACTTCACGAACGTCTAAACAAAATCGCATTTTATAATAAAAGTTAACCAACCGAAGGCAATATTTATTAATTGCTCACTGTTTTTCGACGGTGAACCAGCCACCCTGAAAGCTACGCACGGCGTGAACACACCAGGAAACTTCGACTTAGGAGAAGCATCCCTGCAGACGAGTTTGGCAGTCACGACGCGACCCTCTGCAGCTTCCCTCAGTCCTGTTTCACCGATCCACTGAAACGAAATTTTGAGAATTCGAAAGAATTCGAAGCGAAGAAATATTGACGTTACCAACCTGCAAGAACGTCCTCCCCTCGTCGCGAAACAGTCTAAACGGTGGCTCGGTGTCCGAAAGGTTCCTCAATTCCGACCATCCTGCTCTTCCTAATTGCTGAGCACCGGTTATTCCGCACACTGGCGTCGCCACACCTTCGACGATTAAACGCATTTTTCTTCATACGGTCAATTATTAATTTAACTAGATAGAATCTCGATATTTTCTCGACTCACCTTCGAAACAGATTTCTGCATGGGGATAAATTATCTGTCCACGTTGGGGTAGGTAGACGTACGGCACTTTTTCAATTTGACCCGTGCTGCTGACGAAACCAGCGACGTTGCATTCTGCGAACAAAAATTAATTTTTCGAGTAAAAGTGGAATATCAAGATTTGTTAGGAGTAAGCCGGTGATTTCGTGCGTATGCAGAAGGCAACTTGCAATTTTGAGTCGCGTATCGCCTGCGGTGATCTGAAAGCGGTGCAATTTACGAAGTTTATTCGAAAACTCGGGATGCATCGCACGAAAGTGCAATGGACAGCGAACATTGTCAACGAGACATTCCCGTTGATCGATGATCACGCAAGAAGGAGAGCGAGACGTGTTGGCATTTTTTCGAGACCTACCCGTTCAAGTTGTCCAGTTATTTCGACGAAGAACAACGAGGCGAAGGTTCTAAGACCGGTTTGATTAGGTATCAAATTATTCGCGGTAAATTTCGCGGACGATCCGAACGAATTCGACCGGGGTTATTAACATTTTAACGAGCGACTTTCCTGCTATTCGGTCGGGTAGCAGTTAAAAATTGAACGGTACACGTACGAATTAAGCGGTACGTTTTGCAACGTTTCTCCTGCTCCTCTTTGGGCACGGTCCATGGCCAGAAATTGTCGAACCTGTATTTCAAAAAGAAACAACAAGTGTTCGAGAACGAATTGTCACACGACAATCCTAAGTTACGGGTCGAGCATCGTTAGCAAAAAAATACTACATATAATTGACCACAACCTCCTCGTTACGTACAAACGAATGTACTTTCTTGTACGTTCCTTCTAACCGCTAGGAATTTCTGTAGCAAAGCAAGTATTAATCTTGATACGCTTCTTTGTTGGATTTTTACGCGAGGGGAACGAGCACATAGGTGGCAACGTTACAAGTTTCTTCTTTCTTCAGCGAACGCGTACAGTTTGTCGACTAGCGTACCTACGATAAAGAGAATCGAGAAATTAGCGAAGAAGACTCGGACGAATCTAGACGATCAGTGTCACGACCTTAGATCGGTAAATATGCGCACGGAGTTCGTGGCATTTTCTCTTTGGGAACACGTGTGCCGTCTTCTATGAACGTGCGTACCCATCGAGGAAAGTCGAAAGATATACGAGACTCTCCCTTCAGCTTTCTCCTTAAGGAACAATGATGCCCTACTAACCGTAACCGAGCCAATTGAAAACTTCATAAACATTCCGCTCCGGGTTTAGATCCTGGATAGAGTGGACATTATGCATGATCCGACTCATGCGCGATCGACGATTAAAGCGATAGGAGGAAACTCGTGGTCACGTAATTTCATAGACCTATCGTTTCGTCGATGTCTCGGCAAAGCGATTGCTTCGCATAAAAATGATTGACAATTATTTTCTCGACGTCCGTTAAACGGTCGATTCCGACTCGTCGCATAATTTCGATATTAGATAATTCTAGCAGCGGGTATCGCGCGATCAAACGAGAAACATGCCCGTTAAGAGGATGATTTCTATGCCGTGAAAGAGACAGCCCTCCAAATAAATCTGTTCCGCGAAGCGTTTCCTACGATTTATCGACCCGTTAAACGAACAAAATTAACAAACCAATCGCCAGACCCGATATTATCGTCAACATTTTTCTCATCGATCCAGAACTTATCTTCCCCGCATGGAAAACAGATTTACCACAAATTTGCCTAAAATTATGTTCATTGCGACCTCCGCGACCGAGAAAAATTACGCAGAGTTTCCGTTGTTTCTGTATTGTTCGTGAACCGGTTGGTCAACGCGTTACAGGTGACAAATACTTATTTTAATGATCCTTTAAAAATTTAATAGAGAACGGCATTTTCCGGAATAACCCGTTTTACTCATTCCGAATCATTGCGACGGAATTTGCGGGTGCGTTAAACGCTTAAATCTTGATAAACCTCTTTCGCTAACCGGTACATCTGACAATTAGTGTACGAACATCATTTGCCGAAACGAGTCGCAAAGGTTGCCGATTATTTCCGTTCGCGAAAGGAGAAAAGCGCCTTGAAACATTTTGTAAGAATCGCGAGGTCACGAAAGCATGGATCGAATTGTATTCTCACTTTCATGAAGAGGCCAGGTCGAAGCGGTTCTTTCATTCAAGATTTCTCGAACGATGCTCGAACGTCGGTGTTTCCTCATTAAGGCGATCGCGGAGCGACGCGATTTACGATAATCGACGGTAGAGAGCAATTAACGCCGGCAGCTCTCTTCTCGGTGTCCCCATTTACTCATAGGAGCACGCTGGTCCGGCTACCTGCGTCTGGCTACGATCCAACATCGGATAACGACTCGTTGATTAACGATCGGCAAGCTCGACCCGAAGAAACGAGTCAACGGGGACGATCCACGCCGATGAACCCTGACCTTCGTCGAACCACGACGAATCCTCGAAACCGATCCGTGCCTTCTAAGCTCGCTGATAGATAATGTCACTGGGGAATAGGAATCGTGAAGTTATGGGGGCTCGGTACCGATAAACCGACCTGCTCCGGACGACCTTACTCCGAGTCGGCTGAATTCGTGACGGTTTCACAAAGGTATAATGCGGAAAGTGTTCACGCTCTATGGCGATTAACGTTCTTACCGAAGGGGCACTTGATGAGATTTCCCGAGCATCACCCTCGCATTTCCTACAATACTGTTTATCCTTCTGACGTAGGTTGGACGTTTATTATCGCTGTTACCAGTTTAATCATAGGTTATTACGAAAAACGAATATCGAGACGGTATCAATTACCCGCGACGGTTAAGAGAATTCTATTACGGCAAACACCTGTGAGTAATATTAAATGTTTCGTTCTATGCCGTTTCCTTTAACTCGGAATATAATAAGTCTTATCGGAGATTACCTCTCGTGTCACTTATGCGCATCGATACGAAGTGGTAAAGTTAATATTATTACCCATCCAATTATAAATAATTCTGTAAATTAATGAATCTGAGCAACGCGCAAATTACAGCTTGTCGCGACAGAATCTCTTCGCTGGCCAAGCGGACATACTCGACCAGAGATATTGTTCCTTGCGGTACTTTTGATCAGGCGCACTGTTGGCCTCCGGTCTTCGAGTGCAGCCATATTCTCGCGAATCGGTTATTTATTGGTCGCGATCGGCCTTGGAAACTGCAAGAGACACGCGACCGTTTGACCCTGAAGGCGCAAACACCGATGCACCGACTCTGCTTCGGCATTTCTTTAATTGATACCTACCACCGTGCACGAACCAGACACCGATTCTCGCGCGAAACTATGTACGTCGCTAACTGTAAATTATTTTGCCGATTATGAAAAATGAGTGACACTTTCCTATGTAACGAACGGAGTTGCTACTATCTAATCCGTAAATTTCCTCGAAATGGGGGCAAATTCGACGTTCCAGGACCTCCATCGTTTCTCCGAAGCTACATTCTCAGTCAGTGTTTCCGAGTTAACGCGCGAACGAATCTCGATACGATAGATCTATTCGCGCGACGGCGAACAAAATTCGCGAGAGGACAGAATGAAATATTACCGCCGCGTACGTTTCTTGTGGATTCGCCGGTTTCGCGAAACGGGTAAAACTGGTACCGTTCCTTGTTTGGCGAAGAAAACTGATAGAAATTGATGACGGGAAAACCGTGAAATTTATAAGGACGTTCTGTCGTTGCGATGACACGACACGGGGCTACAAAAAGGACCTTGTCGCGCTGGCGATATAATTGATGTTCTTGCACGGTTCATCGCCGCATACCTTCGCGATAATTTAATGGGATAATCCTCGCGGTAGGTTGTTGTTCACGCGTTACCTTGATTTTCCTTCCTGACGTAACATCTGTGGACGAAGAGTATTCGGGACAACTGTTATCTCGGTGTAAATATAACCGATGAATTCACGCTTTTGCCGACACTTTGTGGGCGTAATGAATGCAATTACCGGGAAAATAGAATGATGAATATCTATATCTATAAGCGGCTTTTTTTCTCCTCTGATTCATTGCCTATGGATGAAGAGTCGTCGACGACTGACCACGGGGAGTCGCATTAGTCGTTGAATATTAAGTAACTCGAAGATGGAACTACGATTAGGGATTCTTCGATGCAAGCGCGCGATTGAAAAATCGAGACGTACGAAGTGCAGTATGGGCACTTGAGATATCGTCGATCGAATCGTCTGCTAATTTTACTTGGAAATTTATTTCGCGCGAATGAATTTTTCCGATGCATTATCGATACCGCTAAGCCCCGCACACGTCGACGTAATTAAAACGAAAGAGAAATATCGTCTCTTTCAAAATGTAAATTGACGAAGTAAACAATAAGACATTGGTAGAATAATTGAATACTGCGCGTCCCTTATAATAGTCGCTGGTTGCAATGTTAGAATCGCGTGTACAAGGCGATATTCGGTAGAGTTTAGAGGTCTGAAAAGATTAGGGTCACGCTTGTAATACAGAGAACAATGGAATGCCATTAGCATTTTTACAAAGTTCGATTGCAATTCTTATTAAATGCAAATAGCGTTTAGCTCCTGGTGCTGTACACGTATCATCAACCGAACGATAACAGAATACAAGAATCTCACCATAAGTTATCCGATTAAGTCCGCGAGGATTTTGAATTATCAGAGGAGCACGTCAGGTGTGCAGTGAGTGTTCGAATGGTCGGAAATTAAGTTTCGCGTGCACAATACAGAAGGCAGCCATAGTTAGATTATGCGATTGCATCATTACTGGAGCGGTCTGTAAGAGCCCGAGGGCTCAATATTACGAGATGAAATCTCCTCGTGACCTTCTGAAATGAACGGAAAGACTCGGATACGCAGATGTACCTCATTGCTAGATACATTATGCGCTTTCAACAACTGACTCGACGAGTTCTAATCTCCTTGATCGCTATCGACATCTATGGAAGCTAAAATTTGCTTGAAAATGGTGGGATGTGTACTGGAGCAGGCTGAACGGATTCGCGATTTTGATCGGCACTTTCTGAATAGGCTAAGGTTATGCCGATATCATGGGCAAGGTTCATACCAGGGGAGTTAAGTAAGGATTCGGATTCGGAATAGACCGATTATATTTCTCCGAGCTTAACCAAGCGATTTAATTAAAATGACGTCGACATTTGTTTTTCGATAACGATTATAATGTAGCCATCGGTGGATGTACGATGCACATCAGGTATAGAGAGGAAATTACAGTGTACAGTGGGATATTAATCCTTTCTCCGCAACGTACATCAAATCAGAAACGGTGTACGAATTAAGAATGCAAGAGTTTCACGGATGAGAAGGATATTACGGGATGTAATAACTTTTCTGTGCACGTATTTTTCTAATACGCGTATTACACGGATATACGAATCCTTGTTCCGCGATAATACACAAACTGCTCGCAACTGGCTGAGCAATTTTGAAAATTTAGAGTTTGGTTGTTTGATCGTTTGGAAATTACGTCAATAATATTTAAGAGACTGTTGCATTGGCAACTGATGCATCGCAGTGCTTGTACAATGAGAATATTACGAAATTGAACGTGTATAGAAAACGTTTGTCATCGCAGCTCGATGACATCGATACTTTGCACGTGACTATCGTGTCGATGTTGCATGCATAATTCTTTGTAACACTTGTTAGGCGGTACTTGAAAGGCGTATAGTCGGAAGACGTCGACAATGTCGCTTCACTTTCAACGTTGGACCACCTATGAAGATCATACGGTACATTCGTACTCGAGCAAAGTAGTTTTTAATAAGGTAAATAGGGAACGTAACATGACGGATAGTGCTTATAGATTTCGGATCGCGATCCACACACGATGTGCACTAATCATCATGAATGATGTATCATCCAATCTCCCTGGTATTATGGAACGAAGTTTAATAGGTGCCGCGAAACGTGCACGAGTCCCATAAGGGTCAGAAATCGTGAAGGTATTCCATTATTATTCATAGCTGGCGATCAGTCGACGAAGTGTTCAGCGACGAATCACGATTTTCTGTGATTATCTAGCGAGTCTTTTGCTAGACGTACACACCTGACTCATAAATATTCAACGATCTTCCTAATTAAGTTCGCTCTATGTTAATGAAGATATAAAACAAAGTATGTATGTATCGAAACTAAGGTTCCGTTCGCTGTTTGATCTCGGTCGATCGAAAATACCGCGATCCGGCAATATAGCAAGAGTCGACTGTCCACAGGTTTTCGTCATTAATTTTATAGATTGCATCTTAGGAACGAGTCGTGTCGTGCTTTTTCTCGCACCACCCCGTATCTCATTCGTGCATCAAAGTTCCGGCCGCCTACGCAGAGCTTTCGTGCCGTGTTTTCGCGATTCTGGCGATCCTAGAAATTCGAGATCGACGACGAGCCTGAGTACAAGTTGCCGCCGGTCGTAGACATTTCACGAAGTAGCAAAGCGAATATATTTCACGATACATCGCGGGCCGAAGAACGGAAATCCGCACGAGATCTTTAATCGCCAGTTTACAACTATCCAGGTACCGTTCATCATCGTGACATTTTGAGAATCTTTTTCGGCACAGTAATTTGTCTTGGACATCTTGCGTTTTGAATGTATTTTTACCGTGTCTGATAAACATCGCACTGACATTTGCAAACTAGTTCAATTTCGTAAGAAAGTAAAGTCACAGAGCAACTCCCCAGAGTTAATACGTATCTTGGGATACCGACTACATTGTAACTCGATTTAATTGCTGGTGAGGAAAATTGTCCACGAAGTCTCGATAATGATCATACTCCAAGTGACGCGTAACGAGTATTTAAGCGGAGAATATTACACGGCCATTTAAGAATCGAACGAGCCAAAATGAAAAGTATAAGGTTCGTAGTTTGCCTGCGAGGGAATATTCCTTACCTACTAATTTGCCAGCGGAACCCAATCTCCATGCGAAGCATTTCAAATTGCAAATTAATCCAATTAGTCCAATAAGTTGCACCCCCTTGATTATGTTGATTTAACCGCATGTCTGACGGGCGAAACGATGCCGCAACATGCAATTCGATTAGTTTATGTACAATAACGAAGGTAGCCATTCAGCTTCTATTAGCTCGATTCAAATTTTCGTTCGTAATTGTCATTGTACATTCAAAACGGAACGTATCGTACACGAGCAAAGTTTCATCGTAGAATTTCTTTTGCTCTACTTTGTTGGCGATTTGCTATCCGTTCCGTACGATCAATCCAAATTAATTATCCAATTATGTTGGCTACTCTAACTGTAAGTGTCAGAACGAAAGAATTAAAAATCGTGCAATGGTTCTGATTTTGCCACGGTCGAGTCGGAAGCGTGATGTCCGAGGACGATTTGCTAGAAACAGCTGGAGTAATCATTTCTGATGACACGGTTCAATTGAAAACAGTACGTGCACGTAACTGCTCGATCATGGCCAAAGGAAATTTCAACCGAGAAAGATGGAGTTTGAAATAAGGAAACGGATAGCGAGTGAACACGGCGAATTCATAAATTCCTGCGATTTCTCTATCTTTGTTTATACAATGTGTACCCTATGAAATGACTCTCGTGGAAGCTACAACCTCTAGCATTTCTATTTACGCAGGGCTAGTTACATGTAGGGTGAAAGGTTAAGCTAATGGCACTAGAGATAGTACCACGTTCGAAGGAACATACTTGACTCGGCTAAATTATAGTTCAGCGAACAGATAAACTCGCGTTCAGGCAACTTAAAGCGCAATATTTAACCTGGCGCTATTCGCGCATTTTGTATATTGGACTTGGTTTGTCAACGGATGAAATTATTTAGAATTAATGCGAAGACGTAGCGAATATTCGGTCGGTACTTACGTCCAGCCTTCCTGATTTAAAGCTCGAAAGTCTGGATTCGTTCGATTCGATTATTTCCGAGGAGAAATAACCGTACGACCGGAGGATTAAAACGACTTACCGTGAATATCATTCACGCAGATGCGAAGATCCTCCCGGAAGGTTGGCAGCCCGTAGTTGCATTGGCAGGTGCAGGTGTTGTTCGGAGGAACGAGTCCTGCGGTGGAAGGACTATGCGTGTAAGGACTGGCCGTACCGCTGCTGAGTATCGTGCATGCCTCTGTGCAGGATCCTAAACAGGTATAATTTGCAATTATTTCGAATAATTTAAGATCATATACCACGATAAAACAGTGAAAAATTAAACATTTTTGTCGAGCGTTTAATCTTCGATCGATGAAGTTAGGTCGATCGTAACGTCTTATGCAACGGTGCTTTCGCCGTAAAGCTTTCAAATTTTTTAACCGAGCGTCTTGGTATATTAGGAAAAAAGTGTTTAACGAAACAGCGTGAAATGCATAAAATTGGAAATTAAAGTTGAAATTTAAATCATACGCTGCTCGTTTCCGTCGCAACGCCTCGCCGAAGAAAACTGCGATCACGAAAGAAACGCTGCGTTTATTTCGAGAAATGTGCGTGAAAGTTCTTTAATTTTGCAACCGTAGAAACTGCTGTCGTTTCACTCGTTCGCGGGAAAAACGCGAATAACTGTACACGCGCGTAATTCGAAGATGAATTTCTAAGATGAAGAAATTCGCTTGGTGGCGCGGGCGCGACGCACCGTCTGACCAGGCGAAATACACCTGTCAAACCGTTATATCGCGATTTCACGGTTAATACGCGCGAGCTTTTTTCTTTCGAACAGATTTCGTGCACGAGGAATTGTGTGCAAAATCTCGATGAAACTCACTCGTTTCTTCTCTCGTACGATTTCTTCTCGAAATATCAGATCCCGTACGGTTTCTCGACACTGCAAATCACGATTACGCGATTTACAGTTTCGTTCCATCGCGAACAGGAATAGAAGCGCGTTTCGAAGAAGTTTGCTTTGACGTCGTGTCGAGGAGAGCGAAAGAGGCGTATAATTGCAGTCGGTGCTTCGCTTACCTTCCAAGGTGAAAATGTCTCCATCGGAGTGCCTGATGACCGAAAGCTCTTGGCAACGTACAGTCTCGAGAACGTTCAAGCAGCCCACGAGGACCAGAACTAGAAGACGCATCTTCTACACAGCATTCTGAAACAAAGTGGAGCGAATTACTGTAAATTTTCATACTGGACATCAACGGGAACGATGTGGAGGATCGTTTATCTTTGGCCGTGAATAAATCAACTATTCCCCGTTGCTTCTTTTCGAAGTTTCCTTGTCCGCAATTATGTATTTCTTTCGTTCTATCCAGTTAAAACGGATGTTCATTTTCTGTAATCGTCGTAAGCAATTATTTATCTAGTAATTCTTTGACGTATTAGGGTTTGGTTGTAGGACATAGGAAGAAGCAGTCATAAAATTACAGCGATTACACGGTTAAAATAGACGTACAGTCTCTCGGTTGACTGGAATTAACGACACGAATTAATCGGCATTAGAAGCCTCTCGGTGATCAGCTGTTGCGGTGAACGTGTCGCGCGAACCTTTCTTGCTACTCGACAATGAACTGCTCGTGGCACTTAGGGAATAAATCTCCCCGATAAAAAAGTCGCGTGGCGAACTTCCTTGTGTTTCTGAATCATCTCTGTCAGCGAATTCGAAGCGACGAAAAGTTACTTACTGTTATTCGTTAACGATTTAATGTGGCCTCGTTAATAAATCGCAATTTGCAGATCGGTAAAGGACTGTTCTCTTACCGATTTCCTTTGAAAACTGTTCTCTTTCTTAAACACCAGGGGTAAAATTGCTCCATGCGATAGCGTGTTTCACGAGTCATGTTACTTCCAGGGCCAAAAAAGTCCGCAAAGAATCTTCCTACAAGCTGGAATGGTATCCCGAGCGCGTACACGATCGCGGTAAGCTGCATAAATTGCAGGTTCGATGCGTGTCGCGAGTAGCGCATCAACGCGACGTGTGTCCGCGTTATGCACAATCGAGCGGATGGCACGCGTAAGATAAGTTTGCCATCGATGGAAAACGTGCGACAAGAAGCGACGAGTTTCAGCGAAATTTCTGTATACTTTTTCGCTACCTTTGAATCTGTCGGAAATTCGGAGCAAACCCGATGAGGCATCAGCGAATATTTGACCGCTCCTAATTGAGGTAATTAGCGAACGGTTCGAGTGGAACATTCGCGAATTCTAAACGAAGAGAATTAGCGAACTGAGGACCTGCAAAAAATCTGTGTTACGGTCGGAATAATGGACGATACTTCCCGGTATCGATAAACTACCTTATTTCCTTTTAATTGCCTACTTTTCGATTCCATGTTATGTGCCAATTGAAATTTACGGCACATTATCACGTTCTTTACGACTCTATTGATTCCCGAGAATCGACCGTAGAAGAAACGCAATAAAATGGTTTGCTAACTAAAAGAAACGATCAATTTGACATAATGCACGATATAAGTCATTATAAGAGGGGCTAGAAAAAAGAATATTAATTTAGCAGTTAACGACCGCTACTGACAGTTTTATTGTCTTCAGTTTCAAAACTTCAGAATTTTGTAAATACGCGCGATTTTTATTGAATACACGTTTTTATATGCATAACGTTCAGTTGATTAATTCACCATCAAAAGCGGGCATTATCGTTGAGAAACTCGTCACTGTGAAATACGACTTGAACATAAGGTGGCACAGGTGTTGAGATCAGGATGCATTATTGTACGAAACGGAAACAAAATTTACGATCGATAAATAGCGTTTTACGAAACGATTACGGCAAGGCTTTTCGATTATCGTCCGTGAATTTATCAGCCAGAGAAACGGGCCGACATTAGCATATTTCGATAATAATTTGATATATTTGATTTTAATTCTTGATCGGGGTCACGGCTGAAAATGGCCGTAATGAAGCCGCGCGTGGCCAAGTAGATCGACGAAAAGAAGACGTTCCTTATGACAGACAACGATTCAGCGCGTAATTAGTCGAGTAAATTTGATAAAATCACGTTACGATCTATCGTTAGAGGCTGCCTTTTCACGGACACGCGTCGTCCGATGTTAATCGGTCACGTTCCCCGGTTGCGTGCTACGTTTCCGGTTTATAATCCGAGATTATGCAAAGCGAAGAGGTCGCGAACAAGTAAGGATGAAGAGCAGATCGTAGCACGAGATGGCACGTGATCGATTGCCAAGCGGAATAGCGCGTTCTGTGTCAAGGTAGATTCCACCGCGATTGCATCTCCGTCACGTGCTGTCTGGCAATACGGAATTCATCTTCCTTTTCGAATGTGTTCACTGTCTGCTTCGCAGGACATTTCGTAGACAATTACGATGCTTACAGTTCCTGAATTTCTCTACTGCATCCACTGTACGTATTTGTTTCGCTAACAAATAGAGAAAGAAAGAATCGATCACGTTCGACAGATGATTCTTCGAAATCGTCACGAATCATCATAGATTTCGTCACGGAAGATACACGTGTATCTGTTCGATCTTCCTGTTATTTACCGTTCGGTCCCTTTAATAAAAAACAAGGCATCGCAAATTTACCGAAGTGGTTCTTCGAAAGCCAGATTTATCCCGTTGCGAAGTGCAATGGTATTCCATTACATTTGTCGGTGACACACGAGCAAATCGAACCATTTGCAAATGCGAAACTCAACTTATTTTGAGATACCGCGTTCCAGGTGTATCACGCGCGATGACACTGGTTCAAGTGCTCGTTTTACAGGATGTTGCATAAAATGTAGGATTTACTTCGAAGATAGATACGATTAAGTTGAAAGCCTTTTAAAATCGGGGTCTTCGGTATTATCCTCGAGTTTTATCTTAATTTGCCGAGGCCTCCTCTTTTCTCGACCGAATGTGCGGATGTACTGTTCCTCTAATTGCTGGCATTAAAAACTATGAAGATCCTAAGCGAATATGTTGTACAAGATTGTAACAAGACGATGGTTCGATCGAATCGTGTGCACGAAATAACTTCCTCGTTTTCCGTCCAGCGAAACGCGTTCCCTATCCCATAAAACATTTTTCCCCTATTACGTTGTTAATCTCTCTATTGAAACCAGTGCGTTAGCGCATATTACATTATTAAAATACCGTTTCACGGAAGTTTCTTAGTCCTTGGACCGTTAGTTTTTGCGAAGAACGAACTGTCGCGATTACATCCCCGACGCGATGTTAAATAATAGTATAAAATTACGTGGTTTGGCCTTACCCACGGTCGTAGCAGGTTACGTTCGCCTCGAACCCTTCCCTAGCTTAGCTATTTAATTCTAATCACCCTCCTTTCGCTCAACTTTCGTCCAAGACAATTTTAGCGTTCAGAAATATTTACTCACGCGATACTCGAATTACCATTTAAGATTAACATCGAGACAATAATGCCTCGTCCCCCATAGGGCCGTTATTCACAGGGACACCGTAATCGACACCGTATAAATGTCGGAGCACTTTCGTAATCCATTGTAAATTCCCAGCAAGGACGATTTCGACCCAAGTAATGCTATCGATTTACAACTTGTATACGAGTAACGCGTGTGTAGAGCACGTGTTTCCAGAGCAACGAGTATCACGATGCAATAGGAAGATGGTTCTGAACGGAAATGCTTCGACTATTCGACTGACCGTAACGAGGGACCAGAAAAATACTGTTATAGTATCTCCGACATGGTGTTCGAATTACCCGAACACGGTCGATTCGTTTCGTTGTTAAGAATTTAGGGTGAACTATTTTTCCGGTCAACACGAAACGAAATGTATCAGATTTGGTTTCAGCGTGTCTACTCGTAGAAAGCGGTTGTTATTCCGGTTACTTCTTGGATTTCTTGGGTTAACAAGTGTTGGATCGACTAGGAATCGAATCTTAAGCAAGCTCAATTGTCGAAACGAACGCTTTCCCTTTTCGATGTACCTTTTAACAGGACAAGTTGGAGATTCGAAAAATTCGTGTTGATGGAGCAGCGCGCTCGGTCGGGAAAGCTGCTTCGCCTTTTTATTAATCGATAAATTTCGGTAATTATGCAAATGATCCGGAACGTAATGTTTACGGCCCGTAGAAGAGTTTCGAACGGCGAAGCAAAATCGCAGGCAATGAACTTTGATAGTCGATGGAAATGGCACCATCTTGAGTTACTAGTGTTGTATAAATCGAATAATTTCATCTTCAAATTTACCCTCTGCATGAGTTACGCTTTCTTAAAGAGAAAGCTTTGCCTGGGTTTAAACTTACGTCTCCAAAGTTGCGCGTTAAAAATGCCATCGAAGAATGGTTTCACACCGTCAGCACCATAAACCCAGAGCAAACTATCGTAACGACTTCTGAAAAATGTGCGTAGAATCGAAAGAGAAACCGCTTCTCTGTTTGCAAATACACGCACGCTATTGACCAAGCTGCGTTCCCATCATCTGCTTCCTCCTTCTAATATTTGTGAACTTAAACTGTCTTCCGACCCTCCTAGAAGCTGCCAGTTTGTTCACTTGTTCAAACTGGCAGGTTGTCGAAGAGAAACTCGACGGAATTCCATTTCGATCGAAGCATCGAGCGAAAGTCGATTATTCATCTGGGAACAAACGCGAGTTCAACGTCTTCTCGATCGAGTAACGAGCGAAACAAGAACGACACTTTCTTTGGCAACTAAGTCAATTTCGACGAACATCGCGTAGCCGTAAGATCGTTTAAGAACCGTTCGTTGACACGTTCGAACGTGGCATATGGTAGACGGGTGATTCTATGGATGAACCATGAAACGTTTCGCCTTAGTAAAACGTGGGTTGCAACTTCATCGCGAGTCCTGCACGACAACGTGGTCATTGTAGAATTCTATTATAATTAATTGCTTTCTTCCCGGAGCCTCGATGAAGTATCGCGAATATTTAATGAGCGACGGTCGTCCCCAAGTTAATTTTCGCTACTTATGCTCACGCGAAGCAGTGATATATTGCTTCGAACGGGCAAGCTGCATAATTTATAGGATGACGTAGCGGTAAACGGACAGCGGAACACGTGAAATCGTAGATTGTGCAATAGGTAGAACCACTTTTATCCAATGATTATTGTGCAGGGAACGAATGCAACCCGCGTTCGCTGTACTCGCATCCGAATCAACGACCCGCGACAGGTACATCGAGCTATTTAACAAATGCATTAACTTGTTAAGCGAGTTAGTATTCAATCGCGATTTCTTGCACCTACATAAGCGAGCGAAGGAAACGACTATTTAATTTTATCGATTAGGGCGAAAAGAGCTTATATAAAGTCTGACAATCACCGTATTATGTCAGACTTTTACGTACGAAGTCGTTACTCTTTAGAAATGTAGAATCGATGTTGCTACCCGAAGAAACTTCTTGTCCCACGATGGTTACGGTGCTTTGTCCGTATAAAGGGGCTTTGCGGGAAAAATGAACGATCAAGAAGATTTTTCCTTGATCGACAAGTTGTTCGAGACTTGGGACATGGTTTTTGTTGCTAATGCATCTCCCTAACCGCTTCGACTCACAACCTGAATCCTCTACGTTTGATCCATGAGATGAGATAACTTCAACTTCCGTTTGAGCTAAAGAATTCGAGACTGTCGTTTTCTTGTCTAGTCGTGATTTAATTTTGCTAATCGGTTGAGAAATCTTGCTTTGCCGTCACGATCGATGCTTAACAAAAGCGTATTCGTTTCTTTGGTTAGACCGGTCATGACCTAAACTTGCGAAATGCGGATTACAGTGCATCGAAATATTTGAGTATCGCTGAAGGCGACGCGAGACTCGTGAATCAGTCCTTCACGATTGGTAACTGATTTTCAAGAAGCTGCGCACCGTTCGTGGTAAAAGTCCTTCATCTTCGAGGTTCACAGAAATCCAATAATATTTCAGCCCAAAGGCGTTAATCTTCGCCGATAGATGTTAGATTCGAGATGAAATTATGTTCGCGGGAACGTATTTTATATGGGTGGTGCAAAGAGGATAATTCCGAAGCAGAATTTTGGTAACAGGCAGGGCGTGCAAACAGCTTCGAGTATCGCCAAAGGCGACGGCGAGTATCGTGAATCACAGCTGGAGGAGCAACGAGCAGACAAATTGCTCGTTCAAACCGAGTCGTATTTTTCAGGACGCGAAACGATAATAATCGTTGACCATCTTCATTTAGAGTTTCGAGCTGAAGCGTACTTGGCACGCTTCCTACTGACTTACGGTTCGTAATTGGTGGTCGAAAGTGACGCGAGTCCGTGTGGACGATCGTCCTGTTTCTGGCACGGGGCTAAAACGCGATGCCGCTTTCTTCATGGGTGTTCGTCAATTTATTGCAACGTCGATGCGTATTTTACGAACGTCGCCATTCGTACGAATAAGACTAAACTTTTCCGGCACAACGTAGGAACGACGTTAATGCCAGTTTTCGGTGACGCAAAACCGATTGGGACTAAAATATCGCCAACTTGCGTCACTCGCAGTCGGCTGCACGATTGTAAATTAAATCTGACTTCTTTTCGAAGGTGAACGAAACGCTTCCAACTTCGAAACGTTGCTGCTCGATCGACGGACAACTCGAAGATGGAGGGTTTCTTATGAATATTCATCTCAGGAGTCCAGAAACCGATTACGATCTGATCTTCTAACGCTTTACAGTTGTATTTATCTCGTAGACGCTTGTTGGTCCTGTCACTGTGATTTATTGCTTATTGTAAATATACGAATTGTAAAACGATTATGCACAGTTTCAGGAATAACTAATTTCCCGTTTAATTCCCGTTAATTCTTCAGCACGATTCAAGGAGCTAATGGAAACCGATAGTCGTGAGGAAAGAAAAAGTTTTACGACGCGTGGAATCTTCTGCGCGATTTTAATCCGTGAAAAATGATCGATAACCGATGCCGAACGTACAACAACTCGAAGGGTAATGTGGGAACAGGCGATAGCTAATCGCGATCGTATTCACGGACAGCCATAAACATTTCGAAAAGCACGAGCTCGCGAGCATAGGTCATATAAAGCTTGGTTTGCATTCGTGCGATCATCAATTCAGCATAAGCATCGTCCTCGGCGTACATTTGCACGGAATGTACGAAGCGTTTGGCTCGTACACCACGTGGGTTTTCTTTGGTCGCTTCAAAACAGAGATGGAAACTCGAAACGCTATTACTAATGGCGAACGTCGATACTCCACTCGAGAATCGTAAATAAGACGAGGATCCGCAACTTGTCTTGGCGTGGCGATGCCATCGATGCCTCTCCTTTGACGGTAACTCGGTCTCGCCGATGTAACTTTCCTATTATAAATTATAAAATCTTTCCAACTTTGTAGCTACAATTTCGAGGCAGACAAGTTTTCATGAATCGAGGACGATCGATCATCGCGTCGATGATTTACCGATTTACTTGGCCGTTCGACTCGCACTGGTGCATTAGCCCCTGCTTCATGATTTCTTTCGTTACTAGATGCATCGTGATTCAGTATCGAATTACTCGAACGTGAATATGTATTGTACAAGCTTCCTTGCAAGGATCTTTTTCAGCTTCCCCAAAGAAATCTCGCGTCCTTGTATCGCGAAATCATTAAGGATTCGACCAAAGGTTTTCTCCATTAAGGTGATAATCCGAGCGTGCATCTGAAAAGTGATACTCGCGGCGCTGAGGAAGTCGCTACGCGGTTAAATTGTCCGGGGCAAAGCGATGTTTTCACGTAACAACGGTGACAAGGAAAGACGAAACGGAGAGGGGTAATTTAAGCGTGAAACGAGGCGCGGGCTTTCGGTAAAAATCGCGGCCGCGTTAAGAGGAACGCAGTAAAGAGCGGCGAAAAACGACCTTCGATATCTCCGGTGCATCGGGAATTTTAACGGATAAAGGCACTTCCAGTAAGCGATCCACGAAAAAACTGGACGACGAGCTTTTTATGCAAATGTCAGATTAAGAGTTCCCGCGATGCGTGGAACGCGATCGACCGACCACCGGTCCACGGCAATAACGTTTTACCGAACGCGAACAGAGGAACCAACATAACTGGCGTCGTGTAATTATGAAGATCTGCCATCGCTTTCGGCACCGTGAACTCTCGTTACTCGAGATTTGGTTACCAATCGCATCCATCCGAGTTTTACCATTCGAAAGGTCACACCTGGTTTCGTCGTAAATTCCCCAGAGAAGGATTGTTCCAGGGATGCTACGAAGTAATCTTCGAGACAGATTTCACAGCAAGCAGAGAGAATCATCTTTTCAGTTATCGGAAAAATTAATAAACCAACCGATTCGTGTTCGTCGCACATTAAACCCTGTAATAAAATTACGCGCTACCATAATGAAAGGATCAATATCGTTGGCGAGAATACTCGAGAAATTGGCTAAGGCAAGAATAATGATAAGTCGATCAGTTGCTCGAAATCGAATTATTCGAGGTGGCGTAGTTGTAAGGGCGAAATTATCGAACAGTGGGGGAAACGTATAATTATCGAGATTAAAGAAGTCGTGAAACAAGCCGTCGAGCTCTCGTTAGCGAACGCGAACAGCCAGAGCTGAACGCGACGAGTAATTGCATCGCGAACAAGCGACTCGTATGATTATCGGTTATTAATTTTAATCGAGTTCCCTTTGATATTCGTTCAGGTTTCACGACGCTTTGATCCTCGTTCGACGAATTAATCCGTACGTGGGAACTAGCACGGAAGGAATACGAACCATGTAATTAAACTGAATAACGCGACAAATAGTCGCACGATTAAAAAAGATCGTCGATTCTTGATGGTGATGGCGGCGGTAAATAAAATTGGAAGAATACGGGTATATAAAGAAAAATACGCCGGTAAATAGAAATGGAAGAATACGGGCTTTGAAGTTTGCATTCGGAAGTCAACGTGGATCATTCTAACTGATGAACATCAATGAAGCTAATCTTAACGAACGACAGTTCTAAGCTCGACGAAACAGTTACGTGTGCTTTACGGCTGATTGAAATCCAGCTGGAATTTATATGATAATTATTACTCTGTCCATACAGATAACAGAGAATACTTTCCGCGTAAAGATCGGTTTTGCGCGATTCGATTCGGCTTCAAGGAATCGTTGCCGCTCCGATATTGCTCGACTGCACGAGCATCAAATTGCTGGTTTTAGGCGGTTCGTCTCGTTCGCGTGGTGCGATCAACAGGCACGTTCCGAGAAAATTGAAATGTAACATGGCTATAGCCGCCTGCGAGTTTTGGCCAAACTCCTTATTCTATTATTCGAAAAGTATGCTTCCTCCAACATAATCGCATTGTATTTATTCTCTCCGTACTATAATTGTAATTTCTATTATGCCGTAGATAGGAAGATGTAAAGAAATGACTTCCTTCTGTAACAATTAAAACTAATTCTGTTCGTACTGTTTTAATAGAACACGCTACGCGCAGTCACGTGGAAGAGAATATGTATGGTTTTCTCTCGTGGAAAGTGTGTTGAATAACACCCGCAGATTAATTATTTAGAGGCGCAAACAATTCGGATAATTTTTATTAATGGGCCCCTGTTCGAGAAAACAATAGCTCGAAGATCATAAATTAATACGTTGGCATTGAGTTCCACCTACAACGGAAGAGCTGGCGTACGTTCACACCCCTGGAAATTATAAGCGCACCTTCGTGCGAGATTTACAATTCCTCGCGATAACTTCCGAGTTCTTTGTCTCGACAGACCGCCTATGTTCGAGCGCGCACCGGCACGATTTGAACGGAGTAAGCAACAACGTAGTGGCAAGCTATGCTGTCTCGAAGCGCATCGTATGGTGAACCATGGAAAAAAGATAGGCATAGATTTACAACCTTTGGTTATGTTACTCGCCTACGTTATGACCTTCCTCCCGCTATCTGCTCCTTTCTATTCTTGTGTTCGTGAATAGAGTATTTGCATCTCGACTACTCGCGTACCAGTTGCCCCAAATTGAGTACCAGCGAATTAAGTACTCGAGTAGTCGCAAATCGATTACAATAGTTCGCGGAACGTTTCACGATGTTCCATCAAGGAAGTGGTAGGAAGTTCGACGAATTCTAGGCGCGGTAACAATCGAACGAACGATCGGGTATGTTTGTCTAAAGGAACAAGCAGCGGAAAAGAAGGCAAGAATATGGGCTCCTCGCGCTAAGCAGGATACTTTCGTGCATCTGTTTGCATGCTGACAAGCACGTAGACGTCCAAACGTGTTTCCCTGCGTCGACGATAAAGTCTGTCCAGTTGGTCCATTCGTTTCTCCATCCTCCTTGTTTGTCTTTCTTTCCCTTCGTTTCATTCCTGTCCTTCTCCCGTCGCTGTTCCTCTCTCGGAATGTATCGACTTTGACTAAGCAGCTTTTGTGTACAGCACAACCGAAGGAATTGCAAATACCGGCTGGAAGAAGTCACTGGATTCGACGTTCTTACGGTTTCAGCTATCTGTATTCATCAAAAGGGTGGTGACCGATGGCGTAGAAGACAGATGACGTAAATTGAGAAGTAGAAAAAAATTAACGGCTACTTGTACTTGAACAGAAGCGACGATTGACGTTGCACGAGTGCACAATAATTCACCTCTCCAGGAATGTTTGTTTTCGAGATGGATTCTTTGAATCAAGAATCATAGCTCTGCTACGTAATTCGCAAATATACAGCGATGGGACGCTGACCGATATCTACGTTTATTTCGCGGTAAATCGATGCCCATAATGCAAGTAAATTACTTTCGTTTGTAACGGGGCCTTCGAGTGTACGCAGCTTGAAGCGTATCACGATTGTATTTAATCACGGATAGCGCGAGTCATGCAGACTTCGCGTGTGTTTAATAAATTCGTCGCCATTATCGTCTATGTTTCCTACCGTTTTACGCCGCGATTCGACAATTTTAGTGACAATTAACTACCTGTAGCTACTTGCTTTGCGCGATGATAATATTACCTCCACCATTATTTCTGTGTTCGGTGTTACTTTCACGATTTATGTCATTAATTCTTTTACAACTTTTTAATTAAAGACGAGTGCAGATTTTATGAGATGCTCAATTATCTAAACGCTTGAAAGTCTAGTATAGATAAATATTTATTTTCCTTTTTGTTAATTTAATTAATTGTATACGTGTTGATGATGCTTCAAAATTACAGCATAACATTTAATGCATCTACCCTTACTAACTTCGGTAGATTTCCAACGGATTAGCAGCAATAAACTAACGTAGTAATCGCGCTTGGGTGTCGTAATTGCTACGTTCATGAACTTCAGCTGCCTTTCAATCGCCGCAAAACACCGCTGGAAAACGAGTTTCCGCGAGTATTTTGCACGAGTAAGGAACGATCTGTGTGGCACACGAAACACTTTCTATTCGAACACGTTGCACCATCCCTATCGATCCACTTCTCTCAAAAACGATCGAATAAACTTAACCTTTCATTAAGATAAGTTCTGTAATTGATTGTTTCGTGCGACACTCGATCGATAAGGCATCGAAAATTTTTCTAACACTGCCTCCATCGGGGAGAATGTCAAAGCTCATTTCGTAATTTGATAATTAGCAGGTGGAGCGTGAAAGGAACCCCTCGTCAACTCGGAGATCTAGGTGTCCTGTCAAAAGTAATAGCTAATTGCTCCGAGAGAAAGAAGCCGACGAGTTAAAATCTCTTCTGAAACCAGTGTTATCACGTTGACGTACGAGACGTGACTCGTGTGGCCGGCCAGTTGATCCCGACGAATGAAATATCGCTTTAATTACCTTATCTAGCGAACCGCTTGTTCGATGACTCGAAATCTAGAGACAGCCGTTCGGTATCTCACAAATTACCGTGGATAGAGGGGGTCGTATCCGTAAAACTATTCCCAACAGGCCAGGAAATTTATTATTTCAACGTGTCAGCACCGTTTTATCGACTTAAGATCTACACGCGGTCTATATTTCCATTTGACCACGAAAATCACCTAATCGTCAAACGGGGAAAATCGTTATCCGCGTCAGTGGAGTATGCACGAAATTCTCGCGAGATTAGATCTGGAATAGCGATGTCGAGATACTGGAAATTCGATGGGGCGAATGTTTCTCTCAGGGACAGGAATTTTTCTTATTCTCGGCGGAAGAATGTCAGGCGTTTCTAGAATTTTATTAGAATCGCACGGAAACGTATTGTAAACGATTAAACGGCTGAACGATAACGCTTTCGGTACGAAGACGTTGCATCGGTGGACGAAAATATCCAACTGTATTTATACAGGAGGGCGTTGAATTATCGTAGAACTAAATGAAAAGCGTGAAAATAAAATTTATTTGTCCGATTAACATACCAGCAAAGTACATGGAACGCAATAGAAAATCGAACGGAGCCGCGAACTAATCGAAATCGATTCCATTACGAGACAAATAATTCAAAGGCGATGAAGCACATTACGATTCCATTCTCCCATCTAACCGAGAAGATAATGGTCGTAATGGATTCAAATATATCAATCTTCGAGACGCATTAGAGGGTAAAAGAGTAATTAGAGGCTGAAACTTTTAGAAACTTTCTCTCGAAGTCGATTGAACATTTCGAGAAAGCACGATAAATCAAAGTTACGTCAAGTAGATAACCCCGACGTCGCGAGTCGCGATTTAATTAATTCTCGTAATTAACCCACGGAACGCTCGCGCTAGAGGTACTATTAATATCGCGGAAGAAGCTCTATCGACCAGTCTATCGAGACGTTTCTAAGGAACTTTCGAGAGAAATGTGGATTGTTAATGAGATAGTTGTGGAGAACGCCTCTTAAGAGGACGTGCTGCGACCACTGGTGAAAGAAAGTAGCGTAATCGAGAAAAACAATGGAGTCGAGTGGGCTAAATCTGGTCCCTTAGCTTAATTGAATCCAGTCGGATCGCGTGGATCGCGCGGAATTGCAAGGAACGAGCATGATATATGATCTTAAAGTTACTAGTTCCACCGAATTAGGCTAGTGCGACGTCGTCAAGAATTTCTCACTCTTATGGCTTCCATGTTCTCAATTGCAACCCGTGTAATGCTCCACTATACAAATAACAATAAATTCTTCTGCATTTTCGCTTCGTGCAAAATTCATTAACGAATTCGATCCGTGTCATTTCGAGTATGAAAAGTGGCGGACGTCGAAACGAAGATTTCGGCTGACAAGAACGCGACGATAACGGGCGGAAATGTATTCCATCGATACGCAAGATGATCCTTTTTCAGGAATAATACCTTCCTGGTATCGTAACAGTCGAGTCTGGTGAGCTGGCCAATTTTCAACCTTCCACGTTTTCTTCGTTGACAACCGTTATGTCTTTTGATCAAAGGAGGAAAAAAGAAGGAAGGAACGAGGGACTCGTGTTTCGTGTCTGCTTGATAAACCTCTCGTATAATTTTTATTGCGAGATTCGATGCCACGATATTCGTGGGACGCCTTTAATACGGTATAAACATCTTAATAACTATGCAAAGGGTTCTACACGGACGACGACGTTTTCTGATTACCCAACGGCCACGTTCCGTATCAATTTCTAAACGCGACGTCAGTAAATCGACAATGTTATCGATTTAGTAATCGCGTGCCAAACACTGCTATTTATTAAAAACTTGAAGACATCGTTTAATCTATCGCGTTGTCGTATCGGACATGTTCAGGAATCTGTTCTCTGTTTATCGATGATAAACACGTCTAAATCAGCGCGCAAACAGAACTTTACGACGTTCGTTTCGTTCGTCCGATTTCACTTTTTCGTGGAATTCTGAAGACGATCGAATCATCGACGCCGATTGAGACGTATCATCGCGCCGACTTTTACGAGCTGTCGGATTTATGGACCGCCACCAGTGTTTCTTATTTTAATGGTTCTATTTATCTGGCGTTCGCGTGAAGTACGAAAAACGGAATGAACGGCACGGAGATCCTCCGAACATCATTTCGTGACTATTAAAAGTTTCCTTCGACGTCCGTGAAGGGAACGTTATTGCTTTTTCTAGGCGTGACTGTTACAGCCTTTTATTATACCCAATTTTTCGCTTGTAACTCGTAAATTTATGTGTATAGCTATCAATTAAAGGGCTGTATTTCATCGGTCCATCATTTCTGATCGAGTGTACTCGTTCGACAATTTACACAGCTTTGATTTTAATAACGCATAAATTGTTTATACATAGTCGCTGCAAATACTTTCTACTTATTAAGAATTCTAATAATCTATATAAAACGTTCGAGGTCAAGAGGGAATAAGGTTGACGTCGGCCGAGAGAAGAAATTCGTTTCTATGTGTGATCCGTAACGAGAATCTAATGCTTCTTTTTCGAAAAAAATGATTAATGTTTCTGTGAATGATGACAATTTCACCCTCGTTAAGAACTCATCAAACGAACTGCCATTCTAGGGGCGACGACACAGAACGATGCACTACAAACACGGTTAAATCGCTTTCTACTTTGTGGCCGACTATTATCGAGTTATACCACTAACTGGAAACGATAACTCGTGAAAGTCACGGCCGTAGGTAAAGTGATGAAAGTAGGCATAAAGTTGCGTCGTCGTGGCCCGATAAATATTGCACATTTTCACTCATAAATTTCCGACTAGACCAACTTTACGAATCTCGCGTAACTGATTGCCTGGAAAAAGCATAATTCTTTCCCTTTTTAATTCGTGTCGTAACGGAGCTTCATAAATTTCAAGCCGATTGCATTTGCGTTTCGAGCTTAGCAAGGTTTAATATTTTTCTAACGAATGATTTTCTATTCCTTCCGAAAGATTCATAATATCTCAAACAGTCTTAAAATAACTTCAATCACGTTCGAGATACGTGGGACATGTAAAGATTCATAGGTGCTAGCGGTTCCACGCGGACAAGAAAATGAACACGTCGATAGTTGACGGGTCAATTACTCCGATCGCGTAATTACGCTCAATCGAACAACGTAACGGATCGGCTGTCGAGGTTGAAGAATAAGAAACACGTCCACCAGATTCGCATAAGCGTCACTCGAGGTCCCGGTAGCATAGCACATCTTCGCACCTATGAACTTTCACACGCGGACTCCCCGATTGATTTATCTCGAGCGTCCCACGACGCGTACCGTTCGCTTGTCCTTTCCGATCCTCGATCAAACAGGATCGAGAATTCCTTGATCGACCAACGACGACGGCCAGAGGCCAGGGTTAACTTGTACTCGTGGTTACGCGATGTCATTACGTAAGCTGCATCTGCTTCGACGAGCACCAATGCACCTTACCGTAGTTTGCAACAGATGTTGTTACATTGGCAATATTGTTTCAGGAAGTAGACAACTTCGAGGATAACGGCGGATTAAACCTGATTCAAGGATTATACACGTGGCAAATTTACGCTGGTAATCGGCAATTTTCGAGCGAGTTGGAACTTCTAGGAAGTCTATTCGAACGGAGCGGTGATTCTTCTTCTAAGACACTGGGATGCACGGATATTGTCAGGATATCGAATAAAGAAATTTTTATCACCGTTACATAATCAGTTTTATATACAATTCGTGAACGTTGAGAAAA
Organism: Megachile rotundata; assembly: GCF_050947335.1. Lineage (NCBI taxonomy): Eukaryota > Metazoa > Arthropoda > Insecta > Hymenoptera > Megachilidae > Megachile > Megachile rotundata. The sequence goes on from NC_134996.1 coordinate 14,105,476, forward strand.
TGTTGAAAGAATTAATCATGTTTTGATATATTGCATAGCGTCCAAGTATAGCTTTTAATTGGTTAGAAAAGTTGATTTATAAATTGACAGTTGGCAAGGAATTTTTTACCTCGTTACCGTTAGAGAGTGAAGAGGTCGAGTGTCACAGGATTTTTGTCGCGATATATTCGATAGCGTAAGTAATCGCGCAAAAGTGGCGCAAGGAAATCGCATATCGTGCCTATAATTCTTTTCGTCCGCTTGCCTTTTTTGTGCGGATTCCCGGTGAATCCGAACAGAAACGCAAGTTTCTCTCGTGCGAATCGAACCCAGAGCAAGGATACTTTCTCCGTGCAATTTATACGACATCGGCATACGATTCGGTCACATTCGCTGCGAACGAAAATCGTGTAAGGCATCGATAGTTCGATTTCGTTCGCGTTGTTTTTCTAGCAATAATTGCCCGACAGTTTCGTGCGAATGAATGCAAGATTGATTCGTTAAAAGACTGATCATTGTTCGCGATTGAAGGGTGAGAAGAAGACGAATGACCACTGAATCCCTTTGTCGGCTATAAATGGAACCTGTAGCTGGAAGAAATCGTAAAGGCGAACCGTTAAAAAAAGGAACGTGGCCGTAACCGGCATCGTTCGCCTTAACTTTATTGCGAGTAATTCCACGAGGCTAGTGTTAATGCATTAATTTTTCGGATAAAGACCGGACCGCGTTATCGCGACAAAAACACGTCCCTCGTCTCCCCTCAGTTGCCAGTTTAACGACTAAATTCGGATGGTCCTGACTCTCGTTTTTTACGCTGACACGGTCGCGGTCGTAGCCCGCTGTTTCTATGGTGCATTTTAATTGGCGAAGACGGTTTTTTAACGAGTTTCAACTACCTACCCTCTTCGACTTCCATGACACAGAGCATATTGTGCCGGTTATTTAAGGAGATAGGAAACGTTGTTGTGGTTTGGGACTCCTTATGATCAAATTGTTCTTTCGCTAAAAAATAATTAAACAAAGGGCTCCTGTTTCGTGTAATAAAATTGTTCGTTGGTCAAACGGATATTTTCTGAAAATAATTAATTCGTTTTGATGCTATCGCTTGTGTATTACTCGCCGAGTAGAAATTGCTTCATAACAAGTTTAACGAGTATTCAATCTAATTGAATATCTAATTGTACATCTCGTACATTTACCTTGGCAATATCTTAAGTTTTCGTAGAGTTTGAACATTCCTGGCGATGTTATGACTCGATTTAACGTCTGTTATTAGACACGTATGCATTATTCAGTAGACAGGAAATTCGTCGGTGGACCAGCAGTAAATTGAAACGCGGAACGAAACCCGTTCCTTTGGTTACAATTAATTAGGCACGAGCGAGAACTCTGGTATTCGCTCGAAACTCTTGTTAAAACGATTTACCAAAAAGTATAACCAATGGTCTTCGTACTCCGTTCGTCCAGAGAAACACGATCGAGCTAAATTAGGGCAATTATTCTTGCCATATAATTCGTGCAACGAATTCATGATGTTACGCCGTTTGATTTTACGACCTTCGATTAGCAATTGAGCTGCTTCTTAATGAAACAGTTTAACGTTACTTTTATATCTTTCGGTAGCTCAACCACTGAAATCAGGATACTTCGTGCACTCGAAGATAGATAATTATATATGTAAATGAAGTTGCATGTTAAGTAGAGAACATGTAGCGAACAAATGACACGGTGTTGTTCGCTAATGTTCCAAAATTGTGGATTCTGAATTTAAAGGAATACAGGGGTGACTTCGCTTTCAAATTGCAAGGATCATATTTTTAATGAGAAAGTTCTTGTTAAACTCGAACAGGTAATGGTTAACAAATGAAACGTTGCGACAACTTCACCAGCAGAAGAGAGGTCGTACAACGTATTTCACGGTAACAAATTCCCCAAAGACAATGCATTTTCGAGAGAACGTGCATCGTAAAGTAAGAATTTTTTTCATTCGCTGACACCATTAGAATTCCCAGCAGGTAGATGCTTGGCTACATGCACCAACGAGGTGCATCGTCATACTTTGTGCCACAGTAGTGTGCATCGCATTCCACCATGGCAAAAACATGCTCGTTCGATCTATGCTCGAGAAGTAGCGTCTTCCGGTCAGCTTCTCGCCTCTTGTCAACCGGCAACACTAATCGAACGAGTTTGGAGAAACGTCGAGAAAATGGTGGCTTAACGCCTAAATTTATGTAATCCTGCGTCGAATCGTGAATCCGGATAATCCGAGGTAGTGATAAAATGTTAAAAAGATAATACAAACAAGGAACTCGTTTTCCATATACGAAGTAATTAGTAGTTTTATTAGAGTGGTGTAGCTACTTGGCACGATAAGGAGGAAATACGCTTCCTGTAGGTGCTTTTAATATTTCATGACTTTACGCGACTGCTTCTCTTTTCGCGACGGAGAATCAGATTTTTTAACGAGGTAATTTAATGTAACCCTAAAGAATCGAGAAGTTCGAGACTGACGTGTTCGAACGAGATGTGTCTACGGGAGATAAGCGTTTGCGGAGGAACCGCGTTAATTATTAATCCACGAGTACGTGACCGAGCATATTTCGCTGAAAATATCTTTCTCTTCGCACAATTGGTCTTTCGCGGAGGAACGATTTCAACGCTCGCTGTTTATCGCGACATTTCGTTTTCAATTATGGTCGCTTGATTTATTTGACGTCACTAGTGTTGCTGTTGCTATTAATAAAACGAGGAATACTGCTCGCAACGCGCATCAATCCACGACGGTAGTAAGTATAATTTATTTGTTAATAAGAAATAAACCGTGTACACCGAATTATGCGATAATTACGTGGAAGAAGGAACGATTCTTGATACGGGAAACAAACGAATAGAAGCGTTCGTATTGATCAACGCCCCGTGACGAGCGCGAACCGAGCGGTTCCTTGCTCCGCGTCCTTTTTCAGGATCATCCTTCGATGCGCGAACGGAAGGAATGTTTCCAACAGGAAATGCAGGGGAATCGGCTAACGGATGCCGCGAAGGATTTCGCGCGAATCGACCCCTTCTTGGAAAGTCCTGGAACGGTCCAGTAACGATTCAGAATGGCAACGATCCGAATACAAGATGAAATTTTTTTTTGAGCCTTGGATATTTCTCAAATAAAAGTTTTGTACAAATGTAGCAGTTGTATACTGTTCAATTGCTTAATGCACGTTATCGGAAACCATTGTTTGCCACAAGCAAATTAACTTTTTTCCAAAGTAGCTGAAGACGTCTTGTAAGCCGTCGTTTCACGCATCACCGGATGTCGATCAAATCGGTCAACTGTACAATTACTGTCAGTGTTGCTAACTTTCCAGAAAGCAACTCAATACAGCGATAAATAAACAAAATTTAAGAATCTCTTTAAAACAATAGACAGTGTACGACTCGTTTGCGGTTTCCATTCAATTTTCTAACAAGTAATTCTACAGTGACGAGAATGAAACTTCGGAACATCGTTGGCTCGATTCATTCAGTTACGCGGTCACGTCGATTCGAAAAAATTCTGCACGAATTTGCAATTAAAATCTGCCGGTAATAGCTCCTGGGTCGGAGACTTTGAATGAAACGAGAGGGCACGCACTTTCCGTTTCAGTCGATACCGCTCGTCTTAATTTATGCAATTATTATAGCCAAGATAGAGGAACTCGTACGTTAACTAGAAAATGAAAGGTTTCGCCTGGAGAACACCGTGCCAGCGAATCAGAAGTTCTACCGCAAGCAACTGGAAACAATGTACAGCAGAAAAAGGCGCGTTTGCGAGCGTATAACGAGAAAACAACGGCCGAAGCGTATCGCGGGTGATCATCGCGCGGAAGAAGATCATTCGCGCGTACCTCGCCGAATATATTATACACCCTTCGTAGAACAGACTGTTGAAAATTGAGGCATTCTCTCCGAAGACTATGAGAACGAATATTCGTTGCGTCAATAATAAACGTAGCGAGATTTAACGCGTCGAAATTTTCGTCCGACGATTCGACGAGTGTAGATCGAGTGCATCTAACGTGTAAAAAATTGAAACTAACGGTCGACTGTGCACGTGCACCAAACTATCGATCGGGACAAAATATCTTCCGCCTGTTTGGCTGGCGAAATAAAATGAGCAGTGGCCAGGGCGACTTGTTCATTAAAATGCAGCCGGAATATCTTCAGCGACACACTCAAAGAGATAACGGTATCAATTAAGATATTGCATTAACATGCAGCAGGTAAACGGGGATTAAACAGCCAGATAAGCGTGTATGTCACGAATTTGCAAGCTATATCTACTTACATTGAGCTGAAACTTTTTGCCCTGTAGGTTAAGGGTGTCAGGCGAAACGTTTACACCTGCAACCTGTTATTCCAGTTAGAGTAACCTTGCTAAAATGGTTCGATAATCTTTTTGTACGTGTTACGCTTGCATACGGAGTAGAACAGTGAATCGTGCAAGGTTAACTCCATCGCCGTGGTAAATAGAACCAGTTCTCTCGTACTTGGACTTAATTTCGCTGTAAATTTACAGGAAAAGTTGGTGTCGTTACGTCACTTACCTAGTTGATAGGTTAATTCGTATGTAGTTTGTTGTCTTCTAAATGCATTGACGGTGGAATGATTCATCATTGACGCTAATTAATGTTATTTTTATAAGTCAAAAGAAGAGATCATTTTTTTTATGATAAACATTCTACGAAGATACCGTAGCTTATTGACGAATCGTCAAGGTTCGCAAGCACGATAATCGGTCCACTGAACCTTTCTAGCGGATTTCTTTTTCCCGCCGTTGATAAAAGATTAGAGAAAATCGTGGGACATCTTGTTGCGGTAGCGGTATCTGTGGATGCAGGTGCGAGTCAGAATGAAATTGGTGAATCTAACGAAACACTTATTCCTTTTTATTCTCGATCGAAACATCTAATTCTCCGGATAAGTTCAGAATGAATAATTTTTTTAGCTACCGGAAGAGAATAAAGCTGTAAGCAGCTGCTTGACGAGCTTTTACTTTCGAAAGGTATTAAACCGTGGCAAGAAACCGAACGCGTTGCAATTAGAACATATGTACTCATAATTATGTTATACTCTTAACGAGCATATTATAACATTCTTCTCACTCGAGTGAAAGTATATTCACTATCGTCGTCATCGTTCGGATTGTTAAATTTTCTCTTAAAGCGTTTCCTTGTTCGTTTGGATATACTTTTGTCGTGGAATTTCATCTGGAACTAACGAACACCTGTTCCGATCGAAGCGAACAAACGTTCCGATTCAACCGGTGAAAAGGAAAATTAGCGAATGCCTTACATAATGCTGTATTCGATTTACATAACAACAGAGTTACGCGTCGAGCGATGCCTCTTCCTCTATTAAATGTAACTACGGTCATCTATCTTTATTTCCCTTTTCCTTTCTCTACCGCAACTTCCATTATGTTAACAACTGCTGCACGTATTAATTACTTCGAGGTGTTTGTTCTCTTAATTTAACTCTCGCGAGTGCAACGAATTTCGGTTTTTTTAATTTTCAAAACTTGAGGAGCACAATTTGAAAAGACAGTGGTTACTGGCTGCAGTGGCCAAAAGAATGAGGAGCTACTATTCCAGGTATTTCCTGTGTTTCGTGCGATTAAGTATAATATCATCACAATGAGCCGTAATTAAGCAGATATTATCGTGTCTCGTTCGCGCGTAACAAGGTGTAACTAAATGAATTACGCACGAGCTGTCGGAAGAAGAGGCATAACGAAAGCGTATTCGTGATTCGAGCCGGTGCTGCCAGATTTTTTTCTGTTCATCGTAAACCACTGTTCGCGTCGAACATTTGCGTGAGTAATAATTAAAAAAGTCCGAGAAGCGTAAAAATACACACTGGTCAATAAATAAATAATCCACGACTTCTCCAACGTTCTGTTTCCTTGCTCCTCGTAATACGATAAAAATGTACGAGCACGCGGAAGACAAATAAAGAAGCGTTACAACCAGACGTTTTACCGTTAAATGCGACAACTCATTTAACGAGAATCTATTTAATAAACGGACCGTGCAGGAGTGGTCGAAAGAAATTTGGAAAGAGGAAGAAAGAAGACACGGTCCTCCGGGTAAAAGAGGATTGAGATATTGGTCGAAACGATCCTGTCGTCGATACGTAGCCGTGTGTCATAAATCGATGTACAAAACACGCAGAAATGTCGAAGATGAAGACAGGCATAGGAGGTTTACGAAGTGAAAATATGCTGCAAAAATATTGAAAACGTTTCTGAATAGCGTGGTAGAGGAAGATTGGCAATTGTCGATAGCATCATCCCACTGTTACTCCGTCGCAATTTCACTACTTTATTCGAGCGAACAAGCTTTTGGAGTCGGCATTATTTAATCGGAAAAATGTCTCCTTTGAAAGGAGAGAAGACAACCAGCAGCCGACCAGCAGCTGTAGCGACGTATAGGGTCACGGGATCTGTTACATCCGGATCTATTATTCCGAGGCAGTGAATCGTAAATTAGCCAGGGATTCATCTTATGACCGAGTTGTATACCATACAGTTACACAGTAAAAAAGTTGCGATTTTATGACAGTATCGCATATTATTACAGAATTCTTTCGCGAGAAAATTAGAGTTTGCGAACCAAAGACAACGTTTAAAAAATGCATCGAAACTCTATAGACTACGATAAACAAATCGGTATTCATTTACAGCTTCCTACCGGCAGAGGGGTCAAAATACGCATAATACGAGATATTCAATCATGACGGCAAACGAACTCAGGAAATTCAGACAGCATAAGTGCGATAGAAGTCGCTCCTCCGACTCCTGTCACATGGAAACACGGGAAAATGCCGAGTTATAAAAGACAGCAGCGATTTCTGCACCGAAGCTAACGAGATTTCAATACGACTGTTGTATCGTCGGACGCGTTTTACTGCTCGACCATCTGTTCACGGTAATAATTAAAATTACCCTCTTTGAAGCTGGAACGACGTAAATGGTGTTTGATTGCGGTTCAATTATCCGTCAATCGATTTATCGATTGATTAATTGTCCGTGATCAACGTGCATCGTAATCGACTTTCGTAACTTGTTACTTTACCCGATTGGGAATCCTAGTATTGAATACTTCCGATAAATTATCGATTAATCGTTAGCGCCCGAACATCGACGTCACTCTCGATCGATGAATCAACATTTTGATCGTTTCGTGCGATAACAAGACGTACCATTCGCAGAAGTTGCGTTCATTTACGCGCTAAATTACGAGCGAAAATAATTGTAAGAGGAATAACACGAAACGTCGGCGAAAGGGAATAAGAACGCGAGGTTCTAATTTCTCTGGACCATGACACCGAGAACTTTGTAACACCGTGACAGATACTGCAACGCATTTTCTGGAAAGGACTCGAGTGTCGCTGATATCCAATTTTAGAGTAAAGTATCAAAGCCGATGCAATTTATAACGGTTGCTAACCGTACACCGTAAGCTTGAAATTCAGAGACAATACGGATTCACAAGTTCTTCTGACCAAATACGGGATCCAGGTGTATTGAAAGCAGATTCGAATCCGACTGAATAATTTCGAACAGTTGGCGAGTGACTAGGTGGGAAAGGTTCGAAGCAAGTACTTTCAAGTACAGCCGAGCTTTCACCAAATACGTCCACAGCGTATACCGTAAGCTAAGAATTAAACGACATTTTTGTACCGTGACTATCCTTGTTTCTCACCTGCCGATATCTTCGATTAAATTTTTCGGCAAATAAAGATGCTGTTCGATTTCGAACAATTTCTCGGAGAAAAAGGAACGAGACACGGAAGAAAGTGGAAGAAGTTGGAAAGTGGAGCAGAGAGGCGTGGCAACTTGAATGAACGTAACAGAGAACCCGTCTATCAGACGAAGGGGAAGCTTGCTCCCTAGGTGAGATCCGCCGCCGGCTTCTAGCACGTTCACGACGTCTCACTCTGGTCTTATTTTACGAGTATAAAGTGGGTGTGTGTGTCGAGGCGGCTTCTACGTGGCCTTGCAAGGTCGTTTCTGTACACGGCCAAGGTGATCCTATCTTCTTTGCTCGTTCTTTCGTTCGATTCCCGCGCTACCATTGTCTTCTTCCGGTCAATTTTGCCGTCAACCGTGATTAATTAACTGCCTGTGCATTCGTGACGTCGCGAAATCAAATGTCTGCTGCATCGTCAAGAAAGTTGAAATTATAAAAGTTCAAAAGAAAGTTCATGATCCATCGCGTAACGGTGTTTCCTGGCAATTTTCAGTCGATTCGACATCTTGTTTGTTTAGACGGAAGCACGGGTGTGGGTTTCTTTCGGGCGAGAAGTTGTAAAACCATCCGACAACACCGGCGACGGTATTATTTATTGAAATTGATCAGGGATTAGAAACGAAACCGAGGAGGTTCCCCGACACTGTTAGATAGCTCTATTGGTTTGGAGGATAAATTAAGTGACAGGTGGATCGTGTTATTAAATGCCACGTCGATGACACAAACGTGAACGTCGAATGATTTGTGTAATTATGTGTCGACTAGCGGAGTTCGCACTAAATATTTGGAGTTATAAATGTTCGACACTTTTGACGATATCGAAAGTTTCCTGACAGAATATTATTACACTAAAAATCTTCGCCCGGGCAGTCCACATTCTCGAATTAACATTTTCGTTGACTTAATGTCTTAATATCGGACATTAGAACCTAATCTTTTCTTCGGCTAATTTGTAAAATCTTGCGCAAAGATGATATATCGTTTCGTATACACCCGAATAACTGTTTTACAATGAACGATCAAAAACCGTCTGCGATATATAACTGTTTAACGATTTCGTGAAGAGAAATCGCGCGAATTTCAGAGATTACTAATTAACCGATGATACATCTCTCGTACCGTTTAAAAAAATGTAATATTTAGCAAGAACGAACCAGTTGCTAAATTTCTATCAATCACTACCGCTTTTTTTCTTAGCAATTCCGACAAACGGCAATGATTGACCCAGTCAAGATTAAAGGCCTCATCCTTCTTTCGGACGTTGAAGAGAGACGTACCAAAACCGACGGATTTTGGAAGGATGATTAATAGCTGGAGGTTAATTAAACGCGAGAAACGTAACGCTTGATACCGTGGATGTTGTAGTTAACTCGCAAAGATACCGATATGTTGTCAAAATTATAATGAACTCGGTACAGTCGCTGCTACTCGGCACTTTAATAGCCTTCATTCAATTAGATGCGAGGAAAAATTGTGGCAGGTGTCTGATGGATGTAGTCAGAACAACTGATACGAGTTAAAAATCCTACCACCTCAGCAACATGTTAAAGAGTAAACTTTCCTTAAATGCAGAACGTTTTCAACACCTTGCACCATTAAATATCACAAAGTTAATATTTCTAAATATCAAAATGAACCGATCGTAAGAAAAATGAACTCACCTGCTAAATTTCAACTGGATCCGACGAGCCATGCGATGAATCCTGACCGCTGCGATCGACGATGATCGATCACCCTTGTAGCACGTGCATGATGTCCGAATCCGCTTCACGCCTTCCAATGGATCTTCATTTCGCCAGCTTCGAACTTCGTACAGTACAATCCTTCTTTTTATCACAACATTCACTGTTCGTTCAAACTGTCCTGGTGCTTTTCACGAGAAACATCGAGATCTACGGATCACGAAAATGATCCCCTACGACTCAATTTCATTCGAACCCTGCCAATTTCCTCGTCCAGATTCGACTACCTCTTGACAGAGGACTCTTACAAATATTCGCCTCATACGAGACAACTCCGCGTGTCGAAAACAACCCGAATCACTTGCTGCCCCGATCTCTCGACGAAAGATCGCTTTTCACTGGACATCGACGTTAAGGTTTGCTCATCGGCGCTCATGATCGTCCTACGGAGCTACAGAGAGGTCGCAGAAGATCAAGCGGCGGTAACGAGTACCATTTTCAAGAGACCCGTTGAAGGTAACGTTTACTGAAGTATGTTGCATGCGAGGCGTAGTTTCACATGGGTCAGATAAAAAAAAACGAGTGCAGGCGGAGGGTTGATCCTAGAGCGAGCGTGTACCACGAGAGACAAGAAAGTAAGAAGCAAGGTAGGGTTTTGGATCCGTGCTGGTTGGTGGTCGAGTAGTTTGTGCCTGAGAGCGCAAGCGGAGCTACGACCATCTCCGGCTCGGTCTTTCCCTGCTGTTTCCTCGTCCCTCTTCGGATCCTGCGTCGCGATCCCTCCGAGAACTTCTTTCTCTTTTGGTCGTTCCTCTTTGCTAGATGGCGCCAACCAGTGATGGCCTCGACGAGCTTCTAACCGCGAAACTTTATTGTTTCGAATGGAAAAATCTATAAACTATGCGAAGGTAAATTTCTGAAGCTCCCTGGGTCATAATAACGTCAACGGAATCGTTCACAATTTATGAAACTAGAAGTTATTGCACGATTCTGTCTTCTAAACAGCGTGATAGTATCCGCTTCGTTTAATTCGTTGCAAAACGAAAAGTGGCAGTGTTGATCCAATGTTGAAACCGCGACGAGAAGAACGTGGTTCGAAGATATACCGGTTGTCCATTCCAGAAGAGGGTATCTGTTTATCGTGCCAGTAGCGAATCGCCTGTCTTCGTTTTGCTTTCTTCCCTCCTTCGAGTTTCCCCATCTTCGGATCGTATTGGAATAACTCCATAGTCATCTTCTTTCTTTTCCTCATCGTTCTCACCGACCTATTCATCGTTCGTTTCCTCCTCCGTGGTCCTTCGTCGTCCCTTTTTGAAGCGGTAGCCGTCTTGGTATACGTTGCTGTATTGTCTTCTAACGATCGCGGTAGACTGACATCATCCTTTCTCGGTGATCAATTTTTATCGACATCCTTTCTCGAATAGGCTGCGAACGCTCTCAGAATTGTACGATTCGCCCCATCAATCGTTATTGCTGTCGTCTGCTATTTGTTCGTATTTTGAAGGAGAAACGTGCGCAGATCGATAATGTCTAATCGTATATAGATTTCGATCTTTTTACGCTTTCTCGAAAACTGGAGAGTCCTCGCTAAAAATGTTTTAAAGTAAACGTCGAGTTGTTCTACTTCGAGGACATAAGAAGAAACGCGATGCGTTTAGTGATCCGTATTGGCGATAAAAAATTGAAAAATCGTGACGATTTTCCCGATCGGCAACGTCGTTCACGGACGAACACGTACCTACTCGAGCAGACAGCTAGGCCCAGTTTCTAGTTCGCAGACTATCAAAGGCTATCATAATCGGAATCATAACCGTGAACAAACTATGCGGAACGTCGTTTTACATTCCAATCGTTCCCCGAATTCGTAGCCGATCGCGAGTCAATGTTTCGCACGCTGGATAGGCGATTTTCCACATCGACCAGACAATTTTATCGACACCTGTGTTTACAACTCTGGAGATACTCGAAGAAAATGCAACTCCATCAAAATCATCGTAAACGCTTTCCAAGGGGAGGAAAGAATTTTACTGTCCCATGCCTAAGGCTCGAGCCTCTTAAGTAGTTTTACCTACAACTACTTCCTCTTTTCTCTTTATCTCCCTTCTCCGATATAATCACCGTAAGATGACCGAAAGTATCGAAACAGCCGAAGAAATTGTCTACTAATTAAGAGGCTACGATTACGCAAACGACTGATCGATACTAACATTCAACAAATTGCCGATCGTCACGCGTTGCGTTCGATATCGTAAGAAAAAAAAGAACGACTGAAAAAGCGACACGTACACGGGGAGTCACGGTAGATAAGATAAAGGTAGCTTGTTAATTGATATTTTATGCGGCGATTTGAACGAAACGTTTCAACAAGTAGCTGTCCGCTTGATCCCCGAAGGCCGCATAAAAAAAGAGAAAAACTTGATGTGCGTGCGTAACTACTATAATTTCACCTGGCCAATGAAGAATCCAATAAAGCATCGGCTCGATGATAAATTTTTAATGGCTGGTTACATAGCCATCGGCCGGTTGCCGGCAAAAATGTTCCAGCTATCAAAATTTACAACGTTCGACGATATTTAAGCGAAGATTATTTATACGAAGGATAAGATAGACTGCGTTTAAGTGTCGCCGGTGAGTATCGTTTCCAGGAGAAGTGAGAAATGTTCCTAAAGTAACCCGAAATGTTCTTTCATCGTTTCGTGCAGACGGATCGTGCTTGCTCGCCTCTCCAACGATGAATGATTAATTTATTCACGAACTCCGCTCGCTATAAAAATTTGTAAAACGATCTTCACCCGGGGAAAATCGATAACATCTTTTCACGGTTAATATAAAGAGCACTGGTCGCCAGCAAACTCTCGAACTTAACGATCGACGACCATTTTCGAAACGAACAGTTCTTCGCGAAGAATACCTTATATCGTAACTTCATTGGGAATCGGTGTAATAAGATTCGCGCGTAATTACCCCCGGTTCAAGGTTTAACTTAGACGAACAAGATGGTGACTGAGATTTTTCTTTTACGCTAGAACACGTATTACGAATACTACGGCTAAAGATAGCCCAGCGTTCAGAATTGCTTGCATCGAAGAATTAGCCCCGTTACGTGACATCCTACACTCTCCAGAGTTTTTTATAGAAACGGTTCAAGATTTCGTCCATAGTGTTATGATTGCACCGATCGTCCGATTACATGGTCAAATCAGGGGAAGAGCATGGGCTGCACAATCAAAGATGCCGTTTTTATTCGTATGATCGGCCACGAGGATACCTGGCCAACGGGTGAATATTGGCTTGACCACCCGGAAGGTAATTAACGGGTAATCGTTGGTATTTTTTCGTTTTCATCGAGCACTCTTCCGGTGCAGCGACGATAATCGCGACCCTGTTTGATGAGAGTAGCCCTCAAACATTCATTATGATCCGTCGAAAAGAAACACGCGAGTTACGTGGGTTATAACGCGCTTCTTGCCGCATTACTTTGGAATTTTAATCAACGCGATTTCGATCGAATTTCCATCCGTGACCGTCGCGATTTTGTGTATTATTGGGGTGATTTAGCACGAGGCTGCTCGGTCGGGAACCGTTGCAAGGTGCTCACAAAGAAGCCGAGAGTTACGAAACGATAATAGCCAGTACGGTCAATTAATTAATAAACGAAGAAAATTTGCCTTTTCCATATAATTATGTTTCACTTATCGTAAATCGATAGCAATTAAATAAGAACGATTTCCTGATACATTTTTTAGCTTCAACGCGATCGAGTTTGCTGTAGTTTCCATGTAACCTCTGATCTCATATACGTCGTTATTACGATTTATCAAGCGATTCGATCGTTGCACGATTAACTGGTACCGTGACACTTTCCGTTCACCTTCCTCGTGGAACACCCACTGTGCCAGGCTTATTAATTTTCATGATTAAACTTGGAGGATGAGATGACGGTGCCCAGTGCGGTTGCCCTAAAAAATTCATTAAACCCAGTCCAATTAATCCCTCTTCCCTCGCTTGTCTATCCTGTGGCTCCGTTAAATTTTTACCCAACCGCGAAGCGTCTCATCTTCTTCCCTTATTTGGTAAATGAAATAGAATCTAAAATTGAATTTAAATTGTCACCATTTTAGCAGCTCTGGGAATTGCTTTATGATCGTTCTTTCCGTTATCACTGCAATAAAGTGTAATTATAATTTTCTTAATAACACGGCACCGCGTTATATCTCAAAGGTAGTTTCTTAATTGAACAATAACTTTTATCGCGCCCTGACACCTGTTTCATACGAAACGTCTCGTATAACTCAGCCACGAAAGGGTCAGACTTTGATAAACGAGGAAAAGAGAACTGGCACAGAGGGCAATCTTCGATAACGAATCCACTCCAGTTTCTGAGGATATTCGGCTTCCTACAGAGGTTCCGCATCGTGTTCTCGGCGAAACGAAGAAGGATGCGTTTAACCCACGGGTCAGACGAGATCGAGAAAGAACCCGGCGCTGTATGAAAATTTCAACGCGGAATTTATGCTTCCGACGAAAAAAGCACCGTGATAAGTCGAAAAAGATCGCTCCGCGAGGACCACACGCGAAACCCTTGAATCTGGCAGGATCTCTGAAATTCCTGAATCATGTTTTAATGTATCGTTCACGCGGTAACTGAAGCTTCTCGAAAAATATTTCGTTTACACCCCGTGTTTGTCCGCGACTTGAGATTAAACTTTATTAGACAATAAAATTGCGTGCGTTCCATGAAATGGTAGAAAGATTAATAAATGGCTATTTATGTCATGTAGCACATTCAGAATGAAATTAAACACAAATTTTATCTTTAACGAAGTAAGCGGGAAACGGAATAAAATTTCACAGTCGACGTTCTCGCTAGATCTTGATTAAAAAAAGAATATAAAATCGTAATTAACGTTCGCATTAAGACTGTTGATCAAAACTTGTTCGTCGCTTTTTCGACTGAAAACAATTCTCCCCGATCTCGAAAACGAAAGAAACACGATCGCGTGAAAATGGCAAGAACTCGCGCGCGGATGATTAGTACGTTTCCTTCTCGTGGAAAAGAAACGACGAGCAAGAAGTCTCAGCCGCAACAAAGCAAAGTCAGCGCAGCGGCGATACTAGCGACAGAAATGGTACTTAAAGAAGGCCTACAGTTAGGTAACATGTGGTAAAGCGACCATCTGTCTAGGAAGCAAGTGCCGTCGGTGAGGCGACCAGAACAACGGCCATCCTCCTTCCTTCTCTCCGCTTTGGCGAACTCGTCTAGCTTCTATCTCGCAACAAGCCAGACAATTATGCTCGACCGATTCGAGTATGTACCATCGTCTGCTTAATTATTCCTCGATAAATGGCGTTTCATCAAGAGCCATGACTTTGACGTTGATTCGAAGAAAGATTTACAGAACGTTCCGACACAATGTTCACGATACTCCTTATTTCCATACTGGATGGTACGCGTAACTTCATTCAGGAGTTATTTCTTTGTCGGTGCAGTTTAAAACATGTTCGATGTGGACGCGTCAAATTTTCATTGCCTTACAATAGAGTAATTTGTTCCTATTACGCGAAGTGTGTCTTCAACGTTTCGTCCGAATAAAATAACTTAATCACCGTCAAATGAGACGATAACCCTTGGCTTCTCGTTCTCACTAAAAGACGCGTAACCCCTTTATCTTAAAGATGAGATCACTGGATAATTAGATAGCAGGTTAGAATATACTCGGGTGTTATGTAGAAAGATGTATGGGTAACGACAGTGTGATTAATAGATGGTAATCTTAAATTTCTAAGAAATTTATTAAGTCCTACAAATTCGATGCTATCGTAAGTCCCTCGTTTCAGCTACCGTTCGGAAAGACATATGTGTCTATTAGCGAACAAATATTTCGACATCCAAAAATACTTCGAATATTGATAGTCTGGGTAAACGAAACACCCTGTACGAAACAGGTGGGACGCTATAAATCAAAGTGATAGTAATCGGTCAGATGGAAGCGTAGACTGTAGGTAGCATGATGAACCGCGTTGCAGGATACTCCAGTCGACCACGAATATTCTCGTATTTCAGGGAGACGAACGACAGCTTCGAAGCAGTAAAAGCCTCGCTTACGCTTTTTAATTATCTTCCCTTGGATTTCGTCCCATTCTCGATTTAACGACGAAGCGCCGCAGTGATCTTCACGGTACTTAATCGACGCCTGGCTACGTTCGCATCTAATCGTGAATTAGCTACGCGACGATCGTTTGCTAATTTGCATCTAAAGAAACGCAACTTTAGTTAATTAACTAACCGCCATCTAATACAAAACGCGTAAGCACCATGCATCAACGATATAACGCGTTCTTGGCTGTTATTGGACGCGATTAGCGAGCACAAACAGAACGAATCGGTAAATCCGTGGTATGCTAGGCGAGAGAGTTCCGTCGACCATAATTTGCAAGGTTGCTGGCCCGAAGCTATAAATGGAGGTGGGGATCATCGCGAGCGTGACGAAGGAACAGGTTGCCATAGACTCGTTAACGATTATGAGCTTTCCAAAAATAGTACTTCTATTCTTGCTTTCGACCTCGGTCGAGGTCATGCCCGAAATATTAGGTTGGTGTTCACTCGATGAACGCATTCGTTCACCGCCGCAGTAGAAACAGTCATGACTGGTAAGACACGTGATAATGTGGATCATAAGGAATAATTTAATAATGCCTTATTAGTGATACTAACTTCGTGTATACTTGCTAGCAAAAATAAGAGATCAACTTTCTAAGGTATAATGATTTTTCAAACTGTACCTTTTTATAGAACTATACCTCGGAAGATCGTAGCGTATTTTCATGATACGCTACAATGTATACCCTTCAATACCGATAGAATCGTGACATCAAGGATCCGTCGTTTGCATATTGTTCAATAAAGTGAACACCGAATAAGATCCTTTGACTATCTGCAAAAGTGCATGGCGATTTAGAAAAATGAAAAGTATATCGTTTCGTCGTTCGTTAACGCGTACGTACTGCGATGAAGGTTTCCAGAGATAACACGAAAAATATTCCAGCTTTTAAAGTTAACGTCCGTCTGGTGGACATAGTTGACAACGTGAACACTTGTACGATGCTGGGTAAATGTTCGTGATGCCAGTCTGAGAGCCACTGACTCTTATCCAATACGGAGCTCTGAATAATGATTCGTGTTTAAGAATTTTGTCGTTTTAAGAGAAGACTCCATCGATTCATTATGCGCCGAACGATCCATCAACGCTTCTAATTAGCTCTCACCGAATAGCTTAGCTCGTTTCCTATCCAACAGATGTACAAAAGCTGAGATACGGCGGCACTCAAGTACATACCGAACTTCATGATGTCCGAGCTCTGCCCTCCGACCTATTACAAATTATACGAATCGATCACGATTCCATCAACGCACTGGACCATCGATTCTTACCACGACAGCTTGAAAACCGGTCAGGCAAATCATCGAAGTACTCGAAAGCATCTGAACGAACATGCTAGAGCTGAAAAGCCTATTGTATTCCTTGCTCAAGGTCACTAGTCGTTGATGAAATCGAATACAATTTTTGTATCGATGCAAAAATTTGTTCGAGTCCCATTTGTCGCGCTGTCTTTCCTCGCAATTACGTACAAGGCAAATTTCATTTTCCTGGTAAAACCAAACTTTGATCAAACTTTTGGAACATATATAAATAGTAGCGAATAATCTTACGTTGTTCGCCGATCGACCACTGCAACTTTCGAAATTGCAGCTTAGAATATCGAGAAGCATGGTTATTATGCTGGACATATATATTGTAATACTATCCATACCAACGATCGCAACCAGACCACCACTAACGGCGCAAGTTTCGATAAAAAAACTAAGCTCGCGCCAACCCGGTGTTGTCGTGTTAAAAGGATACTTTGCTCTAATTGGTAAATCGTTCTGCCTTGGCGAAGCGAACAGAAGAAGAAATCCTAAAGCGCATCCCAATGCGCTGAACCCCCAGAAGGTAACCGTGATACGTAGTCGATACTTATCGATGATGGGTTTTATAGACTCCTCATCTAGAAAATGACATTTCACGATTGACTCGCAATCGAATCGATGAGAAATCGTTTCCGTAGGAAACAAACACGTGTGGTGTACAGAACGAAAAAAGAGTCGATTGCACGTTCGGGAGACAATAATTCTGAGATACACAAAATTTGTTGGTACATGCTACGAAATATCGTGTCATGTCACGTCACAGTATTGTGATACGATGATACATAATATGAAATTTTGCTTCGTCGTATCGTGAAATGTAACATGCGATGTTGCATGACTGCTTCGAATTTCGAATTGATCTTATTGAGACATAAAACGCACTATAAAAAATATGTTCACTTACTTGAAAACTCGCAGAGATCGTCGGAACACTGCAATACTTTGTCGACAAACAATGCTATCTTCTTCTGTCGGATTTGGTAATTCATCGTTTTGAAAATCACGACAGCTATTCCGGCGAAGACACATCCATCGTCGGAGGTAATAGACAAATTGTCTATGTTGTCGCAAATATCCGCGAACAGAGTAATTGCAAATATGTACATCGCACTCAGCGTCCACCCTTTGCAAACTAAATATGCACTTTTCGATAACCATGGATGTCCTGGATCGATTACCCAAAGTCCGCTGTACCTAGCGGGCAAACAAAGTGAAAATTCTGATAAAAATGCAAAACTAATTTTTATGCAACAAATGAAAGATCTCACTTCAAGTAATTTATTTGAATGTTTATCAATTTTCGAAACGCTACCATCCACTTGTGCCCTGGCGTTCGAGCCATCGAGAACGAGTTTCTTTACTGGAACAACTAAGAATGCGTTCTCAGGCAAAGTCACGAAGTCGCTTGTCTCGTACGAAGTTTGTTGCATAGTATGTACTTTAACCCTGTCACGTTATCATCGGTTATTTTCGTTCGATCTGACACGGTTCTCGTTGAGAAAATTATAGATAAACGGTTGCGATTGCACGGCCGTTTCCCGGAATTATAGATTCGGTCATAGTGCACGTGTCAGGTACACGAAGTTACTTCCGCGAATGTCGATACAAGTGGCAGTGATTGTATGCCGATAGATGAGCAAAGACATGTTTCGATATATGTTTACGCGAATAACAGGGACAGTGCAATGGAAACGTGTTTACCGAGCAATTGTATCGAATGATGTAACTAAAACGCAACTGTGACAGCAACTGTTTTGTGTCCCTTCGCTTCGATACGATATTCGTGTTCGTGAAGCTACTGATTTGGAGGGAGTCAAATGACATGTTCTTTAGTGTTCGTTCCGATTTATTGAAATAAAGTGCTTGATAAAAAAAATTACTTTTGGAAAAATGGAAAAAAATATCTTCCGGTACCGGGAATCGAACCCGAGCCTCCTGGGTGAGAGCCAGGTATCCTAGCCACTAGACCATACCGGATTTTCGACTTCTTCGTTTTACAATACTCATTATATCATACAATATAGTTCAATTATTGTTAATACATATTGTTTATACATTGAAAATGTTATTTTATGCTATTATAATTATTCAACAATACAAAATACATACAGTGCTGCATTAAAAAAGTAATATAACATACATTATATGTATAACTTTTATATTTTAATAAATATGTATATAAAATTAAATTTTAATAGATTAATACTTTTTAATAATGTCTTTGAAATAATTAGAGATGTATTTGTTAAGTTTTGTGGATAAAAAAAATAAATGCACTTTGACGGGAATCGAACTCAGAACATTTGCTGTATCTACGTATTAATGATTAACACCTTCTTAAAAATGATGTTTTGATTAATTTGATCGATAAATAATTTTGTTGAAAAGCACAAAAGAATTTGTCAGAAGTGGGATTCGAACCCACGCCCTCAGAGAGGACCAGAACGCCCATAATCTCAGTTTTGAACTGAGAAGGTTAAGAACCTTGAGTCTGGCGCCTTAGACCGCTCGGCCATCCTGACAGTTGGTGTCGACTTCTCACAAAATCTATGACATCGTTCTTACTATATTATCGACCGATATATTATATTAAAGTGTTTCACCTAATTCAATAATTAAAACGAAAAACCAAAGAAGAAGTAAAACGAAGTATATCAGGTAAGAAATTAAGAGCTAAAATTTGGATCCTTAATAAATCGTATTTCGCTGTGTCTGATGACAAACGTCTGTTTCCACTTCGTACAAACTAATGTGTCCTTTTCTACTAAATCTTAATGGAAATGTCTACTTTCACTGCGAACGTGTTAATCATTTTTGCGAAGATGTGCATATTTCGTTGTACAAAAAGTTATAAACAAATTTTCCTATGATTATCTTTACTTTAAGAAACTAAAATGAAACACAAAAATTCTACATGGTTCAAAGACAATAATTTTGAATTTTATAAAAATAATATTTGTGGTTATAAAAATGATAGAAAGTGAAATATTTAGTTAAGAAGAAGAATGGTAAAAAGTAATTGTTTCCGCCCGGGATCGAACCGGGGGCCTTGTGCGTGTGAAGCACACGTGATAACCACTACACTACGGAAACTGTGTTATTAACGTTTCTTAAACTTACTACAAATATTTATTTAAATAAACAAATTGAGGGCATAAAAGTTTTGCTACTTTTTATTATACCTTTACATGCATAACTTGGGTGTTAATCTTAAGTACAAGTACTATGGTAGCATCGGTTAAACGAGGTGTCAGGTTGGATCGTAAATAACTTAACAATTTACTGAGTAACCGAATTCTGCAACCGGAAGAATGCGGAAGGAGGTAAATAAGACGCCAAGTAAATTCTTGAATCCTTTAATGACCGCATCTGTTTTACAGCGTGTATCGAGTTTCAAGAAATTGGAAACTGAAAATTTGGATAAAGTTATCGAAATGATAAGTGGAACCATTAGGAGAAAATACTGCGTCTATAAAAGTTTAACATCACCCCATATATCATACTTTATTATCTAATTATTAACTAATAAAGACTTCCGTAATGCGATAGATGCGTGAAAGACCACCTTAATAGAGTAGTTTACGAATTTATAGCCTCATGAAATGAAGAATAAAAGTGCGTGAAACATATGGGTAGCGATTAAATAGTCATTCGAATCTTTCATAAAACAATACACGTTTCTGTGAGGATTCAAAGGGTTAAACATCAATATCGGGTTTAACGTATTATCAATTTATTTACAAAATTGCTATAAATTATTTGCTGGAAGTCAATGAACGTGGTGTTATACAAATTATTCGATATCGTGCTCGCTTTTACACCTACCAAGTGTAAGATGCATGTTAAATGGAACTAGTAGAATGTCATGAACAAGTGATGCATCATTTAAATACTTATAACTACGTTTAACGTAACGAGTATTTTCATGGTTGTTAACAATTCCGATCTTTTATCGTTCCGAACGTAAATGCATCGTCGCAATTGTTACATTCAAATGCAATGCTTACTTGAATAACCGTTTAAATAACATTTCGAGATCGAGGAAAACATGCAAATGCTATTTTGATTGAGATTCAATATCCTTAAGTTTCATGAGTACACTACTTAAGATTACGTAACAAATACTGATCAGTAATCTGAATGAGAATGAAGTGCAATGAAATTCAATGTATTCATGAACTTGATTAGACTAAATCGCTTTTAAAAACATAAAAATGCTTGGTTTTAAAAGTTAAAATTTCGTTAAATTACTATCGACAAAGTAACATCTATACTGTACAAAAGAAATGTACATACACATATGTTGCTAGCAACGCATACACTAGGCCTTAGGTAAATTTTCTAATAATTTATAGTGTATACAGTGCATACATTGACTCGACGTTGAACTTTGCTTGCAACATACAGAAAAAAAATTGATTGTTAATCGAAGATGAACGTGAAAAGAAATAAATTCATTTCTTCTTTTTATCGCAGTCGGTTGTTTTCTGTATTATGAGTTTATTCCGTTGTCTGGTTACTTTGGTTGTCGGACGACTGCTTGGAGGAACTTGTTTGATTCCTTGCTGCGATATTTTAGCTGGACTAGTTGTACGCGGTGGTGTCGGGCCCTTCAATAGGGCCTCGACATCTGCCAATCGTTTCTTTAACATTTTATTTTCGCGTTTGTACTTGGCAAGTTCCGAATCCTTGTCCAATCTCTCGTGACCAGAACTTCCCGTCTCCTCCGCAAAATGTCTGAACATTAGGTGCAATTTCTCCTCGTGTTCCCTTTGCATCAAAACTATTCTTCTTTCGGCTTCGAGTTTGGTCTGTTTCAAAGCGTTCGTCAACATTTGTATCTGCCATTCTTGCGTCTCTATATGGTTCTCCAATTCTGCTGTTTGAACCTCCAAGTTTTTCGAGCTCTCTTTAAGATCGATCACTTTCAAGAAATACTTGTAGAACAACGTTCTCATTTCACCGTCCGAAAGTTTTGCCAGTCTTTCCATTAACATTCTTTCTCCTTTCTCGCGTTGCGACTGATTCTCGTCGAAACCTTTCCTTCCGCAAATCATTTCGTTCTTATGTTCGATCATGGCGTCAATGGCTTCGATGGTCTCCCCGCATTCTAACAATTTTCGTTCCTCCACCGTCGACAAAGTTTTCTCTTTATGAAATTTTTCATCTAGATCGCATTTTTCGTCTACCAAACAATCTCTGGTGCGTCGTAGATTTCGAATCTCGTGACGTAAAGCTTCTTTCTCGTCTATGTCCGCTGTTCTCTCCAAATCCATGGACTTTTCCTTCAAGACATGATCAAGGTGCGATATTCTTGCGCTAACATCCAGTAGATTTTTCTTTTTGTCGGAGTAATCGGTTCTTGATTTACTATTTTTTTCATCCTCGCTTTCCGACTGCATCTCTTTCAGCTTGGAAGCAGTTAAATTGTACTTCTCTTCCAGTTCACGGATTTTCTTTTGATCCTCTGCAAGTTCCTCCTCCAATTGTTTCTTACGTTCTTCTTCTTTTTTTAATTGCTTCTTCAGTTTCTCCATTTGTTTTTTAGAAGTGTTTAAAGAACTTTCGAGTTCCAAAACCTTCTTTGCCGAATCACCTGCGATTTGCTTTATCATTTCGATATCCATTAATCTCTTTTCGTAGTGAATCGCCATGTTCTTGTACAATTCGATTTCTTTCTTGTGAGCAGACTTTTCCTCGGAATCTTTGTAAATGGATGCATTCTCTGCCTGAGCTAATTGGGTTCTCGTATTGTAATATTCTTCTTCCAACTTGCTCCATTTACGTTGAAATTTCTGTTTTGCACTGGCACGCGCATCAGAATTCTTTATCATGTCTGCGATGAACCGTTCTTTGATTTTAATCGTCGTTTGAAGCTCTTCTATGCGTTTATGAGCACCGTCGAGATCCGACTGAATTTTTTTCACTTGCGTTTGTTTTACTTCATTGTTCAAAGCCAATGTTTTCAATTCTTTGATCGGCTCTGGCACTTCTGTCGTTTTAAGAGCATCAATCAATAGGTCTGGTGAATTATCATTATGAATCGTAACGTTTTCATTAATTATCGTTTCAGTATCATGATTATCTAAGATTTTCGTATTAATTAGTTCTAGTGTTTTATTATTTAACATTTGATTGTGGTTAGGTTTAAGACTATCATTGAATGCTAATACTTCGTTACACATTTCAGAACCAGGGAGCATTGAATTTCTTCTTGAATTTGGATTTCTAAATGGAATAGGCTTAATTGCAGATACATAATTATTATTACTATTCATAGATCTTGTTATAGACGAAATGAGTCCAATATCCGTTTTTCTAAATTCATCCTTTTTGGAATCAACTATTCTATCTGTTTCTATCTTGAGTTTAGTTATACATTCATCCAACTTTTCCAGAAAGTCAGGATTTTCAGAACTCGCATCGCTGTGATCTTCTTCGTCTTCTTCTTCTTCTTCCTCTTCATCCTCGTCGTCT
Organism: Megachile rotundata; assembly: GCF_050947335.1. Classification (NCBI taxonomy): domain Eukaryota; kingdom Metazoa; phylum Arthropoda; class Insecta; order Hymenoptera; family Megachilidae; genus Megachile; species Megachile rotundata. The sequence goes on from NC_134996.1 coordinate 14,128,869, forward strand.
ATATCGGCATCGTCGTCGTCGTTAGTTTCAGACAGTTCACCTTCAGAACTAGATAAACAATTGATATCGATCTTTCTTTCTATTTTATGAACAGATTCATCTGTCTTTTCGTCTGTTTCTGTAACTTCTTCGATCCTTTCCAAGGATCTCCTTGTGTTGTCATTGTAACCGTGTAAACTACCTGTATCATCATTTGCAATACATTCTTCGTACTCTTGTTTCATACAAAGCCACTGTTCAATTTGATCTTGTTCCGTATGAGGTAGAATGTTACTTGTCATGAGTTTATTAAAAAGACCTTCAGCATTTGAGACTAGTTTAGACCATTGTGCCGCAGCAAATTCCAATCTAAATATATCAGCGCTAGAACTACGTTTCCCTGATGTAGCGGTAGTCATTGTATCCTGTGTTTCATCCCCGACTTGTTCATTATCATCTTCCATGACATGCTGTTCATGACTGTTTTGTGGATACGATGGCACAGTAGATACATAAGGTACATAGCACTGATGTTGATCCAACATCATTTGATGATGGATCCAAGGTGTATAATGCATCATTTTGAATATGTTATATATTATAATTTAACATAATAAATAGAAATTAATTCGGTTACATGGACTGTCCTGAAAAACAAATAATAATTTTCTACCACTATCCCTCCTGCATAAAAACATTAAAGATTAAAGCTTCACACTTACATTTACTGTTTCTAACCTATTTGGAACTCGTCGTGTTCCAAAATTCTGTTTAAAACATTGTAGTCTTTTATGTTAATTCTACATTTTGATTAATTCTAATTCTTTCGAACTTTATCCTCGTACGTTTAAACACATTTGACAGACTGTTTTACAAGGTTCTGTGTTCAATAACCAACAGAAATGTCTAGCAGAAATTGTTGCCAACACAACAATTACTCGGCAAAGTAATCATTATGAAATATGATTTATTAATACTTAGATTTTCAACATCATGAAATGTCATGAAGCTGTTCATTTGTATTGGAAGTTACATGCAAGTAATTATTGCAAAATAAATGGAGTAGTATTCGGTCAGTTATTTAAAATGAACATACGCGGAAAGGCGCGAAAATGTATAATTGATCTAACAATGAAACAATACAACATAAAATGAGCCAGATAATAAATATCCAATAAATGATTATTGTATGAAAATATATGAACGGATAATGCGTAAAAATTAATAAACTCTTCTGAACTTTTTGAATAATCTGTTATTGGTAGCACTGACTACAAAGTGATTGAATCCGTAATTTGGAAAAGCGATTTATTAAACAAATTTCCATTTTCACTTACCGAATGACAAATTTTCCATGATGTTGCCACTTCTATTCCTCGTGTGAATAAACAAATCACTTTTATTAAACATAATAACACTTTTATACACATTCAAAGAGCACACAATATTTTCGACACTCGTGCGCGGCGGTAAAAGTTCGCGAACTGTTCCCGCTCAAAAAGAGTCAAATGAACTTTTAGTAATTTTTATTTTATTTATTTTTACAAAATTTATAAAACGTATTATACTATTTTTTAAATAATTATAATGGTAATAAAATACTGGTAAAAAGGTATTACAATATTGTTAAATTCTTAAATAACATATAAGTACTAGGTCATACATACATGAGCCGCCTATGTCAATTCTACTGCACATGCAAAATGCAATATTTCGGCACTTTGACGACGTAGTATGGTACCTGAGGCATTTAGAAACAAATTTCTATTAGGGTTTGATGCGTTTTGATGCCTAATAAAGCCAGGAAATCAATTTTTGTCGAATTCGGTCGAAAACGGTACAGGTGGCGCCATCTAGCGGCGAGCGGCGGAACTACAAAAAACTAAAATTTCGATTTTCTCGAAAACTAGGGGCTTTTCCGAAATTCTGAAATATACAAATTGTTCCTTGTCGCCTACGGAATCGAACGAATCTAATTATAGCCCGATAGGACTATTATTAAAGAAAATAGAAAAATAGCCCATTTCATGGACTAAAAAATTGGCGTCCATCTAGCGGCGAAAGTTGGAACTACAAAAATGGAAAATCTCGATTTTCTCGAAAACTAGGGACTTTTCCGAAATTCCGAGATATACAAATTGTTCCTTGTCGCCTACGGAATCGAACGAATCTAATTGTAGCCCGCTAGGACCATTATTAAAGAAAATAGAAAAAATGTCATTTTATGGAGAAAATTTGTGGCGCCATCTAGCGGCGAAACTGCGAACTAAACTGAAAAAACGTATGTCCGAACACGCGTTAAGGGGTCAAATAAAAATTGATTTTCTGGGCTTAATACACAAAAAAATGAATAACTTATTGAACAAAAATTGCTTTAAAATGTCTAAAGAAGCATACTACGTCGTCAAAGTTGCGAAATATTACTTTTTATATTTTTCCTTAACGCGTGTTCGGACATACGTTTTTTCAGTTTAGTTCGCAGTTTCGCCGCTAGATGGCGCCACAAATTTTCTCCATAAAATGACATATTTTCTATTTTCTTTAATAATGGTCTTAGCGGGCTATAATTAGATTCGTTCGATTCCGTAGGCGACAAGGAACAATTTGTATATCTCAGAATTTCGGAAAAGTCCCTAGTTTTCGAGAAAATCGAGATTTTCTATTTCTGTAGTTCCAACTTTCGCCGCTAGATGGACGCCAATTTTTTAGTCCATGAAATGGGCTATTTTTCTATTTTCCTTAATAAGTGGCCTAGCAAGCTATAATTACATTCGTTCGATTCCGTAGGCGATAAGGAACAATTTGTATATCTTGGAATTTCGGAAAAGTTCCTAGTTTTGGAGAAAATCGAGATTTTCTATTTTTGTAGTTCCAACTTTCACCGCTAGATGGACGCCAATTTTTTAGTCCATGAAATGGGCTATTTTTCTATTTTCTTTAATAATAGTCCTATCGGGCTATAATTAGATTCGTTCGATTCCGTAGGCGACAAGGAACAATTTGTATATTTCAGAATTTCGGAAAAGCCCCTAGTTTTCGAGAAAATCGAAATTTTAGTTTTTTTGTAGTTCCGCCGCTCGCCGCTAGATGGCGCCACCTGTACCGTTTTCGACCGAATTCGACAAAAATTGATTTCCTGGCTTTATTAGGCATCAAAACGCATCAAACCCTAATAGAAATTTGTTTCTAAATGCCTCAGGTACCATACTACGTCGTCAAAGTGCCGAAATATTCATTTTTTTATTCTCCTTATATGCATGTTCGGACCCTCACTCCTTAGGATTAGTTTTTTCGGCGATTATTCGTTCGTGGCAAGTTCGATTAAAATTTCTTTTTTCTATGTCCATCTGGATGTACATACGCATGTGCATGCAAAATTTGACGAGAATTGGTTGAGTGGTGCAAAAGAAAAACGCGGCCAAAGAAGTTGCAAAGCCAAGTATAAGAGCTTCGCTCAATAAAATCTGTATTACGATTATTTAATTTGCAAAAAGGGAGAATATAATATTATCGTAACATATTCAATTTAATAAGATAAAAATATCGAATAAGTCTTTATTTTTACTTGTCAACTCTAAAACTGTCTCACTAGCGTTATCTAGTGAGTATTACAGGAATTATGGAACAAATATTATGCTGTGATTGGCCGCTAGGGAAAACTGTAACAAAATCTAGTCAATCGCTTCAACAGTAGTAACGTGACGGTTTCCTTCAAAGTGTCGCTTGTTTTTCTTCGTTTTTGGTGTAAATACGAGATACATAGTACAACACGATATTACAAAATGATTAAACACTGTGCAGTGAGATATGTATTATAGTACTTTCACCGTGCACATAATCTATTGGTACTTCTTGGCGTTAAACTATAACCTCTCTGCTATCGGGGACGTCTAAGTTATTCCAAACTTTTAAACTTTTCATTTTAGTAAGTATCTCGATACATTATGTTTTATTAAACTTTTTGTTGGTGATCAATCTCTCGGTGATTGCATATTTGTATGTATGCATGCCGCAATCGCGATTAAAGTAACCTTGTCACGATTGTGAAAGGAGCGTTACATCGATGCGTCAAATTTTACGTCATGTGTATACTCAGACATCGAAATTAAAAGAAATAATATTCGGTTCCTGTTTCAGCTCCTTGTTTTGCATATTTAAGTACTTATGTAATCAAACTGTTACATACTTTACTGAATGGGAGGTTAACTAGCAAAAATATACACGTTCTATTAATAGAATAATTCTCTTACTTACAAATAACCTGTTTTATAAAAGTTCTATATTGTACATTTTCACAAAAAATTGGACTAAAGAAAAAGTTAAGAATACATTGTTTGAACTTTTAGTCATAGCAAAGTCAGCGGTGATTTTTTATTTCGCAAGTTATGCGTCATTTATTTTTGCCAATGAAAAAAGAATCAACAACAGATAACGCTAGTATTAAACTATGTACTTCCCGATAGAGTACAATAATTATCACATGTTTATTACCGAAAAATTAACGATCTAATGTTAATTTTAATTCACGGTATACAATTAATTATGTACAAATAATTATACTATAACGATTTCTCGTTTGTGTACGCTGGTTAGATAAAGTCGTGAGTAATCGTCGATGATGATTCGTGCAAGTTCCCATGTTCAGATTAAATTAAGCTTTCAGCCGAGTTAGTCGAGTACATGATTTGATTATAATCAAGTGGAACAAACAAAACGAGTGGATACTCAGGGCTTTAATTTTTCTAGGTACAGCTCTGTGAGCGTGTACACATCGCGGTTGTCTTCTCTTACTTAACATCCGTTCAACTTTCTATTCACACACTTTCGTGCTCGTTCGTTCGTACACTTTTTTGTTCAAACGCTATTGCATCCTTGTTCGATTTAATTTCATTTAGAAACTTTGAACTATCTAGATAGCGGGTTGTAATCTATTAGTACATATCGCGAAGAATCTTAATACGAATATGTTGTTCCCTTGAGCTGGATTTACTAGCTCGTGTAATTTGCGTATAGTAGTATAACTATCGCGTAAAATTTTTGGCTTGAACATGCGGATAAAATATTTGCCTCAACTTCGAATAAATTATTTGACAAAACAAATTTTATTTGTGCCAAAAATTTCAACTATTGTTGCTCAATAATTTCAGGAGAGATGGAGAAAAACGTGGTCTTCACACCTTCAGCGCCTCCTCCGCCTTCCGCACCTCCTTCGTACGAAGAGGCTGTTGGTTCTTGGAATCAGGTATCTCGTCAACCAAACATCGCGCCATATCCAGTAGGACCGTCATCTATGCCAACACCAGCACGTAAGCATCCCTTTGTTCATTTTCGAACGCATAAATCATCGAACTTGGTCCACAATTTCATTATATCCGTCGAATTGTTCAGTTCCCAGCGAACCTCCAGCGCAACCACAACCGCAGCCAGTACCGGTACCGGTGCCAGTGCCAGTGCCGGTGCCGCAATATAATGCAAATCCAAACCCGGCGCCAGCGCCCGAAGTCCGGGTCACCTATCAACCCGTGATTTATGAATTGAGTCCAAATCCGATAAAAATGACATGTCCAACGTGCCACGCCAACATTAAGACCACCACGATACAAGATCACAAACCGAGTGCCCACCTATGTTGCATCGTACTCTGTTTACTTGGGTAATTTTTACTTTCATTTTAAGGGAGTTTAAGGAATTTAAAGTCTTCTTTTCTTTTCATCGATAGCGTTTCAATTTCAGATGCTGTCTGTGCTCGTGCCTGCCGTATTGCATCAGCAGCTTCATGAACGTTCATCATTTTTGTCCGAAATGCAAAAGTTACATCGGCACATGTAAAGGTTGAATGGAATCTGCGTACTTTATACTTTGTTACAATCCGTTTTATGTAACCAGATACAGTGTAACGTGTTATCAAGACGGGAGGAGGGTTTTAGAATATATTTCCCTGCTTGTTCGCGTATTAAGTTAAGAGGAAGAACGATTCGATCGAGATTATTGTAGAATCGTATCGGACACACTATGTATGACGCTTATTTCTCGCGAGGTGACGCGAATATCACCTATAATGTGTGATAGAATTATTATATATTCCATGGTATGTAAAATGAGTGAGTGTATGAGTGCATCGAGTATGCAGGCAACGAGTGAGATAAGATACTCTTGTAGAAGTATTTTCCAGCATTGAACTCGAGAACGGCGTTGTTCTCTTTTGCATTTCTCATATTCCGTCGCCTTAGACTTTTCTCGGGAGAAACAAGGAGATAAAAAGTTTGTTCGAAACGCGAAAGAAGGAAAGAAACAGTTTTTCTTCTCTTTTTTTCTTACATTGTTGTCTCTTGCTTCTTCCGATGTGCATTCCATTGATAAAAGAAGAGAAGAAAGAGTGACTGTGTACGTGGAATAAAAAATTGTCCCGTCTCCTGTTTACAATAATGTTTGCATTTGTATTTATTTTTGTATTTTATTGGTGCTTCCGGGACTTTCAGTGAAACATATTCCTGCATAATTAAATATATATATATGTGTGTGTGTATAGACACTAGTACAGGGGAGGTATTTTTACGTGAACCGTATAAAGGTTTTGCGAGATTGACGAACAGCATCCGAATTATATTGCGAAGAAGCATGGTTTATCTCATTTACATTTCGTGCTCGAATGATATATAGGACTTTGTTCAAGTTATTTATATTGGATATATTGATTAAATGTTTAACTGACGTCTCTTATGTAAAGGAAAATTCGAATAAAAATAATTTTGTGGATATCTTTCTGGTTTATCCCTGGTATCAGGAACATTAAGGACCTTCTTATATTAGGAATCGGTGATCGATGGTATTAAAAATGAAACAGGGTGTTGCCAATAAACTGGCAGTTTATTTCACTTTGATAAGCATAGAAGGTATCGAACAATTTCGAGTACATGTCTCGAGTGTAATGAAAAAGATCGATTATGCTTTAATAGTTGAAAAATTACGTATACTACGTTAACAATATTTTCGGTCATTCTTTGAGATGATAACTCGAGCATAAAACGGTTCGTCGATATATACGATTAGATGTTGACGATCATTCGTAAACATTCTACGTAACAATGTTACAAAATCTCTAAGAGTAATATTGCGATGTTCTGTCCTCTTAGCTGTATGACAATAACATTTATTGTTATTCAAGAGCACTTGTTCGTCGTGTGCATACAGTATAACGACAAATACAAATGAAATGTACATTTTTAAATACGAAATGCTATCGACAATTGTATATCTCGTGATAAAATGGCAAGAAGAAGCCAGAGGCGTTGATCTATTCAAACGAACATGGTAAATTCTATTCAGCGATCGGTAGAAAAAGAAAAATAAACAATTCGTTCGACGCAACGCGTTGGCACTGTGACAAACTTGAAGTATGGAAAATCAACACCTCAGTTTCTCTACTCTTTCACGATTCGTCTCGACGATTCTACACAAGAGTTTCTAACAAGTCATCGTGAGGAAGAAATTGTTGTTGAGCCACGGACGAATATTCCATGTCGATCGGTTTCGTGTCGTCGTAAAGTGCCGGAGCTTCGCTGAGGATGATAATCGTGCCCACGATGGAGGCGATCGAAAAGATCCAAAGAAAAAGACGATCCAGTACCATGGCGACGAAACCCCAATCTTGATCTTCCTGTTGTGGAACGAAAACGAAACAAATTTTGATCGTGAATATGATTTTCGTATTAAATTCTTACCGCGTTAAATTCGTCCTGTCGTTGTATGTGATGCTGAATAAACATCACGTTGTGTAAAGCTTTCTCAAGTTCGAAAGGATACTTCTTCTTGGGTGTTACGTCGCTCAGAGATTCATCCAGGCCAGACATCACTGTAGGAAGTCCGTTATATCCACCGATACCTCCCAGGAATCTGTGATGCGCCGTCGTTGTGTGCAATCCGTTGCAACCTGAATCAGGCGCTATCGGTTTATTTGCTGCAAAAACAATTTCATCTATTAATACGTACCACCGATTCGCTGATGTCGAGCAGAATCCGGAGAAGACACTATGGAAGAAGATTGCACCGCGGCAGCAACTGCGGCGTTGAATTTGCTCTTCTTACTGGATCCTCCTCTTCCATAGATTTTGTGTGCAGCGAGGTCGTTCAATAGATCGTCAGGTACTCTCATGAACAGCAACTTTGGTAATCTTCTGATGAATATCTTTCTGACCCACGGTGCCATTTTATGAGTGCTTGGCTTACGATAGTGTACGTTCAGTATAACGATGGTTATCACTACCGATAAACCTACTAGAATCATCGTGAACAGCAAGTACTTGCCCAACAACGGCAGCGCCAACGACGTAGACGGTATAATCTCGGATATTAGGAGGAAAAACATGGTTTGGGACAGTAAAATGTTGATACACAAAGCAATTTTCTCTCCCGAGTCGGCTGGCAGATAAAAAGCCAACACGGACAGGTAGGAAATGCTCACGCAGGGCACGATCAGATTCACCGTATAGAATAATGTTTTTCTACGTAACGTGATGTTGAAAAAGATGTCCGGATACGGTTCGTGGCAGCAGGGATAATATTTCTTGTGTCGTTCCGCTGGAACCCCTAAGATGTCCCATTCTACACTAGGGTAGTATTCGCGAAGATCGATGCCCACTTCCACTTTGTCTCCCATGTTCTGATTAATGTGCTTCAAGTCGATCTGTCGTGAGCAAACAAGGGTCATATTTCGTGTTTGATACTAGTTACAATTTTGACAATTATTTTTACCTGGAAACCATCGTAAGTCCATGAACCGAACTTCATGAAGCAAGTTTGTTGATCGAATGGAAAGTAGCGGACGTCTATTTCGCAGGAAGACTTGAAAATCGCTGGAGGTGTCCAAAGGACTTTGCCAGTGTAATGCAGGATAGCTTTTGTCATCGTAGTCACCCCATACTCTCCGTCCGCACTGTCGATTGCGATATTGTTAGAATTATTAACTTCGTAGAGTACGATTCCAAGAACTTTCGTGCATACTTGTTGTAGAGGACAATGTCCGGAAGCCATATGTGCTCGCTAGGTACATAGAGTTCGGTGACTCCGCCGTATTCAGCTGGATCCCATTGAAACTTGTGATCCTGCCATTCCTGAGACAAGATTCGGTTCTATTAAACATGTCCTGTACATCGACGAAAAACCCGTTACGTTATTTTAGACTTACGTGTTCCAGCCAGACATTCGTCGTAAGGATTTGATCCTTCAAATTCTGTAATTTTTAATTGAAGTTCGCTTACTTAACTATATCGAGTACTTGAGAAAATAGGAAATTAAAGGTATCGCGTACGAGATCTATCAGCTGAGAAAGACGAAGTCCTAGCTTGACGACCACGGTGTCGGTATTATTAGAGACTGGCCGAATCAGTCGGTTGTAATTCGATAACAAGTCGTCGTACAGCCTCTTTGCATCAGGATTACTGTAGCATGTTCTTGCCGAGAGGATCAAGATGACTGCTTGAAGTATCATATTGAGCAAACACCGTGTAGAGTTATTCCAGTCCAATTGACATCCTGTGTATTGCATAAAACTTTCAACTTCTTTTATACACTTTGTTAATTAATTCGATAATTTATTCTTCATTCGACTTCATGAATTAGAGAAAATTAAGTCAATGCCTGTTCGTAGTTCAGCGGTGGTTTTGTGTTAGGTTGCTGTTCGAAGAATAATGAACCTGTTGCGTAAACTGTAATTCTCTTCATATCGAATTTGTCACTCAAATTTTATTATTCATTAAGGTTCATAAGTGGTTAATCGATCCAATTAAAATTGTAAGATAAATGAGTAGATTTTCGAGAGAATTAATTTAACGGATAATCCATAGAACAATGCGAATTGATTTTCCTATTCATTCTCCAAAGTGCAAAAGAAAATCTATAAAGCTGATCGATCTGCACCGGGTCATGTCTTCCGTACAGTCGGTTAAAAAAATTTCTGTCAACCTATGTAAACACTATAGTTCTTCGTTTCAACATTCGAATAGTACTGCGGATTGCAAATTTTCTTTATTTCTAATTCAACAATGATTACACGCGTGAACTGGCACAGCAGAAATAGTACAACACATGATCAACTCACTTTTAATTCCAAAGTTTTAATTTAGTATTTCGATGTTCAAAATATCATCCCTCTATTTGCGAACTCGCGGTCGGATAAATTCAGTCGTTCGTTGATACAACTCAATTTGACCAATTATATATTTTTACATTTACATCGAATTTATTGAATAACTAGCCTCGTATTTTACTAAAACGTAGTCCATTCAACTCGAACGAATTTTACGAACTTTCCAAACGTACTATGGCAATGAACGCGTCAACAAAGCGTGCTTTTCGGATCAACGTTTACGAATAACTTAAAAATAAAATTACATACTTGCGATCGGTTCTCTTCAGGGTCCCTGAAGATGTACGATTCCTAACACGTTCGATCTCGCGCGGATATCATAATCTTTGAACGCGGCTCTTTCGAATCAGCGCGACGCTGCGCCAACCGAGCAGAACCGACGCGACGTGTAATCGACGCGACTCGCATCACTTTCTCGTTCCAATGATACCGGACGAGCGTTAGAACAGCAATGACATTGTGTACAGCCAATGGACCACTGGATGATGTTACGTGCATCTCAGATTCCCCAGGATCAATACCCCATTGCGCATGCACCGAGCTGTTCGAGGGTGGTTGCGCGTTGCCGGACAACCCCCAGGGCGCAGGTTCTGTTCGTTGCACTCGAGGCTAGAAAAACAGGCACACACTAATGTACATCAGGGTTCTGCACGATTCCCTCCGCCTTCACCAACGCCCTTTCGACGCGTATTTTTCGGTTTGTTTTTCACATTCAATTTTTTTCACCCTTTTCTATTTGACATTTTCATTTATTGATTATTGGGGCGGAAAATCTTTGCGCGTTGGTAATCGTATATACCCTGTTAGCGCATTTGGCGTCATAGCGCAGTAACAATTTTCTTCTTAATTCCCTTTTTTAATTAATCGATTACGATGGTCATTGGCGGTTCCTGTATCAGTTATTGTATTAAAGTATTCGGTTACGTGGAAGACCACCACTTGCCTGGTCGCAGGGAAGTTACCACCCCTTCGTTGAGCAACCCGAGAGAAATCCCTTCTCAGTTTTCTAATTTAGCTAACGATGGAACGTTAGAGGGGATGGAAGGAAGTTCGTGCTTCATTTTCGCCTAGATGGAATGGTATTCAAAAGGTTTCCCAGCTGAAGTGCTTCCTTATTTTTTTGCTATTATCTGCTTGTTTAAATCAGCACGCTGATTGATCGATGTTAACAATTTGAACGGTGCTTTGCGTTATCTCGATTGTTATCGTAATTGAAAATAAATTCACTTAGCCTCCAAGGTAATAAAGAAAATTTTGCGGAAGACAAGTTTAATTGAATGAAATTTCGTTGCATCGAATGGCACAGGTAATTTTGTAGGCGATGAGGAGACCGTGTCGGCTAACGTGCTCGGATTTATTTGATCAGAAATTGAAAGCGTAACTCGATATGCCGTGGAATTTTTGAAAGTGGATCCGGAACAGGGAGATAGAAGGAAGAAAGGTTTTCCTTAATTGATTTCGAAGTAATTTGTCTTCGTGTCAGTTTGTTGTTTGCGTACTCTTTTTAGTCAGCGTGTATAACGATAAATGGGATTATTTTTCCGGGTTTCGTTGTCGCGAAGCACTACCGAGTGCACAAGGGAACCACTTTCGAGTGGCATGGACAGGGGTAACTGGCCTCTTCTCTTACGTACGGGTGCACGCGTCCACTAATGCATTTCATATTTTACCCTCAAGTATTTTTTTAATATTAATTAGACCCGCAGGTTGGCTGGAAGACTAGTGAAATCAAATATTTACGCCCCCGTGGTGCTTTATTTTTAAATACTTCTCTGCCCAACGACGGAACAAAGAGCCGCGTTGTTTCGAAATTTTAACGAAACTTTGTCACGATCCATTTCATTCGAAATACTCTACACCGTTTGATAAAATTATTGTTGCAACTATTTTGTTTGAGGATTCTTGGCGATTCATAAAACATAAATAACTTCGAGAACATTTTTGTCGCTATAGCCCCATTTTTCAATGCCATATCCGTATAAAGTTACGAACGGTATTGTATCTTGAATCGGGTGTAAAAACGTACAAGCAAACACGATTCAATGCGTAACATCGAAAACCTTTCTATTTTTCCCGGGGGTAAAAATGTTCGTTTACGTTTCGTCGTTCGATTCGAACCAGCCGAAACAGTCGGTGTATTTACGAGAATTCGTTAACGCTAGAACCAGCTTTCTCGACCGATGCCATTTTTCTCGGCGACAGAAACGAGCCATTACATTACATTACATGTCCGTGCATTAGAGCACTTTATCCTTACACGCGAGCCGTCTTCTTGCGTTTATATCTTTCTAGGTTCATCCCTGATGCGCTAGCCACGATGATAAACGTGACTGTTTTTCCGGGTTCGTTCGTCGCGAACCAGCCGAAAGCTGTAGTGCCACTTTCCACCTCGAGACTCTACTTTGCACAGCGCGTTTAATGGCCGTGAGAAAAGACTTTTTCTAATCATTTCCACGGAATCGATACAAATTTTTTAACGTGGCAGTAATGTTTTATTCTTTGCGAAAACAAAAGGTGTTTTATTCTTTCACCAAATAAATAAATCGTCGACGATTTTTCCAGTGAGAACGGTCCTTCGTTACTATTTTAATATGCCGGAAAGGAATTCAGTGTTAAATTTCAATGTCAACGTTAAGTTCGAATAAACCTTCGTCCGTAATATAAAATTGTACACGCGTGTACGTGGGTATGTATGCGCTTGCACGATCGTTTCGTATAAGCTCACCGAAACACCCGCGGCATGTTACACATAAGGGATGCATCTGTCGAGGAATATGTTCTCCAACGAGGTGCATTGAAATGCGTTGCACCATCCTCTGGGTATCTCTCTCACTCCGCACCGCTGTTTAGCTGCTCGAAGTGTTAATGCCAAGATTCTAGACTAGTATACCGGCCGAAATTTATGGCAGAATATTTTCAGCGAACGAAGGGGACACCAGGACGATTTAATAGAGTTAAGTCTGATAAATGAGAAAATAAAACGGTGCTAGTACGGGAGTTAATTAATAAGACTGCTAATTTAATCGTCGATACGTGGAGAGTTGAATTTGATCAGGTTGAGAGGCTGAATCATGAGAGAAATTTCTATCTCATCGCGGACTTGTTGCTGCTTCCGATGACCATTGATCGATGGAATCGATACGCGTATCGTAAAGCGTTAACGAACCGAAATTGATCTCCCATCGTTTAGTAAAGAATCAAGTCGCTATTCGTCCGTTGATAAAAGTTCTCCCTCGCGCTGCCACTGTTTCCTCGTGAAATATGCATTATGCATCTGGTTAAAAGCTTGCTCTTCTTCGGTATGTGTGCACGCGTTCCGGGTAGAGGATCTTCTCCGAAGGCGTAGCAAAGTATTTTACGCTTTATGGCTTGTACCTCGGTACATCTGTTTTAAGCTGCAGCAAGAATGCTTTGCAACGTCGTTTATTAAGGTATGCTGTAACTTTTCTTCTTTCATCTTCCAGCTGAAATATTTAACACGTATCGTTCGCTAATTTTAAACAGGATAACAGCACTTTCGACGCCCCTTCCGCAGCGCTTCTGTTCGGTCTATCCTTTAAATTGTGCGATAAACGGAGACACGGAAATTCGTGTACCTCCGTGCAGTGAGTTATTAATCGAAAACAACTCTTGGGATCTCGTTTCTGCCAGTCTTTCTTATCCACGTCGAAAGTGGCAAGCGTGGAGGCGTGTTTGAAATTTTCAACATAGCGAACCAGGTTACACGAGAGAGAATCAGAGGAGTTTTCTAGCGAGAAAAGAAAAGAGGGAACGAAAAGGAAGAAAAATACGTATGGTCACGCGTTACGTCGTGCTTTACCGCCATCGCATCGTAGGGTACCAGGATTCATGCAGTTCCTTCTATAACGTCGATTCTAAGAACTCTTTTGCCGCAATCCACGGCCATATAACAAGAATGTATCTTAATAACGAGAGCATAAAGGGAGAAGGATCGAAAGTAAGGGATGTGCCTCGAAATTGGTTCTTGGGAGGTACCGGTAATTAATGTGGTGTCACGCATCAAGTAACCCTCTCTATCTCTTAGCATGTTACTTGTTCTCCCGTGGCTGTCGCACGGGGAAAACTCGCAAGTCCACGAGATAAGCTGAAATCCCATTACACTTCGTCGTTAGATTCTCCTGTCGCATTGTAAACCAGTTGGTCGTCCTTGTACCTCTTCTCGCCTCTTCTCTTCTCTCGTTTTCTCCTCCCTTCTCGCAGAATCTCTTTCGTCTTTCTCCGCTTTCCACTCTTCACCACCTAACCTGCCTTCTAAACGCGGGATAATGGTCAAGGCGTGTTGGAGTTTAAACGAGTGTTTGCTCGAGCTCTGTAAATTATGGCGAGCCCTTTCGCAACACCCGGTATATATGCATACGTACGCGAAAAGGTGTACCGTCGTCACGCCTCACGCTCGGCTGATCATTCTACAGCCGCGTTCGCGTTGCGATAACACTTTTAATTCTTTGCCTTACCAACTTAGTTTCAACCAGTTTTATTTCTTAGGTCGCAACCGTTGCTCAAGAAACGATGCTTGTTCTTGCGATTTCTGGCCTCGAGTTCCTTGATAATTTCTTGTATCGCGGCAAGTGCTGCTTGCTCGTCAGGAGGATACGCAGAAAGATTCTGTATTAATTGTACAACGCGTTGATAATTTCGTTGGGAACGATGGTAAGGAATCGCGACGAAAAAGATCGAGGTTTAAATCTCGGGGTAGCGATTCGATCGATCGGATATCTTCTTTGTACATACGTAACCGTTCGAAGTAGGCGAACGTCTTCGTTGATCCAGAAGCGTTCTCTTCCTTCCAATTTCAAGGGTTTCCGTTCCATTCACCGGCTCATGCAGAACGAGAAAAATGACTTTGTGGCGAACCGCTTCGTCCTGCACCTTTTTCCCTGCTCAACCTTTTCTACCAGTCGTCGACTTTTTTCTCTTTCGTTCGTTCAGCCTCCCGTGAGAGTTGTCTCGGCCCGTCTGTCACCGACATCATTCGCTCGAGTTCTGATCTTTCAGCAACGTTAAGGCAAGATGTTCGGTCCCACGAGGCCGACAAGGCGGTGAAAGACAAAGGGAAGACGGAAAAAACAGGGAGGAAACGCGGACGCGTAAGGGATAGATAATATCGTGCGAGTTACAAAGATGTTTTTATAAGCAGATTTTCGAAATTTTCGAATCTTTTTTATCCTTAGTTCGTTCACGACCTGTTCGTGTTATATCTACAGCACGTGCTTTTAGATAGCGCTATCGAACGCGCTCAGCAAATCCGAGGATGTCGATATTCCAAGGAAGCTTATCCATCTTCTAGATTGAAAATACCTATGGGAAATACGTCCAGTGGCCGGGCACGTGCCGATCTACCGACCGTTTCCATTTTCGCGAGACATCGCGATACTTGGACGCGCGGAAACTTTAACGCTAGCAGTTTGGTCGCTAGGAACTTTGTATCGTTAAGAACTGTTCAGCGACGATTCGAAAGAGACTACGCGAAAGCTTCGGTAGAACATTCCTCGCGTCTGAAACTGGACGACCTAACTAGAGGAGATCGTTCGAATTATCGTCCGACACCTTCGAGCATAACGAATCAATTTATGGGCCGCAAACGCAAATGCTGGTCGGTCACCGATCGGCCTACCATCGCATGAATTATTGATATATTTGACCATGGCGCATCGGTAATGGTTCTGTTCGGTTTGGTTCGTTCGTTGCGTACAGCGGATGCCTATCGAGTAGACGGGAACAGTTTCGTGCAGGGGCGTGTTCGCGTTGTCCAAAAGCAAGCAATGCAGAACACGGCAACCCTCGAGGAATTCCGGCGTCTGCGCCCCGTAAACAAGAACTTCACGCATACCCGTTTATTTTGGAGAATCCCTGTAGATCGGCGGCCCTCCCGGAAATACCGTACACATACCCCATCAGGACAGCGTTGCAACGGAGTACCGCATATCTGAGGTTGTCCCGCGTACCTACCTGCATTTACGTGTACGCGCTTGTCACATATTTTCCCTCGGTTCGAGCCGTTTCGCTCCGCTTAACCGTAGCCCCTGCGGTTCACGATTACGAGACTATTTCGCTGGAAATTTGAGGCGTTATCGAGAACCGATCGCCCCGATCTGCGCTCGTTCGATCCCGTCAAATATTTCTATTCGCTCGCGTTCTCCGCGTTTTCGCAGAACGGTGCGTGCTTCGAAATTCACGGTCACCGCGCGTTTCCAGAGCAAAGCCGACCCGCGGAAAATGCCTGTTTTATGCTTCGAGCTAGGCAAACTCGCGACAACGATCATCGGTGGTCGTCGCTCGAACAAATCTCCAGTCGATATCCTCTCGACGGGTCCCAGTCGCTCAACAAGTAACGACGCTGCTCGAGTTCTATCAACGCATCGCCTTTTGCTATTTTTACCGATTCGACGAAACGAAATTCGTTCTTCTCGCTGAAGGAATCTTCCTTGCTTTAGACAGCGGTTGATCCTCGCAAATTGCCACGTCGTATCGTTTTATTATCCTCCTCTTTGAAGCTGCAGTGGATTTCGCGTTATTCCAAACTTGTGGATACGCGAAACGGACTTTTCGAGCCTTCTCAAAGGAACTTTAATCGAAAGAATCGCGTTCCGCGAACAGAGTAGCGACTTTTAATTTAACAACGGTGTATCGTTTCTTCAGTTTCGTCGATGTTAAACCAAAAGGCGCTTCGCCAATTTATTCGTCGACGTTCGTTGCTGGTTCCGTTACCGTCGTCGATAACGATATCCATTCGTACGGTTGACCCATTAACGTCTCCGCCCTTTAGGGTACAGAGAACCCTCCGGTCGTTTCGTTAAATCAACGATTTCGGGCTCGTCAACGGCGAACGATTCGAGCGAAAGCGCAAGGAGGGAGGAAGAATACGGCTAGAGAAGAAACCGAAGGAGACAGAGAGAAGCTACAGGGCCTATGTCCGATATGTCCGCATTGGATAAGGCTTCGTTTCTATTGTACAATTTCAACGAAAAAGAGAAACGAAGAGGAGGACAAGTGCGAAAGGGAGACACTCTGTTTCTTTTTCGGTAGATACCCCTTGCACCCCTTTGCCGCTTCTGCACTTCGTTCAGCACCCTCTGACGAGTCGACCTCGCACCGCCAGTGTCAGTATCGACTGGGATACCTCGTGGAGAGAACGGCAACGAGGAAGGACAGAGGGTAGGCGAGATGCTGAACACGTACAAGTGGAACGGAAAGCGCAGGGTAGATCAGAGCAGAGGGACAGAGAGGGAGAGACAGACAGAGCGACTCGTCGATTCTCGACGAGCGTCGTGCACAGTGCCGTGCTTCGAGTGCACCCCGCTCGGGACCGGCAAAATTTTTTCGCAAAAAAGATTGCTCCCTCTTCGGCGATCAGCGAATCTCGTACGAGACAACGCTTTTAGCTACCGCTAAAAATCGGTAGCTAAAGATCGGTAGCTTTTAGGGAAAAAGAGCTCGCACCGATCGCGAAAGTCACGGAACCCGCAAGGGGTTTCGTGGCGTGAAATTTTTCGCGGTCCTCCACGATGCGGAAAAACAAGCGGAAATAAATAGCGGAGAAAGCGAAAGAGGTTCGCGTATCCTGTCGGCGCGTCGCCGCCTCGAGGTTTGCACATGGTCTCGCGTTCCTCTCGGACTCGATCCGCGCAAACTCGCCGGTCCTCGGCCGTGTTCGTCGCCGGTCCTGTCGGTGCTGCCACATGGACGCGCGTCGTGTTTTGCGGGCTTCGCGAGCTTTCAGGGGCGGCACCTGGGCGGTGGGGGCGATTCGTCGGTGTACACCGTAGAGGATCGCGCGCGCAGGGGTGGCGGCGGCTCGGCTACGTTCGGTCGACTTCGCAAGTCATCGCCAGCGTCTCGCGTCGGGGCTTCCACATGGGTTGGTATTGGCTCCCGGGGCGCAGGGTGGCTTGTGCGGCGGGGCTCTAACCCGAGAGAGACTCCGAGCGTAGAGAACGAGCGAGTCGACCAACTGGAGCGAGAAAGTAGGAACGGTTGGCCAGCGTAGGAGGGAGAGGAACGGAAGAAAAGGGCGAATGCGCGAACGAGAGGGAGCAAGAGGGAGAGATACGGCTCGCCACAACACCCCTCCCAGCCTCCACCGCCTCCTCCGCCACCCGCGGAACGGGCAGAGCGTCAGTGCTAAGGTGGGTTGCTCGGTCGGAACATTGCCAGAGAGAGAGAGACACGTCCTGGGAGTGCCTGCTGCACCGACACGACTCCCTGGTGCAGGACCCGCAGCGGTGCAAGGATCCAGCGAACGCGCGCACCTCGACCGAGCGAGTGACTGACTGGACCGAGTGATCGACACGCGCCTAACCCGCGTACACGCGCGTCAACAGGCACGCGAGCAAGATCGTGCAAGCGGAAAAGAGGAACGGGAACGGGAAAGAGGACGAGAAATAGAAGGAGAACGAGAACGAGAACGGAAGCCAGCTGCCAACGTTCACCGTTTGTTCGTGCGAAACGGTGCAGAGAAAAAGGAGTCATCCTCGCGCGCAGCGGAGACGACGCGACGCGTCTCGGTGGTGCGTCGAGCGGGTTTGCGACAGCCGCGAGATATAACGGTGGGAATTCCTCGGGCGATCGGGCAGGGAGTACGCGCTCGGAATGACGAGAGAATCGGAACGGTGCAGGAGGCTGGTCGAAACGGTCGACGCGGCTGAGACGACGACGGCTACGACGACGATGACGATGGCAACCTTTCGTTTGGTCGGCTAGACGCGGTGCACGTATGTACGTGCGCATCGGTTCAAAGCGGACAGAAAAGCTGGACGAGAGGGCGAGGGTGGAAGCGAAAGGTGTGTCGAGAAGACGAAAGTCGAAGTCGGTAGGAGGTCAGCGTGGCTTCAGGGTGGCGGTGGCCGATAGTGATGGTAGTGGTGGTGGTAGTGGTGTAGTGGTGGGTGCTCCGAGCGGTGAATGATCGTCGTCAGCCTCGTGGAAGAGGCAGCCGCCGCTTATGCGGGCTGCCGCGCGTGCCGCATCGTCGTTGCCAGCGAATGATTCGAGTCGTTCCGCGGGAGATAGAATCGTCGGAGAGGAGGAGACGAAAGAGAAAAAAGGAGGGAAGAGCGTAGCTAGGCGACCCTCTTGGGATTCGTGATCGTCCGTGAGCGTCGCGTCGCGAATATCGGCGAGAATCGGCGAGAATCCGCGCGAAATTTCGAAGAATCGAAGGGAGATACGAGAGAGGGAAAAGCGAAAAGGGGCAGAGCGTAGTCCGCGGTCGTCGAGCTGGCGGCTGGCAGGAGCCGCTCGAACTCGTCCGGGTTATGGCAAGCAGGCTCGCGGTCACGGATATCTGTCGGAGAACCATGAGGAACGCGTCGTCGTCGACTCGAACGAACAGGTTGCGAACGAACGTGGCCAGCTACGCGAGGATCTCGAGGAGACGCGCGTCGACGACTACGGGTAAGAGGACGAGTATCTCATCGGCAACAGCATCGTTGGCAACAGCAGCGTCGAGGAAAGTCGTTGGATCGAGGATGACGAGGAACCTGGCGAGAAACGCGTCGTTGAAGATCGTTGTCGCGAGCAGCCTGTCGAGGATTCCGTGTACGCTGGCGCTGCAAGTAACTGTAATCGGTGGCGGTGCCGCAGTCGCTGGCTCGTACGTTCTCGGGCCATCGAATGGCTGGTAGCGCGGAGGAGGCAACGCAACGGTCTCTAACCATCTCGTGTCTCGTTAAGCGGCTTAGAAGCAGTGCGGTTGTTGTGCCGTCCGGATCCGTATTCGAAGGCGAGTTTCTCGTGGTCGGTCTTTCGTAACGGTGGTGCCGCGTCTTCTGGTGGGTGTTGGTGTGTTGGTGCGCCGTCTAGCTCGTGTCACGGTTTAGGCGTACCGGTGCCGGCCGGCCGGTCGCTCGTTCCCGATACCCGCGTCCTGCCCGCAGTGCGGTCGAGCCTCGGCTGAGCCAGCGGGGCCGTTATCCGCGCGCGTCTCGGTGACGGTCCTCGGTGACTGTCCGCGACCGCACCGGTCACCGCGACGGTTACGCGTCCGGGGTTGACGCGCGACGACCCTTACGACGATTACCACGCGACCACGGTCACGCCGACGGCGGCAACGGCCTCAGAGACGACGGCGACGACACCCGCTACGACCACGACGACGAGTACGTGGGGGATATGTGCGGGTGCGCCACGTCCACGCGACGAGGACTGGGGACTGCTGCGGGTAAATCGGCACGGCGCGCCAAGTCCTCGTGCTCGCTACACAGCACGCCCGGGATACGGTAGCTCGTCCTTCACCGTTACTCCTCATCGACGCCCGCGGGCAATGTGCCCACCCGCCGGCAGAGCAACGTGAGTACACTTTTTCTCTTTCCTCGCTCTCTCTCTTATCCCTCTATCTTCGTGCATCGTACAAAGCGATGCACCGACCTTTTAGGCTATCGCGTCTCCGCCTGGTTTACCCGCACGACGCGTCCTCGATTCTCGGATTCTTGGAATTTTTACGCGCGTATCGAAAAACCCGAGCGCCTAGCGTCACCATTCTTTCGAACAGTCGGACCTTCCGGTTTACTTAGCCTTTGTTGTCCGACAGTTTCAGGGAATACACGATACACAGTGTTTACGTTTGAGCCGCGCGCGCGGTCCTTCGTTTCCTTTTCTATACGCTGTCGACGAAACGATAAAGCGTTAGTTTGCGCCTACCGAACGAAACGCTCGAGACGCTTCAACGAGCGACGAAACGCGTGCGTGGATTTAATTTAATTAGCCCGTCGATGTGAATAATTTTAACGGTGTCGGTCCTTGTTACGCGTTGCCCGTCGCGAAAAAAACAAAAGCGTTTAATTAAATTCTCCTCTCTTGACTTTCGACTGTTTTCGTTTGACGGACAAATGATCGCGCTTTCCCGTTTTTACAGTTTTCCGCGCTCCCAGCGTGCTCTCGGGATCGCTTTTGTACCGCTAATCTGAAAACTGTTCAGAATTTCGAGCTGTGCCACCGTCGGGTCTCGAGGAAGGGGAAGAAAAAAAGCAAAATTAACGTTGTACGTTTGCTCAAACGCCGGAACTTCTTCCCTTTTATTCTCAAATTAAAGATCAACGTTGAAACAGCCGGCAAATATTTGCCTTTCTATCTGAAAAAAAAAAAAAGAAGTAGCGCAGCGAAATATCGATCGATCGCGTTGCAGCGAAACGCTGTATCTTTCCAGGCACAGGAATTTCTGTTTCATTTTCATTCGCGTTCAAAGGAAATCAATTCGAGAAACGAACGGACCGGTTAATCGACGCGAAATCCTGGTTAAATACAGAGCAGAGATGTTTTTTCTTTCTGTTCTCCGTTTGCTCGTTCGCAACGCGTCTTTGCTCAGGACGAGGAATAAATTGCTTCTTTTCCCTGAACTTTTAGCGAGGAAAGCCATCCAAAAGCTCCAACGGAATCGCGCGAAAACGTCGGAGTGCTTTCAAGGGGTGCCGTGGTCCTGGGCGTAGTCCTCTAGTCTCTCTCTCCTTTTCTTCACCCTCCACGAAGTTCAACTCCCTCTCTTCGCTCCCACTTTTCCCTCGTGCCTTCGATATTTTTCTCTTCTTCGATGTTTCGTCGATACCTATGTGTCTCGTCAACTTCCAAAAGGTGATCGCGATAAAATTCCATGAAAATTTATTATTCATCCTCCCCCGTGCTTCGCGACGTTCCTTTTAATTCGAGCTACGCAATTTAGATCGCGGATACACGCTCGTTTTTTTCGAACCGGGCGGCGAATCGATCATAATTTAAATTTTCGTTCGCATTGTCCACGGTATTCGCGTGACGCGTATCGACACCGCGATTCGTCGAACACTATTTTTCATCGATACGTCGGCGGAACGAATTAACGTTTCCTTGGAATTTAAAACGCACGCGTAAAACGTTAAACTCGTTTGGACATTTATGGACGCGTTTCAAAACTCCTCGTTTATTAACGTGCCGTTGAACAACAACGATCGCGTTTATCCCGAAGCTTTCATTTTTTTTTCTTTTTCAACTGCGATCAAATCACGAACAAACGTTGCTTGATTTCGTTTACAACGATCGTCGCGTTCCGTCATCGTTTGTCTCGTAATCAGAGTACCTCCGCTTTATCCGTGAAATGTCCATCAAATTCGCCGCAATCATTTCCCTGAACGCATATGTGATCGATAAATACAAATCGGCGACTGTTTCGAGCAATTTCAAGTCCACGAAACTCGTTTGTTCGTGAAACGAATCTGTTTTCGTTTCGTGCGTGACTCGTTCTCCCGAATCGTTCGGTGATTCGATCCTTTCGATGGAAGATTTTCTCTTTTTCTTTTCTAGCTCGTTCGAACCGATCGTGAGATCGCGACGAGGTAATAGAAACCCGATTTCACGGTGTTTTTTTCAATTTTCACGATGGCTCAAGGCGTTTCGCGGCGGCGGGGAATGAAGAGTTTTCGATCGTGGATTCGGAAGGTCGTTTCGTCGTCACCGCGCGACGCTTCCGGATAAAGCCTGACACTTCCGGCGCGTCAAGCGAACTCAGGTCTCCATGGAAATGCGAGAGAACGGACGGTCAAAACCTGCTGACGTGGTAGCACTTCCGGTGCTACCACCGATTCTGTGTCATTTTATCGGCGAATCCTTGATTAAAACACTCTATCCTAACGCGTTACGATTCAATTTTTCCACGAAATATCGGTTTTTCAGAAGCCGGTATTATCGAATATCCCCCCACGAAAGATATTTCTCGTTTTATCGTTTTGTTTCAATTTTTGCTTTCCATTTCATCGTCGTTTCGACTAATATCGTCGATTAAAACGATCTAGTTAGATACGATTTCTACGAATTGTCGGATTACAAAGATTCCTCACCGATGTCCTCAACTATCTCGATACAACCATCTTAACGAAGCGAATCTGTTCCCGATGGTTGTGCTTGTCGGTCGTTAAAAATGCAAGTTTTTCGAACGACCCAAGTCACATAAAACGCAAAACGTTTTAGCAAAAACACCATTAAGGATTCGAGAACTGTCATCGTCAGTCAATCGTCTCGCCTAGGCATCACGCGAACGTGATTTACTAGCCGAGATATATTGATATTATTCAAATTTATGATCCACTCTTCATGGTTATATGTATGCAGGGACGAAATTTACATTCGAATTAACGTCTGCCTCTGCTGAATCTCTCTAGCCTGTACAGTGTTCGGATTTCCTCTTTGCTCGTCACGTTCGTCACGGTCCTTCGCGTGTCGCGAAACTTTCCTCGCTTCTTTTTGATCCGATGCCAGCTTATTTCGAGCGAATGCCCGAATCCATCCGAGACCACGATCTCGATTTTAATACTTCAAATACTGCTTCACGGTTTATCGTTCGAATCTTGCAATTGATTCCGCGGTATCCGCGCGATCGAATGGTCGGCAGGGCAACTAACGTGTTTCACTGTCGCAGTAGAGATGGATATGCATGATCAGAAGCGAAACGAAAGCCCGTCGCTTTTACGGAGTTAACGATTAATCATCGGTTGTCGCTCGAACCCAGAAATGTTCGAAACGAGTTTACTCGGCTTTTTCCTACGTTTACGACGACTTTTAACGCGTTCGGTTTGTTTATTCTCGCGAGCCATCTTCGTTCGTAGCGTCGCCTTTTATCGTTTCCCCCGCGATTCGATTTCCCGTTTCATCAGATTACCGCACGTATTATCGTATAAGCCGTCGAACGACCGTGACATCCGCTTTTTCTGCTTTTAATCGTTGTCGGTCGTCGTTGAACTTTGCCCGAATTCTCGTTTTATCGACTGCTTAATCCGCTCGATTACGATCCTACCGAGCCGACATTGAATTCCTCACCTGAACGGATCGTGGAATTAGTATTCATAGCGGTGAATAACACGCGACGGTGTTCCGAACAATTTTCTACGGCCATTTTCACTTTTCCTCTTGCCTACATGACATAGAACAATAGCGTGCTACGTGATTACTTAGAAAGGATCCCTGCGAGAGTTGCTTAACGCTTCGGGTAATTGCCTCCGTGATACATGTTACGTATCGAATTACGATCTCGCGTAAAATACTTTCGTTGCATGCACCTGTTCGGAAAATAAACGGGTGTAATCGGTCTGGCGAATTGCTTTCGAGTTGCTTCGAAGCGGAACCGGCACTCCTATTATTGTTAGGTCCGTAAGTCTCGATTCCATGATTTCGTGGTTACTGTATGTTGTATACCCTGTACGAGTGGGCGGAATCGGAAGTTGGACCGCGGTAAAATATCATAACAGCTATAAATGTTGACAAAGTCTGCGTGGAATGACGCTAACGTACGAATCTGTCCCTGTCCAGTCCAGCCACATGTAAAATTAGCGTCACGTATTCGCGTGGACAAAGGCGCGATTAAATGCGAGTCTAAACGCGCAATTGAAATTAATGGAGTCGGGCTCGGTCGAGTTACACTGCACAATGATCGCAATCCAAAACGATTTGTACGTCCCCTCGACCCTTCGCGGTGCGTGTTAGCGTACAATTCCATTCGACAAATATTATCGGACGGTTACGTCAATATTTTCGTTTCCGATAATGTAACGTGATAATTTCGCAATTATAATCGCCAAGTCGCGTAATGATAGTACGATCTTCCGTTATTAGGTTATGATACAAATAATTTTCTCTCGGTCAGACTGTTAGGATTAATCCGGTACTTGTTGTTGGACCAAGGCTTATTAATTCTTGGTATGTCGAATCGATTCCTCCGATACGGAACATAGCTGGGCTCGTAATTAATACTTTTATCGGTTCTGTCTTTTTTTTTAGCCGGAGAGAACGGGTAGGTAGGCATACAAGTTAAAGCGACCGAGTTGGTCGGTCACTGTGAAGTAGCGTGGTGTTACACCACGTAACCGAGTGAACCGCACCCACCGCACTGCTCCATTTTCTTACTCGATCGTAAATGAGTGACGGAACGGGCTACTGGAGCACGGGACCACCGCGCGAATAGATATTTCGAATGGATTTCATCGACGAATCGTTCATTTTCCCGTGAAAGCGAAGCGTACGGAAATCGGTTAACTACAGTTGTCCGTTTTACTCGTTTGCGCGCGAATCGATTTTGTCACGGAGCCGTCGAGCGCTTTCGAGAAAAGCTCGTGGGAAATTTATCGAGAAAATCTTCCCACGATTTTATTTACTTTCCGAACGATACCTTTCCTTCTTCTGGCACGGCGATGCGCGAGCAGGAATCGCGGAGACGAAATAATCGGATGTTTTTTTTACGATCGATGCTTTTTCCGTGATTATTCGAAGACACGGCGAGATTCGAACGTAGGCGCGCAACCAGATATCGTTCGCTTTAACTCGATCTCCATGAAAATCGAGAACGTCGTTTCGAGCTGGGCGTGGCTGTAGCTATCGACAAAATTCCGTTTACCATTTGCCATTTTCGATCTGACCCGCTTTTCCTCCGCTCGAAAATCTGCCCAGGCACGATTTTATTTACGCGTTTTGTAGCATGTACCGCTAATCTTCCGGATTTACTACAACCGTAAATTGTACGGTTTACAGACGAAACTGTAGGGCGATAATTGCTTCGGGATTCCATCGGTCGGTTATAGTAAATTGTTTTAATTACTTTGTATTCGTTGTATGAAAACTATCGTTTAATTCTTGCACCTCGTTCCTACGAAATTGAACGATTTTCATTAAAATTATTCGAAAACCGTATCTTCTGGTTAAAATCGCGTTGGTAATATCGTCCAGACACGCTTCGTCGAAGCAAGGAAATTAGTTAAAATTTGGCATGAATCATGATCCGGTGGACAAACCTATTAGTTGCATTTCGAGCTTCGTATCTAATCGATATAATCAACTGGAATGTAACGATCACTTGAACGGTGTATAAGCGTTTAATACGATCTCGATTAATCCGGGAGCAAATATTTCCACCCCTGTATTTTGCAGCTGTTCAAACGGGTCGAGGGTAATCTTTTAGCCTTAAAAATATCGCGATGAAAAATCAAGTGAAATTTCTACGACGTTGCTCGTTGATTTTATCGTTCGCGTTTCAAGACTGCTCGCTACGAAAGCGTTTTACCGCGGCTGAAAAAAAAACGAGACGAAAGAAAGAAGTCGCGAAAACACGAGGGAAATCGCGAGCTCCTCGAGCTCCACCGCGAAATCATCAAATTGCTTGTTAAACGAGTCGAGTGTGTGTACATAGCGCTTCGTTTCCTTGCCTTCTTTTATCGATCGCACTCGAAGCGATGCACTCGAGTGTCGATATCTGAATGCGCGCATTCAAATTCGCGTTGGCCGCTCGAGACTCGCGATAAACGAGCATATCGTCCAATAATCAGTTCCCTTTTGTTTTTCCATAAACAAAAATATGCATACGTATATCGCAAAGGTAGCTGGCTAGTCTTGAGTAGATTGACCAGAAATTGTCGTATCCTATGTCATAGGTGATATTTTGCGAGGGTATCGGACTTTGTAGGCGCGTTTCGAAATCGGTCATTCGATATGCAACAACCTAATAGAAAGACTTTGGTTGATCGTTGTGTATCGAGGACGTTGATTCTCATCCGAGCGAGGAAAGTATGCACAGACTGCATTTTTCATTTCGAGGCTATTGCCGGCGCAGTCGCGAATATGCAGGTTAAAGCGACCGAGTTCGCCCCTCGGTATGAAGTGGCAGTGTTGCACACCGAGGCCAAGAGAACCGCGTATCCACGCCACTGCTCTATTTTTCTTCCCTTTCGTCGTTGGTCTCCTGTTCCTGGCTGGCCACCGATGGAACCACTTTGTAATGCAAATGTTTCGCAATAATAATTTCATCCTCTGCCCTTGCCAGCCCCTTTCTGTACACGGCTCGCTTCGTCGAGAATATTAAACGTGGCACGTATGTAGGTGTGCGCGCGCGTGCACGTGTGTGTGTCACGGGGCACGAAAACACGGCCGGTGTTGACCGAATCCAGGAAAGCTAGGGAAACGAGAAAATAAGAATTTCAGAACAGCCTGTGGCGGCTAGCCTCTCGACTCTCCTGCGAACCACTCAGTCACGCGGCTGACTGCCGCATAATAGTGAATGATGCACCGGAGACAAAGAGCCACAAGTAACGTAACGCTCGTCCGCTGGAAATTCTACGATTGTTAGTTTTTAATGAGCTCGTCCGCGCGATCGTCGTCGGTATTCGCGTTCGGATGACCGATCGTTCCGTTGATTGCGCGGCAAGCGATACTCTGTTCCACGTACACCCTTATCGTTCCTATTAGACCACGTTATCGCAGTTTGCAGCCTTTCATGACCCGTCTGACGGCTTTCGCGTCGAGACCTTCGAACGTTAACCGCGACTAATGGCCCTTCGACAATTTTTTTCAGCGAGCGCTAACTGCTGCGAGTCTACAATGTTTTTCTTTTTAGCGAAGGTGTATACGTGGCTACGCGAAGAGAATACGCGAGATTTCTATCCGGACAAGTCCCGAGAGCGCGTCTGTACAGGAATGAGAAATGATCGTAAGTCGCGAAACTTTTCGAGGAAACAAAAGAAAAAGCATTCGAATGGTAAGTTTGGGCGAGATTCGGTTGGTAAATGGGGTAAGAGCAGTTTCCTTGCACACCGGACTCTCGAAACTTTGACAGGTTCATGCAAAAAGCCCTTACCAGAAACTTCTTTCGATGACCAGCCTTCGAGAACGATTTTACGTCTTTGCAAACACGCGAAACGTCATTCATCGATCGTGTACGATACTTTCGGGGATCGTTCGAAGTTTCAGCCTTCGTCTTGAAACGTCTCTCGCAAAAATTCGTTTTAACGGAACAGGACGATCGTTAGCCTTCGTCTGGAAATCTCGACGCTTGTCGATACGATTTTAGCGGAGAATTGTTCGAAATGGCTTGTCTCTGCAAGAGTGCATGTTTTTCGAGCGTGTTCGCTTAACCTGCTGTACGCTCGAGTTTACTTTTTGCCACGTTTAAAGTACCTTTTCCCTCTGGCGTGGACGTCGAGGGCCGGATTTGTGGCCCGTTGCTTAATTCCCTTTTTCCGTATCTTTCGACCGCCTTCCATTCCCGACCTCAAACCAACCCTTTCTTTCTCTCTTCCTCGCTATCCGCCGCTTTCAACCCATGAAAACGTAATCCTTTTTTTTCCCCTCGTTTATCTGGATACGCTGGCGCCTGCAGTCTTATTTCTCTCTCGCTGTTTCAACCGGTTCGTCGAACAATGGAGGAAAACCCGTGCGATTCTTCGCGTTTTGTTCGCCATCGAGGTTTTCGCGTGAACTCTGATCGTCGAAGGAACAGTTTTAAGAACGACGCTTTTCCTCGCAACGACTGACCCGCGTCTCGGCCATTTTATCGGCTAGTATTTTGTCGAACGATCGAACGACGATTCGATTTCGTTTATCGATCAGATAATTTAAACCTCGGTTTCCACTCGATCGCTGTTGAAATCTTTTTATAGCGAGACAAATGGAGGTCGTCGTACTTAACGAGGACAATTTTTTGCTGCCCTCTTTATTCGTCCCTTGTTCCCACCCCTCTGTGTCATCGTTCAGCTGGAAAGTATTCCCTTCGAGCGTTCAACGAACCCTTCGTCGAATAACAAACTAGACGAGTATAAACTCGAAATCGTTAAACGATTCGGACCAATTCGCCATCGGTACGGGGGGAAACCGTAAACGGTTATCGTTCGTCGTGAGCCGCCATTAAAACCACGCGGCAACTGAATTCAACGACCGAAACTTTTGAGACTCGGTGGCGGACAGGTAATTAGGGGACTTGCAGCGAAACCCCTCTGTTTTCCTCGTTTCGTTACGCTTAAATCGCTTCCGATGTTTCGTTATGCTTAAATCGCTTCTGACTCCTCGCGAATGGAAATCGATGTCGAAAAACACGATGCTTTTAACGACGGTTTTGTTCGTTCTAAACAACTTTGCAGCCGAAAACGTAATAGGCTAAAATCGAGCGAAATGTTTCTAAAGCAAATTAAGCGATACGCTTTTGAAAAGTGAATTTCGTGGATATTCGCAACTAACAACCTCGGAACGGAATCAGATTCGGGTAGACGAACGATGGTGGAGAGAGACGGAAGGGAAACGGTTGGAACGGCATCGCTACGTTTATACCGAAACCGTATTCTCACCGTTCGCCAACAATTTCAGAAGCAAACGGATCCTTTAAAGCGCTTAAACACACGGCCATGGTTTACTGCTTAACCACGAGATCAGCTATGCGGAAACACGGCAGAGGATCAAATCACTGAGAAGCGACAAACGAACCTAAACCTGGCTCCTGTTATTCGCTTTCTCGAACGATCAAACGATCGAGCTACGAAAAACTGATTACAAAAAATAATGTATATTTAATGCAACTTCCATAATGAAAATATTTTTTCGATGGTAGGTTAGATCGTAATAAAGTTGATGCATCGGGCAGTTTCGATATTTTGCTTCCGAACGAAGAGCATCCTTCCTCGCTTAATTAAAATTATTTCTCCGATGTCCACGAACCACGAGACGTATTAAAAACATAGCAACGTTTTTTATACGGCGTTGTCAATATTTGTGAGTTAGTTAATACCCGAATACACACGCCCACCGTACATATTTTAATAAAGCAACAACTTTTTACGCTTGATAATATCGGCTGGTTGTTTTATCGGAGCGCAATCGCTGGATGCTGAACGATATTTCGTTTTTTCGCGATCTACGGGGTGTCCTGTAGCGATTAGTTTCGGAAATTGAACGCGAACGTTAATTATTTTGCTTTTTCGCCAAAAGGGAGACGTAAAATTTGTCGGAAATGAAATTTCGCGTAAATGGAAGGGAACGGTTTGCTGCGAATAAGGAGAGTGTTTTTTAACGTTCCCCGGTCGAAATTTGGCAGTTCTTCACGGGGAGACAAAACGACAGGGCGTGATTTTACGCGAACAGTTTCATCGCGTGTAAAACGAGGAACAGCGAGTATAAATTCTCCCAGCGAATACTTTATGTGCGTTGATCCGGAGAAAAAGCTCCGTCAGAGGTAACCCGGTATCCGGGACTGCAACGACCATGTAAAATATTATGCCGGAGGTTCTATTTAAATAACAAATCGCGAGAGCAAGTACGGTGACGTTATTTGTTCCTGAGTACTGCAGAAACCTACCTTCCTTCCTCGATCGAACAAACAGGTGTCGTTCACGTGTTACGATAGTTCCGAAAAAATAAATTAGTTTACTTTAAACTCGTAATGTTTCTCGGTCATGACCCCGAATAATTTTTTTATACTATATACTTCTGTTAAAGAAGTTGCTTGTTAACGTTCCTCCTTTTTAAAGAGATGGAACGTTATCGCGAGTATAGCTCAATCACTCTTTCTTCTTCCGTTGAAATAATGACACACATCGAACCAATCGATCTTGCGATAGACGGAACAAACGAGAGAGAAATTTCGAAATAATACACCGTGTGCTTTCTAAAAGTAATTCAACGCGACCGTTGTTCCGTAAAGTTGTCGATGCGGGATCTATTCGGGTCATCGAACGATCAGAATTCCGCGATGTCGCGCGTTGTTCGTCATTAACGGCGGAAAATTAGCAGCAGCCCCGAAGGAACCGTTCCAATTTTCGAGCAGCAATTTTCCAGCGAAATCGTTCGTCCCGCGACCGCGTATTTCCCGTCTGTCGCCCTTTCGAACGCGATACCAGATTTCGCGATCCTGTAACGCGAACGAACCGTCGCGTCGTCGAATTCGACTCGAACGAGCCAGGACACTCTGCCAGATTAAAAAATATGGCAACGGTCCAGACACCGGCTACGCTTTGCATTTCTTTCTCTTTTCATTAGGCAGCTTCCTCGCTCGCGATAATTCGTCAGATTCTTTCCCGGGGTTGTTGGAAACCTCCGCTATTTCTTTTACGCTTCGTGAAACGCGTTCTCCGCACCTTCGATATTGGAACGAGGTCTCCAGCTTTCGAAATTTATTCGGGACGCTCTTTTTTCGGAGAATATTTCAAGGAATTTGCTACGATTCGACATCGACGGAATTATCGATAATAAATCGGTAGATAAGTCTGCGCGATAAGCAGTAGATGGAGCGAATTTGATTTTCCGCGCAAAAATGGTGCACGATCATTAGAGTAGCAAGGTGGATTTCGGAAAACTTGAAAATATTCGCCGACTTTTTCATCCTGGTTCCTCTGTAGCCTTGAATGTTCTTCCTTCTTACTTTTTCCCTACATTTTTCCATTCAGTCTGAATGGTCGGGGCTTCTTTGCGAGCTAATCACCGCGGCACCGCGTCTTTTTCGAAGCGTACGATGGAACAAAGACGAAACGAAGGTCTCAACGTCAAGGTTCGGTCGCTGAGAATGAACCGAAATCATTCGAGGGGATAAGGAAGCTATAAGGTTCTGATGAGCTATTTCTGTGTGGTCGCTGAACAGAATCTGATCCATACTGCTATATTATGTTCTTCGTCGAGCATTGTACACGGTCGCGAATACTTTATAGCTCGAATAACTACAAAATGTCCACTCTCCATATTAAATTATCGATTATACCATCAGCGACACGTTATTTATTTCGAATACGCGTCGACGCTTCAATTTTTCTTTCCTCTCTTCGGATACGATGAAAATAGAAGCGGAAACCGGTGGCTTCCATTTCCATTTATTTCATAGTAGGCAGGTTTTAATGACCCTCGCGTTCGTATTTATTTCCCTTTCGTCTCGAAGCCGAGTTGCTCGATAAGAACGACGCTGTACGGATTCTCTTTTTGATCGAGTGCGATCGAAGCTTTTGTTTGTTTGTAACCTTTTGTATTTCTAGTAGCGCTCCCGGTTCCACGGGACCTCGCATTAATTTTCGGAAAATCGTTGTACGCCATGTTGAACGGATCGACTGCTTTGCATACCACGAACGAGCATGCGAGAAAACAGCTCGCAACAGGGAAATCGGATTTGCGAAATCAGCATATCGCGTAGTGCTACGTAAAATGGAACACACGCGGACCCGGGAAATAACGCGGACGAATTATTCGACCGGCTTCACGGATCGCTTTATCCTCGAAATCTGGGTAAATGGTCCGTTTCGAGAAAAGAAAAAGTGAAAAACGACCGTGTGTCCGATTTCGGCCGATCTTTTCTATTTTTCATTCTTCTCGGAGATTCAATTTCGCCACGGAAAGGACCCTTTCCAGCAACGAGAGGGTAGCGATTTTCGAAAGTCTAGTTTCTTACAGCCGACCCGACGATATTCCTGCGATTTAGATTCGGTCGAAGCGCGATGTTTCGTTGTTTGAACGCCAGTGGCCCGAAAAGCGCAATTCTTTGTCATGCAGATTTTTTTATCACCATTTTCATCCGTGTCGAAACTTTCGACTATTTAGAATTCTCTACGATTTGATTTGCAATCTTTCTAAGTGTGCCAAACTCGTGGTACAACTTTCGAACAATCGATTCACAGACTATTTGCAATTCTTTTATAACCTACGGTTTCATTTGCAACCTTTCCTCGCCACGGATAAAGCAAACTGTACGCTCAAAATACAGGCTAGATCCATACTTTCCAGTTTGGGTAATCCGATGTTCTCGTTCGATCGAGATTTCGGTAAAATCGTCTCTCGTCCTCCGAGGATCGAAGCGTTTTCTTTGCCGGTGAATAGCACAATGGCGCAATTGGGTAGGAAAAAGCGTTCGTTTCCAGGAAATTTATCAACGAAAGTAAGCCGTGCCATTGGGGTGTCGTAAATATTCCGACATTCCCGTCATTCTTACGAAACTCCCCGTAGGTATGTTACCCGCATCGTTCCTTCATAATTCACGTCCGATTTGCACAAAGTTTTCGAACTAACACGATCCGCTTAATACGCTGCCGCCCTTCCTCTCTTCCCTTATTTTTCATCCGTCTTCTCTCGATTACTATACCTGTTCATCTCTCTGCGCGCGTGCTACTCTCTTCTTCGCGATTAATTCAATATCGCGAGAAAACTTTAATTGCATCAGTCGTTTCAACGCTTTCCAGCACGTTGCCGACTCGAAACTGTTTTAGTTTCGCGATGGCAGTCGCGCAGTTGAACAGATCGATGCTCGAAACGCGGTTAAAGGAGGGTGCGCAACCCTCTGTGTGCTGTGTGTACAAACCTGGTCTTGTTAGACGGGGTAAATAAATATTTGTCAAATATTAATCGTACAAATTTGATCCTGAGAGTAGCACTTAACAAATTGATTCGGAGTTGAATCGCTGGCGAATTGCTTACGAGTGTTTCTTTTATCGTATCGAATGGCCGACGAAAGAATCGTAAAATATCATTTAT
Organism: Megachile rotundata; assembly: GCF_050947335.1. Classification (NCBI taxonomy): domain Eukaryota; kingdom Metazoa; phylum Arthropoda; class Insecta; order Hymenoptera; family Megachilidae; genus Megachile; species Megachile rotundata. The sequence continues at coordinate 14,162,224 of NC_134996.1, forward strand.
GGCCCGCTATCGGCATTCGATCGTTACGTTCTTTTTTTTTTATCAAAATAATACAGGTTCAAACCCACGTTATTTTCATGTCGTGCTTCGTAAAACTTTGTTCATATTTGTTTCGAAGCACATAAAGAAATAAATAAATTCGCGTTTAAATTCGATGAAAATGTCTAGGCAAATTTTTGATCGATATTCTTAATCCGACTGATCCAAATTGGTTCGTTCTTCGAGAAGTTTCATTTTCCGAATATCGTGAATCGATGGCTGCGCGGTTGCGAATTGAATCAGGTTTCCATGGAACAGAGAGAAATTTTCGCGGCTACGAAGCTCAAATAAGTGTAGTTTGTTCTCGCAGACAGGCGAAATGTTGTTATTTATGTTAACGCGGCTCCGGTTCTGCAACGGCACACTGCAATGCGGTAACTTGTAATTCAGAATTAATTGGGAATGAAATCATTTGTTTCGACGGCACTGGGCTCCTTATTAACATCCTGGGAATGTACACACTCGTAGAAATTTACGACGTTTCCGTATCCGCGCTTAGAAACTTCGACTCTTCCTGCTTGAACGAGAATTCTTCGAGAAATTCCGCTAATTTATCAACATCAGAACGACCGATTAATCGTTACCTGTATCCTGACCGACGTCGAATTAATAGAACACTCGGTATCACGAGTTTCCACAGTTTATTAAATCGCTGATTATTTCGATCCTAGATGGGATAAGATACGAGAGATTTCAGGATCTGGTACGACACGATTTTGAAGTCCGCCTATGATGTCTTGGTTGCACGAGAGCATCCGCTCGTTTAGTTTAAACGCGCTGTAAATGATCCAGCTGCCTCGTTCGAGGGTTAATTCTTCGTAATTTCGCAGCTTCCTCTCGCTCGTCGGTTTCTTCTTTTTCCAGAAAAACACGTCGACTACCGAGCAGAATCGATCGCGCGTTAAAAATTCACCGGGCTGCTTTTAATGAGCACATTTTCCCCGCCTTTTAATTAAATTCCTCGAATCGACGAAGCGCATTCTTCGCCCAGTTTCGCGTTACACTCTCGTTTATTCTTTCCTTCTCGCGTTCTCGAGCGAGTTACGCCTTTCGAAAGAGTTCACCGAGCCAATCGAACACGGTCGAACCGAAATTTCCGCCTAGTCGCTCACCGTAGTCCGAGAACAATAGCCATCCGGCGGATAATTAATTATCAAAATTGTGTATCCAGTCTAGTCGCGTTCCTTTCACCGCTTGTTCGCCGCAAACTTTTGCTTACTTAACCCCGAGCCCCGCCCTGTTGTCGGATAATTTTCATTCACGACTACCATCCTACCCTCGCTAACCCTTGCGAGGAATATTAACGGTTCGCTGACAAGGGCTAGAATTATTTGTAAAACTATGCATGGCCCAGGGGTACTTGATGGGGACATGCCAGCGTGCGGCTGGAAATATGACGAGCTTCCAGGGAAAATACCCCAGGCAGCAACAGCCGAGGTGAACTGAAAGGCGCTTTAAACTGCACACCTACGCGCGTACGTGTACGTGCGCCGCGAAATATCGGAGACAAGAATTTTCAAAACGCCAGAGGATCCGTTTCTGTTCTCGTCGTTTCGGACAATTAAGATTCTCGGGTTAATTAACGCGGAGACAGTCGGGCTAGTTTAAAGGGACGACTCATACGAAACATATCGTTCGCGATCGAACCTTCTCTCGGAAATCGAGGAGAGTTAACGAAGTATTCGTTAAAACAACGACGATACAAAGTTAACGAATTGTTTAGCGATCATTCTTGGCGATAGCGAGAGCAGTTGCGAAAGATCTATCTCGAGATAGCAAAATAGTTGTAGAATTCCTCGCAGCATAGTTCGGCAAGTCGAGGAAAGTACGGGAATAAGGAAAGAATACGAGATCTCCGTTTCCGTCCGGGCCGCGAGGAACGAAGTTTTGGCCGAGGGAAGATGCGGTTTCCGGAATACGCGAAGCACCAAGATTTTCTCGCGGAATTAGCGGGGAGCGCTATCCATAGTTTAACTGCGATCCAAAGTTTCTGGCTGGTAGCGGTGTTTCTCTTTAACCCCCTTGACACGTTTTCGCAGTCGATTCGAGGCAACGGTCACTCGTCGCCGTGCAAGAGTAGTCGACCTCGGAGCTCTTTTACCTCGGGACAAATTCTGTGGTTTTCCCGGATAGATTCTATACTTACAAAAGCTACGCTTCTTTTGACAAACTTCCAATCCAATCGACAAACGAATCGATCGACCCGACCAGAGTTTCCACGGGACATTCAATGGACCCGCCACGATTCAAATTCCCTCTTTGCTCGTTTTCTTTTCGTCTCCTCGAGCGGCACTCGACCGTACAATACTTTAACAAAGTAATCCCGACTACTGTTATTACGTGTAACTTCCAATCTAATTACATCGGTGTCTTTCTTCGAGATCGCGGCTACGTCCAGCTGGACGCACAGGGTGTTGATAAAAAAAGAAAAGGAAATTTACTAGAAATGTTCGTCGCGAAGTTCCTGCGCTAAACACGGCGACAGTTTGCCATCCTTGGTAAAATTTAACCCGGTTGTTCGGTTCGTCGCACGAACCGCTCGTCGCAGAATTTACGACGCGAATCACGCGACGCCCCGGATGTGGCGTTTGCACATGCACGCGCGATTTATTTTCCAACGAGGACGAGCCTCTTTCCGCCCTTCGTCGCGCTGAATCGACCATCCACCTCCTCTTCGCCGTCGCTTTTGAACGCGGCTTCGTCTTGATTTCTTGCTCGAGCTAAGCTGCGCGTCGCGTCGTCTTGAACGCTCGCTTTGATGCTGGTCACGCGAGAGTGCAAATCTTCCTCGAACATTTTGCGGCTGGCAGAGCACGTCGCGCAATTTTGTTTGTCTTTTCGAAACGTTGGCCGGGTATTTCTCGGACGAGGCCAAGAAAATGTACAACGTGGACAACACTTTCCCACCTTTACAGGAAGTCTACGCAGCGTATCCGAGTTAATCTCGTTACTCGTCGACGCAATTTCGCTCGTAGATCCTGTTCGATCGCAGACTCCATCCCATAAGTTTGTAAATCAATCGAATGAATATTCATGCTCAGAATCGATTGCGTTCCATTCACCCTGATTTTCGCGATTGTCATTGGACACGTTCGCGAAACAAAGTTGCGCCTCTGTAGGAAACAAACGTCGAATAATTTCCAAATGATCAACGTCGTTTGTCCGAGTTAGCGGAATTGTTCGAGTCCGCTCGTTCGTTAATCCGTTTAATTAGGGGTTGGTCGAGGTTAACGGCGCGGGTGATGTCTAGAGAAAGAAAACGGACGCGATGTGAAATAAAGCAGAAAAAGTCGTCGTAGACGCGAGAACGCATCTAAAATCCAGAAGCTTTGTGCGACGTCTACCCTGTGCGCGAAAGAAAAGAGCGACGGAGAAAGAGGCAAGGACGGAGGGAGAAAGTAGTAGAGAAGAGGGTAGAAAAGAGGGGAAGGGAAACTCCGACACGACGTGGACGCACGAGACAAAGGAACGATGGAAAAGAAGAAGCAGAAGCATCCAGCGTGTATTATTTTCCAGGATGATGAGGGCGGCTGCTGGTCGAGCTTGGTTGCTTTTTAGAAGGCCGCTGCAGGCTGGTTGAGACAGGATGAGAGGACGAGACGTACAATTAGTGCCGCTTCTCTCTCACCCTGCTACCGCCCTTTCGTCGTTCCTCGACGACTGTCAACTCGTTGCTCCCGATGCGAGCTCGTTGCATCGACCTATCGACCGATCTTCGACCGTGTCGAGCTAAAGGGTTAAGGACTACGAACCACCGAGGCCCGATATCGCTTCCTGCAGACTAACTGCTTTCCATTCGATGGAACCCTGGGAATTAGTTCGGCTCGATCTCTCCTCTTTAGGCGGTGCAACGTGGATGAACGGGTCGCGTTTGATGAAAGGCTCGAAAATTACGAGGCGACCGTTGGCCTGGCGTTTCCGCTTTTCGGAATGGATATATTCGGGATCGTTGATTAACGCCCGAACGACTCCTTCTTTCGAGATACCTATCCCCTGCGCGTCCAGTTCGAGTACTGTTTCTACTCGAAGCGAAAGGGAACCTTCGTAACGCGAGCAAATCTACGAAATCGAATTCGTAACGGGCAAGGAGGTAATTCTTTCTTCGTGCTTGCCCGAATTTGCGAGCAAAAGGAAGGGTAAAGAGGAAGGAAGAACAGCTTCGTGGACCCTGTCTACCCTTATCGCGGATTCCAGGCCATTGTCCAGGCCCCGACTCGACCGTGCATAAACTTTCATCCCCTCCCCGTTGCATTTTCTCTCGGATAAATAGCGAACATTACGGAGCACGCTATTTTAATCGGTATAAATTACCGCGAAGAATAAGGTCCAATTAACGGCTTAACAATTGTAATTTAATCCTGCCGATCCGAACACGAACGTAAGCACGACTTAGAAAATTATCTCGAACGTTAGGCTACGATAAATTACGCGCGAAATTTCTGTTGGTCAAAAAGGTTAATTCACCGCGACGCGATCATGGGACACGAAATCGGAGTAATAATAAATGGAAGATTATCGTTGGCACGCGTGTAGCATGTAATATTTGGCGGCTTTAAAAGCACTCGAAACTGATGTAGCCACGAAAAGGAACACAGGCGTTGCCATTATCGTCGACTGACCCAGTGACACGCATCAGATTCGTTTCGCTCCGCTTGAAAACTCGGCACAAAAATGCGGCGCGAAGACGCCATTGACGCATCGTGAAAGTTTTATCGACCGTCGCTGCTCCACGTCGAAACGGAACGTTTCGTTTGTCGCGCGAGCTTGTCGTGTTTTTAATTCTTCGGGGTTGAAAGCCGGACCATTCTCGCTACGAAGTTCGATCGCGTTAATTTTTATCTATTCGCTCGTCTTTTATTTTCTAGAATCATTTCGTATTTTCCGCGCAGAGTCGTTTTAACGACGTTAAACTGTACCGCACTGTACCGTTTCGTTGATTATGGAAAATCAATCTTTATGTAAATGAATTTTACAATCAACGGACCGTATTGACTATTGTTATTACGTAATAATCAACAAATACATTATAAATACGTTGTATCGATCAACCGTGGAATTAATCGTCTTTTACCATTGTTGTTTGCGGATTAAGCAATACATGCGCGAAACAGAACGAGTTTTCGATCCTCATTTTACCTCTCTTTTTCGACGAAACATCGAAACTTTATCGTTTGTTATTGAATGGCATATATCAATTTAACGATTTAAAAACATTTTTCGCCGACTTTGTCCGTCGGTAGGTACATAAATATCGATTTCAAATTTTGGAATATCTGCAAAACTACGTATCGCGTAAACGTTACATCGACAAACTATAAAATCGATCCATTGCCATGAATATCCGGTGACGCGTTCGAAACAGAAAATTCTTTTCGATTCGAAAGCTCGTGTTCTTTTTTGGAAGAAATCGGCGAGTCGAGTTCCTTCGGGTACTCGATAAACCATTCTAATTTCAGAGAGATTTGAGCAAAGCATCACGGGTGCGAGGACAGGGTGCGACATTTCATCCAGCGAGGACTTGACTTTTCGTCCTAATTTCGCATTAATCGATTTCGGCTCGCGTGTACGTTGCATGCACGCGTCGCTGCAGTTAGAGCGCGTACGTTTGGGCGTCAACTTGGCTTCCTCCACCTTTTCCACCTGTTCTTCGCATTATTTCGTCGTTCTTTTTCCTTCTTCCCTTTGCTAGAATCGAGGTCGGTCACAGCTGTGGCTTTTTCCTAGTCGATAACGAAACTCGATTTTCACCGTATGCCTTCACCGAATAACGCTTAGCGCATGGAATTTATCTTTTCATGGATGAACTTCGGGAAAGACACAACGGTGTTTTCCTTTCTTGATTCGTAAACGATGAAACTCGAATTTCGTTGGTTATCGTACGCAGGGGTGTTGCGCGAACGATATTCGATTGGAAAACCATTACTGTCCGAACCTTTCTGATTCGCAAATACCGTTTGTTCATAAATTTCGCGTTGGGTAAGGGTTGTATGTTTCATCTTGCAGGTTTCAGAGGGAAATCGTACAGAAGGTTCACGGCGAAAAAAAGATCTAAACCGGACGGATGTTTCCATCCAAAAAGCATATTTCAAGGAAGTTAATCGAAAATGCAAGCGTTTACGTTGGCAGGGGATAACATCGCTATCGTTTTATGACGTCGATTTAACGTGGACGGTCATGTTAGGTTGCTTTCTCGGTCCACTGGCTAGGGAAGTATCGCAGTTTGCAAAGTACTTTTGAACTTTGTGCAAGAATCTTGTTCGATCGGCGCAGAATGGCTTCGTGCTCATTCGTAATGGGCAAAGTTAATGTTGAACTGCCTTCTCTCTTTAATAGCCAAAGTGGTAGGCAAACAACACTTGGAAAACGAGATGCTTGTAAACACCCAACGTTCCGGATAGTATTCAATTCCTTTTTATACTGTTTGTTTTTTTAAAATCCATTGTGGAAGTTGAAAATAACTGGCGAAACAGAAGGTTACAAACAATAACGAAACGAGTGGTTTATTTATTCGAGAATCGAATTACACCGAATCGGAGTTGCAGGTCTCTGAGTCGTAGTTAATTTTCGATCGCAAGTCGGAACGAGAGGGAGGCAGCGTAAGGATTGACGGGAAAGGGAATAGGATGGAAGGGTCAGCGAGATTCCGGGTATTTCGCTAATCTCCAACATCAATATTAGCGCTAAGCCTTAGACATAGAGCTTGATTAGCGAGGCAACCGGTATTCTACGTGTACACCCTGCCTGCATCAGACTTGCCGATGGAACATATCGTTATGTCACCGGCTGTGGAAGTTCTCGCATCTCTGCACGACGCGACGAATACAATTGTATCGCGGCAGTGAACTACTATTTACGCTTAGCTCGCTCGTAGAAATTCTCTCGTCGTTGGCACGATTTCTTAAGCCGAGGAAACTCGGCTCCAATTATGTCCTAACTTGTAACGTCGCGTGTTCGCGCTAATTAACGCGACGACGATGGAATTCGTAACGTTAATTATCGATTGTCGCGGTGATCAACGCGTTAGCGGTTTACGTCTGGAACTAATATTCGCCGTTTGCGCATTTCGGAAACGTTGCTCTATTTTCGAAATTTCCACGGTTCTTGACATTTTCGCTTTACTTTCTTTTTGCCGGGATCCGCTGTCTCGTTGTTAACGGCGAAACAATTCATCTCGCGAAATCGCTTCTATGATATCCGTCGAACGCGATTCGATGTTATCTAGTGCGATGATGTGGATGGGAACGCACCGTCGCGTGAATCCGCCATTGTTTTGCGTTTCGTCGAATGCACGGTACTCGGTGGAAGATAGGGAAAGCGGAAGTCATCCGACGCGATGGAAACTCGCGTTAAAAAGTTTCTATGATCGTCGAGGAGCGATGAAACCGTGACTGCTTTCAACGCGACGCGGGAAACGTAATCGATGTTTTTTACTTGTCGATTGTTCCGTCCATTCTCTGCTCGGATAATGTTTACCACGACGTGCGCGAAAATGTGGCTGATTCCTTCTCGTTGCGTCGGTCTTCCTCGAAAGATCGACCAATGAAAAATTCGCCGGTAAAAAGGCTTAATCCATGTTTCTGTCTGTCGGTGCATTCTGCGATGGCTCGAAGAAACGGCGAGTATTAAACGGGGTAATGTCCCGTGCATTATTCCGCTATTGATGGATTTGCCATTATGAATCGCGGGAGGTTCATGGCAAAAGAAGGATAAGTGGATGAAAAGCTGCGGGGACGTAGGACGATATTTTATTAGTTCGTTTCAACGAACCTGTCAATCGATACTGCCGCGTTACAGTTCCCTGAAATTTTTTTACCAGATTAGCGCTTACAAAGCGAGCGAATTAGTTGGAACGAAATCGATTTCGGAATTTCAACGTCGTAACGGGGGACTTAACGTCTAAACAAAACGTTGGGGAAGGCGAGATTCGTTAAAGCGTGTGCGTTTCCAGCGGCAATACGGTTCCTCGCGATTCGGCGAAACTTCCCTAGAAACGTTCCTCGAAAGGGGAGTTAATGTTTGAAACGACACGGCGTGTCTTCAGTGTCGTTGAAGGCGGCTTGAAAGTTTCAAAAGTTCCCAGCTGGTCGAGATTTCGCTGAATTATTCAGTCGTCAGAAAAGCCAGAAAGACGACAAGCAGCGGCGAGTGTGATCGTTAGCTTCGTCGGGTAAGCTGCAGTGGCGCAGAGCAAATTAATAAAAGCGGCCACTTAACAACGACGATACTTGACCTTCGATGTCTGATGAAAATAGAACGCTACCGCCCCTCCCTTTCTCCCTGATCGTCTTAATGAGCCGTCGGCGATAAACGCTTGTCTAGACACCGCTGGTCGAACACGCTAAATCGAGAAGCAACGCTGCTTCGGTTCCTTTTTTGCGTCGTCGCGCATCGATAAAGTTTGTGCGTTGAAAAATTAACGAGATCTTTTGAAAGGCTATTCGGTTCTTAATAACGAACTCGAGGTCGATATCTTGGTCTTTGTAAAGTGCCGCTTAAAAATTGATGTATCCGTATCCTTTTTCAGCTAGAAAATTGAACAGCTACTTTACAGCCGAAGCGTTTGCTTATGGAGATGCACTTTCTGTATAACGGTGAAAGTGGCTTCTTACGATGTACCGATTAAAAATGAACTTGGTTTTACGCTAAGTCGAATTATCTATTATTCAGGGATTAACTGGCTGCTCTTTCTATCGAAACTACCTGGAAGTCTTCTTATTTTAAACACTTTCCCTCGCGTTTTTCACGGACGTCGGAGGTATCGTTGAGTTATATCACTTGAATGTTTAACCGTTCCGCCCTGCACTACCGCAACTGTTCAGAACGTTACGCTAGTTCAAAGTTCTCCATTCGACGCTTTTCAGGACGATGTAATAAAAATTATATCGTTAATTTTCTGCTGCTGCTATCGGCCATCTTTTTTCGCGTAGTCGAATCGGGGCGAATAAAATGCCACACCCTCGACAAATCTAAATTGTCGAGTCTCGCATTTACATCGGCCTGTAGAGTTTTCCTTTTCTCCTCTATTCGTCTCTTTTCGGTTCTCCGTTTCTCGCCGAGTTTTCTTCTTTTCCACCTGTTTCCAAGGCAGCCACCCGACCACCCTCGCGAACGCCACCGCTCTATTCTCTCTTGTCCTGCACAGCTCCGCTTTGCATAATTTCTATCGCTGCAAGTAGAACACAGAGGCGAGCGTAACTGCCACACGCTCGCGCATTTTAGCCGGTTACGTGTGCGTATACGTATATTATACGGTACACCCTCGTTCGCCCCGGCTGCTTGCAACGGGGGTAAATTGACGCGAGGACGGGAAAACGGCTTTACACGCGTACGAGTTCGTGCGCGTCCATCCGTGAGTATCCGTATACTTATTAACGAGTAAATAAGGGCCAGCGCCCAGACACGACTTGTTTATTCGTTTGCCTGGCGCGTTTCAAAGGGACTCGCTAAGAGATTTTCCCTGTACGCATCTCGTTTTTACCGCGACCCTTTATTTCCTCCCTTTAATTTGCTTCCCGACTCGCGCGGATTAGAATATTACCGCTATTAAATTTCTTGCTGTATGCCCGATAAACTTTCGATCCCTATGCGGCAGATTCCAGTTTCGAAGCAAAAACATGGAAAGTTCGCCAACTAAACAGATAAATCGGTAACCCTTTGTTCGGAACACGTACGCTCGGGACGAGCGTGATTTGTAATCCTTATCAAGGCATACCGCTACGCGGATAACTAAAAGAGATCAAACTCGAACTATTAACCTATCACCGTAATCTGTAATCCGAATAAAAAGTTTGTTAGTACCGCGTGTTTCGTATCGGATTAGTCGATCCCTCTGTTTAGAACTCGCCTGGCAGATACGTTAACAACGGGGTTTAGGAAAGCTATTGCCCGGTAAGCGATCTCTAGGAACACTCGATCAAAACTGATCGCATAAATCTAACCACCGCGCGAAACTTGTAAACGAAGAGACAGAGGAGTTCCAGCCGAGTTCCCGATAAATTCCAATTAATCATTCCTTCCGCTATCTACGTCCATCTACGTTTACTTATCTAGAACACGCTAGGCTGTTGTTTCGTCGCGAAATTTATAAGCGGTCGAATCCTAACGATATATCGACTTCGGCCACGTTTAATCGACGAGCTGTCGTCGTTCCTCAAAAAGTTGCCGATACACGTGTTATCGCGATCGAAATTCGTTCTATCATCTATCATTTCCATTTACCAAATCGAAACTTTGGTTCACGGTGTAACGCTCGCCGCACGATTTGTAGTTATTTAATTTATCGGAAATTAATTAGATTCGCTTAGCTTGCTCGTCGTTGTTCGCCTCTATCTACCTCCGATCCTCGATTTAAACTGTATTTCAAGCGATTAAACTTGAATCCTTGATCCGGTGTAAACGCGTCCATGTACGTGCATAACGAATTGATTCGCGGTATCAGAAATCATCCGTGTCACGTTGTAATTATCAAGACTGACGGAAAATAGAATTATTCGGATACGGTGTATCCGTAGTCCGAGCGTATACTTTTCAACGAGTAACGGGTTTGTCGTACGACAGACTTTTCTAGAAAATATACGTATAAAGTATAGTGGGTCCGCGTATTTTCCCTAGAGAAGTCCATCGAGTTTAATTTATGGGATTATTCTCGATCTCGATTACTTTCTTGCTATGCCAACGGTGAAAACGCGCAGATGAAACAGGAACGAACGAACGAATTATCGTCGAGTATTAATTAGAATCCAGTTGGTTGTTATTTCACGCGATACTGGAAACATCGCAAAATGTTCGCGCGAAGGATTTCCCCGGGAAGCCATTAATTTGCATCCTAATCGAGGAAATCGTTACTTTCATCGGGCTATGGCCCATTTACAAAGTAAACAGATTATACTCTTCCCCCTATGAATATTTAGTTTTAACGTTAATCCTTTAATTAATATTAATGTCGCGTTAATAAACATTAGGAATGTTTCAACTTTTCGATCGAATTACCGCTGGCTCGCGTACACGCCCAACCTATTTAAGTACCGTAAATTCATTCGGTTACTCACTTTTCAACGTTGTTCCGCATCAAGATCACGAATACGATCGAACGATTCATTTTTTCGTCGAACCAGACGAGAGAAGCATTCGTTCGAATGGCGTGCAAATAACGATCAGCTAATTGAGGCTGCTGATTCCGTTCGTTCGTCGACGAGCCGGTGTTTTTACAAGCTCGAACAACGCGATCGTCCAGTTTATTTATTCCGTCGATGATTCGTTTTGGTTATGAGATTGCGCGCGTCGGGAATTATTCGAACGCGCGGAATCGAGTAACGTACTCTTCGATTCCGATTGGTCACCGAGTAATTTCGAGGCTCGACGACGAACAGACATCTTTCCATCGCGCGTTAAATCGCTCGAGGCTCGACATTCGTTGGAGAGCGGTAATTCACCCAGTTAGTTTTCTCGAGCATTTCGCGGTATATTGCCGGTAAATTGGAATAAAAGAGACTTGATCCTCGACGCATAAAAATCCAAGCAGCGAGGTAATTTACCGGCAGCGAAACGTGAAACTGCGAGCACGTAGATTCTGTTCCACGCCGACGAGTATTTTTTTCGCGCGTACTTCGTTTCCTGTTCCTATCGCGGAAACTTGGAAAAAAAGACGCTCGTCGAACAACAAGGAAAGTACTAGGCGTCACTTAGTTTCTCTGAATTTTTCATAAGCCGCGTTAACCCTTTTACCGTGCTCTTCGATGTACGAAAAAATTGGCTAATTAAGGTATTCGGCTTAACGATCGAGCTAGTGGAATGAACCTTTTGTTGGCGCACGTACGCGTCACTCGAGCCTGAATCGGTTCGAGCGTTTGACAATGGGCAAAGGTGAACGTTCCTTTTTCCACGACGAAATAAGAATTATCGAGTTTAACTATAGCGGAACGAAATCTAAAATAAGTATCGAGGATCCGAGTGGATTTAGGTAGAGAAACTTTCGGAATGAACCCCGTCAAGAGGGGATTTATCGTGGCGCTCCGTTTCCCGAAAATTACCAGACCAGAGCCGCTCGATGGAAAGAGAAACGAGCTAAGGGATTTTCCACGAGGGTCGAACGGTAAGAGCGTTTTCTGGTGATTAGAGTTCGACCAACCGAAGCAACCGGCTGAACTCCGATAAAAGGAACGAGGAGAGACAGGCCGAACTGTCGGTTAAACACATGGACACACACGTACGGTGTGTTTCGTGGATCGTCATCTCTCGTTTTCCTACGAACGTCGACATCCAGTAATTTTCGTAGTCGTTTTTGATACATCGTTAACTACGGATCTTCGCGTGATACGTAGCCTCGCGCTTACAGCTTTAACGATACTCGGAATTACGTTGTCGTTTTCGCTCGGAGAGAGTCGTTTTCCGAGAAGAAATATTTGAAAAGCGGGGACAGCCGGTAGATCCAGGTAACTGTCGTGGATTTATCGATAAGTTGAGCCAGCGTTAAGACTCGTCCGCGGTAGTTGGAAGAAGGAGAGGATAAAAAGCGGCAGCCGGTGTGTATCGATCGTAGTGGAATCCGGCGGGCAATCAAGCGTGTGCCGTAGAAACGGCACAGTTGTTAATTGTTGCTGCGGCCTGTCTGCGGAATGGGCATCGGGGAAACCGTTCTAAGATTTATTCTCGTTCCGGCCGCGTATCGAGCCAGTTTCCTCTCGTAATCTTTTAATCCGCCGTTCGAGACCGGGGTACGCCCGTTTCGCCGAATACACCGCGATTTCAGTCAAAGATCCTGCCCGGATTAAACAGCGTACGCTAGAAGCAGGGAAAGGCAGATTTCCATCAAGTGCGTTCCACCGTGAAATATTTGTTGGACCATTCGGTTCCTCTGCTAATACCGAACCGCTCGAATTTCGACTCGGAGCGGCGGAATTGTCGACGAACTTTAACCCTTTCGGTAGTACCGTTCGACAGACACTCGATTTTAGTTTATCGGTACCGGAGGTTCCTCGTAGTTTGTGTTTCGTAGCTAGCTGTATTCGGAATTGTTTATCGCGATCGAACAAATAACAGTTTCCGATGGAACCAAGTGGCACTCGCGTCGAGTGTCCGCGCACCGTAACAAATAAGAGAATGGAAACGGAAGAAGAAAATCGAACGTTGCTCCAATTTCGCTGAAAATTGATCAGCGTCGAACATTCGATACCCTGCGTGCCGATGAAATTCGAAGAAAAAGAACGAACACGAGAAACATGCCGCGTTTACGATGCCCTAGCTGAAGAGTTTTCCTAATGAATTTTCCGGAGCAACGGGTCCTTCGAATAACGGGCGGCCTGTCATTTCGTGCGACGGGTCCATCGCCTCATTAACCCAATTAAGCAGCGAGGCTTAATGACACGCGAGTTCTTTTCCCTTCTTTCTTTTTTCCTTCCTTCCTTCCTTCCTTCTCGCTCTCTCTTCCTCTCTCCCTCTCTCTTTTTAATACGGCAAATTAGCGAGCGAACGAGCTTGAAAGAGTCCGTTAAACAAGCAGCTGTGATCGTACAAGAGCTAGCTCGATTCAAAGGCCTCTGTTCTCCTAAGCTTTTCACGCGCCGCGAGGGAAATTCGTGTCGTTAACGGGGTTCGAGACACCATGGATTCGAATTTGAATCGTCTACTAGCGAGCATCACGGCTCTTCAAGACGTTCTTTTCCGCGACGGGATTAAAACGCTGGACAAGAAGAAAAGGACGACGTCTTTCGATCGAGAGAAAGAAAGGACGGAAGGGAAGGGGAACCGCGACGGATTTTAATTGAAAGGAATTGAACGCGCACAATTACTCCGACTATGAAGGGGTAAGGTTTTTCAAAAGCTTCGCGTAAATACAGGTTTTCTTTAATCGCGCTTTCACGGCCGGGCTGGCGCGTGTCTAAAGTGTATCGGGGAAAAGCGGCCTGCAAGAATGAAAGCGTTTCGTCGCAAAAATAAGAACCACCGACTCTAAACGTTTGCTACAAATTTTTTTCAATAACTATGTCGCCGACCATTGGACAACGTTGGAGCCGCGAACTTCTTTTCAACCCGGATACTTAATCTCCGTTGAATTCGCTTAAAGTGGAAACGAAAGTCGGATACTTTCAAAAGATCTCATTCGACCGTCATCGAGACAAAATAAAATGTCCATTTCCTTTCAACGAAATTCGGAATTCGCGAATCGTCAATCGAGGTTCTCAAACTTTTACGCGACTATCTGCAGTCGTATCAAAACCAGGTCTACTCGCTAAAGTTCGGAGGAAAATTGTTCGCTCGTATTCGAGAAGAAACGTCATATTCGATAGAACGTTTTGACGTACATTTGACGCGACTTGAAAATCCTCTGGCGAACGTATTCGCTGGGAATATACACGTGCACGGGTGTGCGTGCGCGTGTAGACGTTGAGAGCCGTTGAAATATCTTTGCCGGATATGGTACGCGTCAGTTGCAAAACCGATATTTCAGTGGCGCCGCGTATAAACACGAGTAAAAGGACCGTTTCGTGGCCACCCGCTTCTCGTTGCACCCTGGGATCCACCGAATTTCGATCCAACGAAGTCACTTGCAGGGACCTTTAAATCTTACCGTAGGAAATTTTCAGCTCGTACAGATCGTGCGGTGAATTCGGAGCAAAGATATCGCGAGTCGAAATCATTCGCAGCTACAATAGGATTTCTATTCGGAGCAGGCGGTTCGGTTACCTTTTGCGAGTTATTTCTCGGACAGGGATTCTGGTGTCTAATAGGGAAGAGATTATTTGAACGCGTGGTACGTCCTCGAAACGTAGAGGTGTCCGTGGCTCCGAGAAAGATATAGGCGAAAGGTCGAGCCACGTTTCCCATTGAATCGACATCCCCCAGAAGCCTTTCTCGCATTGTGATGTCGATGTAGGTATATAAAGCAGCGTCTGGCGTCTTGAATTAGTTTATCCATATGGATCGAGATCGTTGTTGGCGTGGGCCTCGTAGATCACCCGGATTGCTTTCCATTGTGTTCTTCGTTCGACCCACGGCCATTCTCTCCAGTTTGCATCTGAATACCTATCTTCCTTCTCCCTCTGCCTCTCTTACTCCTTCTCCCTCGCTTTTCCTTTCTCCCTCTGCCTCTTGGCTATCCTCGTACGTCCGCTATTATTGAATTACCCTACACTCGACACTCGGCTGCCATTTTCAACGATTCACCCGTTTTTCGTACGTCCACGTTCGTTGCCTTTTTGTACCAGCTATATCAACCTTTAACGCGTAATGCTGAACCATACCGGATAGCATAATTTTGAATCAGAATAGAATCGAGAAACGGCTAGAATACCTAATTACTGCGCGTTTAATGGAAAACAATTCCACGGATGGCCGTGTCGTTTAGATAAATACGAGCGTAAAGGGCTAATACGAGAGCTATCCTTTCACGAGTTCGCTATTTAGAGTCGAACATCGATCGAGATAACGTGCGGTCGCGTTTCGTGTACAAACACACGAACCGCTGAAAATGGCCGCGTATAATAAAGTGTTATGCTTACGCACGATAAAACATTGACCATGTTCATTGTCGCGATAGCAGCGGTTACTCGGATAGTTAGTCTGTCGTCGTTCGGGCTAAACAGTGCACCGACACCGGCGCGATTCGCGAATACGCGTTCTCTGTTCCGTGCCAAATGTACACGCTCGACGCGTTTGTGTTTCTGGGAAAATGTTCTTGTTCGGCAACAGCCGGTCCATTTGAATAATTGTAACCCGTAAACGGTGTGTGTCATACCTATCGCTGAATCGATTATTATTTCGGTTCCGTTGCAAAGGAACGTTAAACTCGTTGTCGACCACCGAGCTATATTTCTCGGTTTTATGACAAACAATGTACGGGACGTTAAGGACTTTCCGCGGCAACGTCGTGAAAAGCGAAGAGTTCAGAGTTTTAAGTAGTACGACTCAACGATGTCGACCACCTTCGTGCAAAAGTAAGGAAACCGTTTAACAACCGCATGCGGTCGATCGAAATTACTTATTTCTTCCTTGATTATTTAAATTAACATTTGTTACAAGAAAAGAAAAGGGAGTGGACGTTTATCGTTGCATCGGCGCTAGTCGTCCGCGGGCCAGGAAATCAAAATCTCCGGAGCTTTTTAGCGTTCCGTACTGAGAATTAATTCGCGTTCGGCGAGGGTACACCCGAGCATTTTTGCGAGTCGACCGTAAAAAGTGTCGGTCATTAGGAGCAGCGAAAACGCGAACTTCCGGAAATTGTGCCAGCTTTTGCCGTTTCCGTTGCTGTCGGCGAAAGAAACTCTTCCTGCATTTTATGAAGGTCTGACAAAAATTGCTTGCTCGGCGACGGAAAGTGTATCGGCCTTAATGGTTCTAACATAAAAAATAGAAAGCTCGTATAAACGCAGGAGCATTCTGGCGAGTCGAGACGCGTACACGTAGAGAGGATCGCTTCTTGCGATCCTGTTTCGTTGTCGCCCGTCAGCCGGTACACGATCTATAACCTGGCAAAGCTCGAGGGAGAGTCACCCCCGTAAATCCAGCTACCGCTCTAAATTAAGCCCTGCCTCGACGGCTAAAAACGACGCGAGGCCTTATAAAAAAAAAAGGGAAAAAACACGCAACGTTGAGAAACCAACGGCAGACGTTAATTTTATTATCGCGCCGTTTATATCCTGTTTCCTTTTTCAGCCCGTGGACGCGAACCCTCGTTCTCCGCGTCGTTTTAATTACCCTGGATCCTTTGGTGTTGCGCGGTTACCGGAAGGTTTATTCGCCTTGAGCGTCGTTGCTTCGATTGGTTAGCCTTTGGAGTTTAGTGGCTTCGATCGATCACCGTTTCGGGTTCTTTTAATCGAAGCTTGCGCAACTTTAAAACAGTACAGACGTAAAATTCTAAATTCTAGGAGATAAACTTCTTTCTTTTTTACGTTCGCGTTTCTTCTCCTCGAAGGGACCGGCTGTTCCAGTTCGGTCGTTGGCCGTTTAAAAGCTTTTTTCATCGAACCGTGCAAGTTTAGCGCAGTTCCAGAGATTAAGATTACGAATTCGAGGAGATGGACTCCTTACTTTTACCGAGACGATAGTTTGTTTTACATCCCCTTCTTTCGTGCAAAAGGATCCGAATTCGGTCGCTGACTGTTCGGGGCTTACAACTTCGAAGCAGTTACGGAGAATATAATTCTGAATTGCAGGAAATAAAGCTTAGCTTTGTTGCACGTTTACGGAAGAAGTAATTTGACTGAATAGATTGACGGAGTTCTGTCTTTGGCCGTTTGTCGCGGTTGGTTAGTCCATCGCTTATTTTACGTTTCTTTTGGAGAACATTTTGTCGGAGTCTGACGAGTGCGAGCTACGATACTTCGTAGTTGTTTCGAATCGAAGTTAACACTCTCGAACAAGTTTGTTCTTTTACCTTGCATAAAAGCGATTTATTTTATCCCCTGTTTCTCTTTCTCGTTAAGAGGACACGAGGTTTATTTTCTTTCCAGCATTTTGGCGAACGGATACGCGTAGCGTAACGAATCAGAGAGCCGGCCCAATTAATGCGCAGCCTGAACGCGTGTATAAAAGCTTAGTTAGTGGCTGTACGTGGCACGAGATTCGATTAGCCCAGTTGCAACGCTCGAGCTGCGTCGGAACACTGAACGATGACGACTTGCATTCATAGCTCGCGTTCTGTCCACGTCTCCTTTCAATAAATTCACCTAAACTTTCCATAAATTTAATACGCCGAGTGATCAGCGACTGCTGACTAACGTCTCTTCTCTTGCCGCAGCGCGGTACAACTTTTCCATTATTAGCAGAATAGGCAGAGCGTTTTGAAAGGATAAAAAAGCCGATCGTATGAAATAATTGGAAAGACAAGTGTCACGATTTGTCTACGATCGATCGAGAGAGGCACCATCGGCGAGAAAAAATAAAAATCCAGCTATCGCGTTGAAAAATGTGACACTCGGTTCGACCACGAGATCGCGAAGATTTCGCGATACCGTTACCGATCGATAGCTCGAAATTTCCGCGTCGTTACATTCCGTTCCTCGCCGGCCACGATTAAAATCAAACAGTAGCATGTCCGATAATCGATAAAGCGATTCGCAGCCTGCCGCTGGGATGTCAAAGAAAGTGGATTTTTCGCGAATACGTGGAGCGATCGAAGTTCCATCGCGAATTCCAGAGTTCCCCGAGCGAATTACATTCAAAATTGCTTTGGAAGACAATTAACCGGTGCCGTTCGTGACAAAAGTTTCGCGAGAAACTTGGCGAACTGTGACGAATTAACCGGCAACCTCGTTCGCGTTTATCCTGCACCGTTCTCCGTGAAATTCCCGTAAGTAAAATATATCTATCGAGTTCCGGTCTCGTATCAAACCGCGTTCAACCTCCCCAGAGGTCGACGTAGCTCGATAAAACTCGAAAAGTGTGGTTCGAAATGGCTCGATATAAGGAAGACACGGTGAAGGGATGGCGGAGAAGGATGTGCAACGAAAGGGATTCTTGGAAAAAGCTGGGATCAACGGAATTCCAGCGTAATTAACTCGAGCGGAGAGTAGAAACCGTTAGGGGACGAAGGGGATTGATAATGACCACGGGGGTCGCTTTATCTACGTTTGGTCGACCCTAAGCAGTCTCGATAAGGTGTCCCGCGAGGTCTAGCTTCCGCTTCGACTATCTTGGCTCCGCGCCATTTCTCATTTTTCAATATGGTAACCTGCCCGATCAAACTTTTTCTAAGGGAACTTATCGACTGTCACGGAGTAGTTCATAAAAAAACAGCGTAGCTCGTCGTTTCGTTCTTTATAATCCAATGAAATTTTCCGTTTAATTATGACCGGATTAAATCGATGGCTGTTAACGGAGCGAATAAAACGATTCGATCGAACGATCGGAGTAATGGTTGGCAACGCGCAACTGCAGACGGGTGAATTATTTTTGGGCCGTCGATGAAAAATGCTCGATCGGCGTTTTCCATTCGGTAACACGTGTTACGTTGCAATTAGCGTCGTATCGTGGACACGGAAAATGCAAATGACTACGAGGGAATCAATAAATCGGTGCATTTCGACGCATTAACCAAACAGGCGGAAACGTTGACGCGTCACGCGTGTTTGGCATGCGGTGTTAAAACAGAAGCGTGCAGTTATAGTCGGCGACGAATCGCGAGGGAAAATTTGTAAATTTGCATCGGTTCTGTAAACGCCGCGTACACGTTTCGGTGACCAGATACGTTTTCAAAGAAAAACCTGACCGCGTCTGATGGAACACGATCGCGTGCTATATACGGTATTTAAACGAAATCAATTCGACTTTTCATAATATTTTGGAGCTTCTAATAATTAAAATAAACCGATACGTTTGAAAGCAATTTGGTTTCGTTCGTTTTTCTCGAGTGGCTAGTTAAATCGTCGTTGCCAATTAACGCATTGAAAATGAATAGCTCGAATATCGCATTTCGAGTAAAATAACACGATTCGATACGCAGAAGACAATTATATAGTTTAATTTGCAGATATATGGAAACAGTTTGAATAATGATCAATAAAGCATTGCGCGTTGTTTGCTCCTGTTTGCGAGTCAACCAGTTAATCGACGAATTACATAAAAAGATGTATTCATTATTGGCATGCAAATGAAATTTATACATGTACGATCCGCGTCAGATCAGGAAATAAATATTCCCAGAATACGGACGGTTTCGTCGATGCCGGCCGTAAAATTACAATCGATACCTGCCGTTGAAATTGCACGTCCGCAAGAACGCGTCCGCTCGTATTTACAATTTTACGGTATCGATCCTTTAACTGCGAATCCGCGTCATTATGCTTTGGCTAACGCGCGAAATTATACCGGCACCGGTGTCGCCTTTTATTTCCTGATCGACGTCAAAACGAGCTTTGTTCGATAACTTCGCAACTGCGTCGACAATGCGTTTCGTAAATGACCGATTAACAAATTCAAATACTCTATACTCGACCGAATACGCCATACAGTTAACGCTAGAATTATGTAAGAGCACGACACGTGGCGGAGGTATAGCCGATACGGGGAACATTATTGGATTTGTTAATATTCGGAATCGAGTAAGGAACGTCGGGACGCGTAAATCCCCGGATAATATTGAGAAAAGTAGCTTTTCCAGGCGTATAGGTACACTGATAATGGCCGCAGGTAGGTCAGCAACGAAGCGATAAAAGTTCCTCGAGAGGTTCTCTCTCTCTTCCCTTACCTTTCAGCGACACAACAATGCCGTTCAAGCCCTCTTTTATGGGCGGTTACGCTCTTCTACACGGCTAGTAAATGACTTCGTCTGGCAACCAACTTACGCCTTACTATGTACCGTGATTCGCTTGAAAAGTCTCGACGTCAAAGCGTTATGAGGTACAGACAAGCACGTGTCTCGTGTGCACGTACCAGGTGTCTCGTGTACACGAAAACCTCGACGAGTGATGTTTCGCGCGCGGCAAAATTAATGGTTGTTGCGTCTTTCGCGACAGATTTCGTCGATCAAGAAACAGCGAACGAGGACGCGAAACGTGCGACTAAGAAATTATGCAAGTAGTAGCGGATCGTCTGTAGTCAGACATAAGAAATCCCGATAACTATTTTAAGTTTGAATAACTGTTTGCGGCAGAAAATGAACGTTGAGGGATGCTTATGATTACAGGGGTGGACAAGGCGTACGATGCTTAGGGATGCTTGGTCGAACGACGGTGGGAAAGGCTGGTGGCGATGGTGGTCTAGGTTGGGCGGATTGCTGGCGATGGCGACGGCCATTTCCTGTCTTGTTGCCCCGTTTCCGGGTGCCTCGGCCAATCCGGAAGCGAAGCGTCTCTACGATGACCTGCTGTCGAACTACAACCGCCTCATCCGCCCTGTTGGCAACAACAGCGATCGCCTCACTGTCAAAATGGGACTACGCCTCTCCCAGCTCATCGACGTTGTGAGTACATTCTCGATCCATTGATTCTAGTTAACGAATAGCGTTTAGAAACTACTCTGCTCTATCCTTCCGGTCCTGGAATCGCGACGAAACGATTTGAATCTGTGACAGCTTCTACCAGAGAGCGTGGAAAGCCGTGTTTTTATCGTTCCGCGGCGTTCGCCGGTCGAAAACGCGTGGAATTTCGGTAATTTTCGAGCGTTAAAGCGAATCCTTCGGCATCGGTGGATGAGAAATTCGGCGCGTTCGCGCAGAGTACCCTCGGCTAACTGAGAATTCGTTCGAAATCGACGGGCAAACACCACGAATAGCGCAGTCGGTCTCGATACAGCGCGCATACGTTCGTCCACGTACTTGCGGTGATAAGTTGAATTCCCGGAGTTTCTGGCTGGAACCGGAACTAATTTACAACCGAGTTGATCCATAGCACTTCGGCCATTAATTGCCATAATCTGATCGCAAGCAATCAATCGTGTCTCGGCGAGGTTTGCCAGGGACCTGTACGGCTACCTATACACTCGAGGTCATCTCCTCCGACGGATCAATGTGCTACAATTACGCGATTGTCTATCCCTCCCTTGTCCCATCGTCCACCTCCTCCCCTCTCGTGGGCTCCTCTTTGCCGGTACCCGCATTGTCTCCTTGGTTATTACATTCGTGTTACATGCTTATAGAGACTGCCACGAATTTCGGCTGTAATTACCTCGATCACGGATGTCTATAGACTAAATACGTGTTCTCTCTATTCCACCTCCTCCTATATCCGACTATAAATTAATTTGTTATCGGCTGGTCGCTCGACCGATTCACCGTTCGGAGAGCATTATCAACGAAATATCAACGCCGTAATTCCTGGCGGGACGGTGCGCGCTCATTCGCTTCGTTCGCGTTCGAAATTCACGGAATTTTAATCCTATCGAATTCTTTTTCCCGAAAAACGGCTGAGAATTAAAATTGCTGGTGAAACGACGCGGAATATTCGAAACGTTCAAAAATTCGATTTTGTCCAGACCCCGAGGATTTTACGAATTATTGTCAATTAAAAGTTCGTATCTAGACGAATTAAAAGGAAGTCGGCGAAACGTCGACAATTATTTTCTTCTCTCTCGTCCGTCGCAATCGAGTCCATTACAGAGACGCGCGTAAATTGTAGAACGTATCGCGAAACAAGGTTCTTTGTGTCGCGAAATATATGCGTTTCTGTCCTGCGGAGCAGAAATTTGTTTACGGCTCGAACACTTTCGTCCGGCCCGGGTGATTTAGGCTCTGCTCGCGTAACGTCCGTTGTCGGGTCGCGTTTACTCGTAAGTAGAAGCAGCCAGCAAAATGCAGACTGGCTGAGAGTCATTGAAATCCGGCTGTTTCCGCTGTCGCTGGAAACTCGAAGAGTCTGTGAGATTGTTTCGCGCGGGTCCACGGACGCGCACACGTTCCCGCCCGGTAATTACAGTTACACGGAGAACTCGCGGCAACTTTCTGCTCGACGCGTGTCGAATCGTAAATCGTGAACGTCATCGCCAGGTTGCGAGTGTTTACGAGCGCTCCGAATAATTTCTAGCCGATTGTCGCCAGCGAAAAGTTTGCCCGGGCCAAAGGATCCGACATGATCGTCGTTATATTAATCGTTCGTAGTTGGGAAAGTATGATTTACGCGTTAAAAACGTGTCGGGTCAATTACGATCCTGCCAAGCACCGTAACGAACTTTTCGTTCGAATTTTCGAAACGATGGAACTTGGCGAGCAAAGTTTTCGTTAACGCCGTAAACTAAGAATCCATCGAATCATCGAACGCGATCACGGCTCGCATTCCTCGCCGGTGATCCACCGGAAGAAGCAAAAAGGTGTTGCATTCTCGAGCTAACGACCGATAAATTCCGTGTACAAGGAAAACCCATTTGGACCACTATGGAACGATTAAAATAACTGGAACGCCGGCGATGCTCGTGACTGCTCAGCATTCGTCTTCTCTTCGCTTTTAGAAAGTCTAACCGAAGCGGAAAGCATCCTATTCCTCGACTCGTGATTCGAAGCTCGCCGTTCCGTTCGAGCAGGGTTTCCGATCGCCGCGTATCCGCGATCGATTCTCGACGATCGATGCGCTCGACCGACGATCCTCTTGTCACGCAACAGCCAACGCCCACTTTTCACCGGTGACGAAGTCTCGCTCGTGAATCCGATCAATAATCGCTAGCTAGCCAACGACCGATTGTTCGTTCGGTGTAAGTGGATGCACGAAGGTACCGGAAGCGCGAAAGCGGCACCTCGGCTTTCCTTTCGTTGTCGAGTACACTTCGAAACAATGAAGGTGTTGGCTGCTTGGCTGGGTATTCTCCGGTTAAACAGACACTCGGACGGAAGCTCTTTTGGAGCTGATTTTCGCTCTGTCTTAGGGTACGTTTAGACAACCTACGGCCACGAAAACGCTCGTTGAGCGGCTCTTTTGTCGGTCCGTTGTAGTAGAAGCGGGAGAGTGTACTCCGCCAACGGCTCTTTCTCATTAACGATGCAGGAGTTTTGCCGATTATGTCCGACGGTAATTAATTCGTCGAAGTATGAGTTCTTCGTTCCCGAATTACGCTTTTGAATCGAGTCGGTGTCCGGCATCTTCAAATACCTTCGCTTAGCGATCGAACGGGTTCGCGAGGTTCGTAGCGATCGCGAGACGCGGAAAGTTGAAGCGGTTGTTCGGCTAGGGTTGGTCAGGGTGATCGATAAACACCTGTAGAAAGCTTTGGTCGTCGACCGAGCGCGTAACAGGATCCTCGTAAAACGGGTGCGAGGGAAACGTCTCGTGATACTTGCTCCATGTTTTACGGAAGCAATGTTTATTTCAAACAAAGCTAAGGTTAACGTTTTCGCTAGCTTTACGATACGGAAATTCGTTTTTTAAGAGCGGGTGTAAAGAAGTTTAACGGTCCTGCGGTCTATTCGTAAGTCCTGTATTATTTAAAAAAAGCTTCTCGGCTTCTGGATCTTTCCAACCTTTTAACCTCGCGCGAGAAAGTGGAAGATTCTTTCGCGAAAGTATTCGATACTCGATCGATTCGCTAACCGGATCGCCATCAAATATTTAAGCTATCGTACGAGTTAATTCGCGGAAAATTTCGGTTAAAGCTGTTCGTGCCGGACCACCGCTGATAATAATCGAAAATCGAAGCTCGTCGACGTAAAATATACGCGAGAAGAGAATGGAGTGGGGATTGTTTAACGGATGGTGGTAAGTGGCGGGTCTGGTCACGAAGGAATGATGTCCCAGAGGAGCCATATAAGAGGAGCGATTTCTGAGACGGTGGAGTTGCGCCATTATTTACACGGCCTCCTTTTCAAAGGAAACACCTTCTCGGAATCGCGGTTGTTCTCGACGGGACAGCAGTCTTCGACTTTATAAGGATTTACGAGCCGGGGCGAGATTGACTCACAGCCGGACAAGCGCCACGAAATCACGCTCGTCCGTCGTTTATATTGCCACAGGATTTCTTCTGTTTCGAAAACACACCGGAAGTGGCCGGACACCGAGCAAATATTGTCGCTTCGTACGGTTGCGCGCGGAAAAACAATTAATAAACGTTTGGTCGGAAAATGAGAAATTTTATGCTCGATTCCGTTATTTGTTCTATCGATTATGTCTTGGAAATGGACGATTAAACGGTAAATATTTGACGGTGCGTCGTTCGCGAGGCAACGCCGATCGACTGGTCTCGATTGATCTCGAACGAGTACCAATTAAATCGAGCGTTTGCAGCCAGGTGTAGTTAAAGAGGGCAACGATGTTCGAGCTGCAGGAAAGTGGCAAACGCCCGTCTTGTTAGGGGAAACGGTTCGAAGGGCACGACCCCTTTACGGATCTCGCCGTTTCTTCTAATTAAGCCGAGGGGTTGCGATAGTTCCTCGAAAATCAATGAGTCGCAACGGTTCCGAATGCCGAACAATCGCTCGCCTTTTATAGCCAATTTTCGAGCTGCGAAGGTTGCTTCCGCGATAACGCGTGTTAGACGTCGACGGTGTTGCGCGCTAATATTTGTTGACGCTATCGTATCGTGCACAAACATTTATGTACCAAAATTACAGATAATCCCTGGCGTTGTAACGCTTCGGCAAAAATTCTGTACATCGATTTAACAGGGATCGACACTTTTCCGAAAAAGCTTCGAGTTTTATCGACATTATTATTAGATTCCGTGTACCTTTCGCTTCGTTAACGAGTTAACTCGTCTTTTCCGATTAACGGTTTAATTAGATGCCCGAGTTAACGAATTGCGCCAGGTTCAAAGAATTCACCGAACGTAAATTTGTAACGGTACCGCGTTCCGAAAAACGGCCGGAGACAATTAGCCGATGGAAGACAAAGTTTAATTAGATATTTCGTAATCGAGAGCGCGCTCTCTGTCTCTCCTCTTTCGATAATTCTCTCCGCGATTCTTTTTTCGTGCCGCGCGCGTTCGAATAGAAAACGCAGCGCAACTTTGCACTCGTTTCCGACGATTCTGACAATTCTCGAAATTAATTCTCGCGCTGATTAGATTACTCGGATAGGGAGGACCGTGCTTGCTTCCGGATAAACAATTAAACCGAAACTACTCGTCGATCGCGGTGCATTAACGATGCAGCTGTGGAACTTCGGTATTTTGTTCGGTTAAATCGAACGGCAAAATTACGCTTCTCGATGCGGAGTTAAATTGAACGGGCCAAACGAAACGCGTCGTTTTCCATTACACGTACCGCCTGCCAGAGAAGAGGGGTAGCGATTATACATATACGCGGCGGACCGGTGCAATGCAAATAAACGAGCCTCGCGCTGTATTTTATTCTTTTCCTTTGAACGCGTTAATTAAAAAATACACTGTCCTTTCAATTATCGTTACCGTGATCGAGGCAGCGAGTGGCAAAAAGAGTCGCGGAGGTATGCTTTAGTGGATGATTGATTATTGCGCGCGTATTTTTGCGCTCGAAAATTGTAGGAAAATTCGAACGGTGGGCTCCCGGTACACTAATTAACGCGCTAAGATACACTCCCGTCCGATACTTCGATATTAAAAATATGGGGTCAGAAATTTTCTACGATGGTTCGCAATTTATCGATAGTTAGTTTGTTTATAACTTTGTTGCGTTGTTCGAAAGCAGCCTCGTAACCGATCGAAATAACGAGGCACTGATTTGTTGGAAAACACAAAGTTTCAAAGTTATCGCATCAAGCGATCACCGACGAACACGAAAAACCATTCAACTTTGGTTATTCGGAGGGTAAAGTTGGCTAGGCGCGAGCAACTTTTCCAGGATAAAGTGCGAACGTATTAGCGCCGCACTCGCCGTATCGGAGTTCCTTCCGTTATCGAAAATTCTTGGGAAAACTGCGCCGCGGAACTTAATTACGCGAAGAGCATAATCCCCTGTTGAATCTTATCGACCGGCGTGCTCGTAAAAACTCGACGAAACTTAATTAGCCAGCAACAGATCGGATCGGGCCTCTCGATTTTAATCGTCTTCTATCGAGGCGTTATCGTTAATGAATTTAAGAAGGAATCCGCTCGAGACGAAACATCGAGGGCAAGATTAAACGTCGATTTTCCTCTTTCTTCCTGGGAAATTGAACCGAAAACGTTCGCCGCGGTAAAATCCTTTGGAGCGTTGTAACAAACGATGATCGTTCGATACGAAGAAAAACGAATCCGACGCGGCATTAAACGTTAATCGTCGCGCTATATTCGCTTCGATAGAGCCAACACATATTAAAGTGTAACTATCGTAATGGTCGCGAGTCAACAGCCCCCAGGAGCCAAGGGGAACACAACTAATCGTGGATGCAAACACAGTTGGAGCAGAAAGTAATCATTTGCCGCGTTAAACGTGACAATCGATTCAACAGCGTCGCTATTAATTCCGAAAACGTGGTTACACGAACGCGACCCGCTTCATCGGCGATCGTTGATCTCCTAGATTACCATACTATCGATGCAAATGCCATTTTTCAGGGGACCATAAATAATCTTTTCTTCGATCAGGGTGTACAAATAGAAGCTCTTTCCGAAAATGCTATTCTCCCACGGACGGTAATTGTAATCGCGAAGTAGGACACGGACGACGACTACTTATACCCTGTGGCGTAGAGTTTTATGCAAATTTTACACCGTAGCTGTACCCGACACAGCGTTCAACTTAAAATTGACTTCGAAACTAAGCACCGGAGGATGACAAGGTTGCGAGCAATATTTTGGAAACTTCCGTGAACTTTGATCGAATATTCTTGGGCACGTTTTAAGCGATATCGCGATAAGGGAATTTTCAAGTTTTATCGGCAGCGATAACTTGACGCGATACAGTTGTCGAACCGAGTTTGGCCGAAAATTCGACGCGATAAGATCGAACAATTATTGTCGCGCGCGTCGATCTGACCGTTCGCGAAAGAAACGCGAGGTGTAATATTCAAAGTTTCCCGATACTTTACCGTCGTCGTCATTCGACACCGTGATCGAAGCAAACGCGACTGGAGAATATCGCAATCGTTAGCGAGAAAGTTGCTCCACTCGATCCTAATGAGCGAAAGAACGCGTTCGTTATCGCGCGCAGCGACTGATAACGAAGAGGTAACGCGATCCCTGTAACGCTAGCGAAGGAAAGCGCCGCATCCTTTGGCTTACCAACATGTATCTCGCCGTCTTGATCGTCGACGAGTACTCTAATTGCGCGATGCAACTCGAGTTAATTGACAGTGATGAAAGAACGAGTTAAACGCGGAAAGCCGAGACTATCCTGCGCTGATAAATTGCTCGCTTTGTATGCGAGGTAATTGCGAGGACGAGAAAAAATAGCGTGCCAAGAAAATGTTAGTCACCGTAGCGTTTATTTTTTCGTAATCGATCTCTGTCGTGGATACGCATCGGAACGAAACGTACGTAAGAGCGGTAAAAGTCTTGTAAGAGTCGGTGGCCTCGAAAGGTCTTAATCCTCGAGCTTTTAAGGGTCTTAAGCCCTGACAAATCGAAATGATTTTTCAGCGAGTTGGGAAACGAAGAGGCAGAGAGCTTTCTGGAGCGGTAAAGTTGCGAGGGTAGTCGATAGATTAGAAGAGTTATCGGCGAGCGTTCTCGTGGCATCAGTAATTTCCTGCGAGGAGAGTCGATGAAACGAATCGTCGAGACGCGTCCAAAGAGACGACGGCTGAAACAAAACGAGCAGGTCGTCGCGGCAACAATACTCGCGATCGATATCTGTTTTCGGCTCGGGTACAGCGCGATGCGAAGCGATTCGACCAGGCGCAGAAGGTGCGCGACAGAGAGTCTACGTGTAGTCGGGTTCGCAAATTGATGACAATACCGACAGATCGACGGGATTCAACGCGGCGAGTAATCGCTTTCTCCCTTGTTACCGGCCACTTCGGGTAATTAAGTTTCCTGTAGTTTTCACAGGCCAGCAGCCACCGCCGCTCGGAATCCAATTGCCGTAACTACCGGCCGCAACTCTTGTATCCACCGTTCGAGTATCCACTGATTCCAGTTGCTCGGAAATTAGCCCCTCGTCCCTTGCTCCGGTGTCGTTGGATCTTGTTCATTTTTCATCGGGAAATCCGAATCGAAGCGACACGACGGTACACGGTTGTCCCCGATTATCCGCCTCTAACGTTTACGTTTCCAAATTGCTCCCTTCTTGCGCTAGAAGTTCAGCGACATAATTTACAAGCTCATCGCGTCGTTAATAACGAGATCCTTTGTCGAACCCCAAGGAAACGTGGGTTCCGATGCGGTACGACGCGGTGGGTTAACTGACAGCAGAATTTTTCAATGCTCGCGTAACCGCTGGCAAACCTGAGGGCTGCAGTCCGTAATAATCTCTGTGGATTTACGAGCGTCGGCTTAGACGCGCCGCGTATGCCGCAATAAGACCGCGGGATTATGTTTTCGGAAAACCGCGATGAAACGCGTGGAAAGCCTTCACTTTTGTGCTGGTCCCGACTCCTGCGGCGAATAGAAAGCAGAATGGGATCGTAATTATCGGTATAACCTTGGCGTTAGCTGGCTTGGCTGAAGGAAACGCTGAATGAGCCACGCCACGCGAAATTAAGACTGTAAATAAAATCTTGCTCGCGTACAGTCGTTCTTTCGCTCGTGGCGTTGCTCAAACGATTAAATAACCGAGTTTCTTTAACGCGGCGCAAGAAACGGCCATTTGTACGAGCCGAGGAACTTCTGCAAAGCATACATTTGCAACAGGACGCTATAGGGTAGCCGGTTACGACGCGAGATACCAGGGTTCGATTTCGAGCGCTTATATCCCTGTGCGAAATAATAGGGTTCGACTGTCAATGGCTCTCTGTGCGACGTCGAACGTCAATTTCTAGGTCCTTGTGGGAAATGCTAGGGGTCGATTTCCTACCTCTCCGTATAGTAGAGCTTAAGGAAGAAATTGTTTCGGTACACGAACGCGCGATAATCGACTCGCTTAGAGGTAAAGAAAAGTTGACGTTCGCGCCACCTTGTCCCAGGACATTTTTCTGCCGAGCTTATCCAAGCCGGGTGATTTAAAGCACAAACAGGCGGAATGGTCGCGGTCGTTTCATCCTCGCGAGAGAAAGAGGTGGAAAGATAGGCGCGGTGAAAAACAAGAAGGAAAAGCGCATTAAAGATAAGAGCAACGCCAGCTGGCGTATCCGAGCAATGAGCGTGCATCAGTCGCTGGTACATCTGCGTATCGTACTCCTCGGCTAGCCAGGATATCGATTTTCGCATAAAAGACCGTGTATTCGGTATCTTGGCGACCACAGCGTACGACGCGAGCGTGTTCTCCGTGTCGAGTAGCGATCTGCCGATTCGTTAGAAGCTCGTTTGTCACGTAAACTCGAGCTGCTTTTTCGTCTTATCGCTTGCGGGATAAAAAACCGACGACGCGTCCACGAGCGTGAAATGACGCGAACCAGTGGGTAGAGATCGCTCGCTGGAAACGAGGCTGAAAATGCCCGTACACCGTACAAGAGTTCCACGGTGTGTTCCGGTGATCGGTCTTTCTATATCGGCCGACAATCTTTTATCCATTTTTATGATTCTCGCGAAAGGGTTCGGTTTATTAAACATTTTCAAGTTCGATAGTTAAATATCGATCGAGGATACCAGAGAAGGTTGCTCGTTTCGAGCGGAATCGAGACGACGCGACGCAAACACGATGCGAAGAGACGCAATTCTCTAAAAAGTTATTTTCCCGAATTGTCTCCGAGCGATATATCTTGCTCGTGTTTTTCTCTTTTTGTCTCTTCGCTTGTCACGATGCCTTCGACCTACGTTTTTTTATATTTCTGTTTACTCGGTCGGTATAGTTGCTTCGTCGACAAATTTATACGACTCCATTGTAGAAGACCGATTATTCTACGTCTTCGGGATAACCTTGACATCCTCCAGATCCATACTAACACCGCGATCCATATGCAGATTGTTGTTTGACGCGTTAGCTTAGAATTTGAAATACATATGTAGATTACGTACTGCAGCTTGAAGGATGAAGCAGAGTCATTTAATATACTGTACGCTCCAGCACCATCGTGGAATATTAAAAGGGATCTCCATGAATTCTCGTAAGAGGAACCTGCCGGTTTCATCGTGCATACATTCGGCACCTAGTGCACGGTACGATTTTTCAAAAATTCTATATCGAACGACACGTTTTCGACCAATTTCGAACGTGTCGACAAACAGGAGGGTTAAACTCGTTTTTCTCAACCTATGTTTTATATCCAAGCGCGCTTTAATCAGCGTTTTTACGCTATAATCGATCAGGCAACTTTACCGATTACCATCAAGTACTCGACTGTGTGAGACGAACAAAATAACGAATTATAGATACAGAAAACACCGACGATACTTGAAATTTATTGGCATCGGAGCATCGAAAGATAAGTTTCGGTTTCGACGAATTCCGTTGGAACGCAGAGAGCATTGTACGGATAAAACGAAACTTTGTCCAGCCCTCGAAATTCTGGATATCTGTTATGCTACGGTTTGGCAAATAACAGTGGGCGCCGTGACAAATGAAAGAGCCCTGTACGGTCCATAGAAACATAAATGAGACAATGCCAATTTAGACCTATCGAGGAACAGTCGATTCCTTATCGTGCAAAGCTTACCTCTATAACCAAAACGCGAACTTCGATCGGACCTCTACTGTCGGTCGCAAGTTAGCGATTCACTCAAAGGGGCAGTTAACCCCTTTCCGTGAGAGCAAGCGAAGTTATCGCGGATGCGCTGTGTTCCTCGGAGAGGGGAAACTTCTCGCTGAATTCAATTTAAATTTTCAATAACGCCTAGAACCGTGTGGTACGATTTCTACCAGCCGAAAAGATGTACCGCTGTTAGTACGGTCTTAAAGGTTTCGTATAGATAATGTTGGGATAATCGGTTCACGAGTAGTTAGGGTCTATCTGATACCGAGCTAATCGCTTTTGACATTCAATCTTTTAATTAATTTCGAAGAAAACGATTGGAAAGCGATATCGATTCCTGCATCGGAGTAGTCCCTGTGGTAAACGTCGATACTTCCCAGGAAAGCGTCGATACGGTGCGGCAGAGGAGGGTGGAACAGCGTGCCGCGGTGTATTTCCGTCAGCTTTTCACTCGGAGGGGGTGGCAGCGGGTTAATTTGCTAATGAATTTTAAAAAGTGCCGAGCACTGCGGCCGGGAATGCTCGACCAGTCTTTCATCATAATAATTTGATTTTACCGAGCCAACCGATGCCGCGATACTTTTGTTTACTTTCGGATATTAACTGGCTTTCGAGAAGAAAGGGGGAAAAATGAGCGAAAGGAGGGTTTGGGCTGAGAGGTCGGTACACGAGACTGAATGCTCGGGACCTTGTTTGTCATTCGAATCGAGTAATCGACTGGAATCGTGCATCATTCGAGTTACGACCGGTTATTCTGTGCGAGATTGGTCACTCGAAATTCTACTTACATTTGTCTCGTTTTTATTAAAACGTTTGCGTTTCATTTATAAACTGTTATCAGCAACGATTATCAGGGAAAATTGGTTTCACTTTGTAGGACTAATAATCACCGATAAACTCTGTTTAAATACTTAGATCGGTGGATACCGCAAAATCACCTACCAATCAACATTTACAATATCGTCTATATTCGGAGGTACTCGATACAATCTAGGATTATTTCGTATCCGGTGATGGCGTTAAGTTAACCGTTCACGGATAATTCCCGTTCGTTGATACGAGCTAAACATCCCCCTTCTGTATATCCCGCTTGTCGATGCAAATGGGTTAATTGCTCTATCGAACCTTCGGCTCGAGGAGAAACACTCTCCACGAAATTTTGTAGGGGAAGAACTCTTTTCCCACCGTTCGATTATATTTATCCAGCCACTCATTTTTCTGGAAAATCAAATCGTGCACGATAAAAGAAGCTCCCTCGCGATATGCAGTACGACGCGGTCTACTACCGAATCGCGCATCGACTAAAAGTTTGAAAATGGGACGCTTTTCGTATATTGAAAAAAACATAAAATTTACGACACGTTGATTCCCGCAAATTGTTATTAAAAAAGGTTTTATTTATATTAACACCGTTGGACGAAATTGAAAGTGGTAAATGTGGAACGATACATGGATGGATGTGTACAGATGTCTCCCTTTAGTTTCTCCCCTGTTGTCGTGTCTAACGCGCTTCGAGCGTACTGGAAAATTTCCCAGATAGAAATAAAGAGAGCGAGAGAGAATAGGAGAGGAGCGAAAGAGAGACAGACGTTTCGACGTTACTTTTGTCGAGGCGAATATGGAGGCGTATCGATGCGCGAGAGCGTCGCCGCTGCAATCCAACCGAGGGTCATCGAACTGTGGCTGCTGCTGCTGCTGCAACTGCACTCCCAGCTGCAACGACTCCACGAATGGCCAAACGGCACCAGCTATTGCAGCAGCACGTCGCTTTTACAATTGCACGCCGCTCGGTGAAATAATAACGGGCGTGGCACGACGATTGCCGAGTTACGTGTCGCTCCTCCACTCGATCCAACCTCTCTAATAAATACTTTCGACCGAGTCTTGCTACACTATTATCTCTTTTGACCCTTGCACTCCACTCGTAACTCCGCTCTATTAATCGTGCACAACTTTTTTAAGGAGAGGTTTTTAAGTACAGTCGTTACAGAGTTAATCGGGCTTCGCCGTATTTTAAGATCGCATTTAAATTGTCGTTGTACTCGTAGGTTAATTATATACGTCTGTTATGCATGAGACTTTTCTAAAAATAAGCGAGATTTGCTACGTGACGTCGAAACGAGGAGATTTAGCGGAAATAGACGAGGAATCTCGAAGGATCGGAGGTCAGCTTTGAAGAGCGAGTCGTCATTTTGAAAAGTCTCTGACGGAGACATTCAGGAACAGATAGCCGGCTGGAAAAGCCGTATCAATAACCGAGGATGATGGCTGATGGAAAATACGTCGCGTATCGATCATCGATCCCCGAACGGATTACTAACGGATAACGAGGTTAACAATAACCGATTCCCTACGAAGCTGCCTTCGATTTGCGCGACTGACAGCCAGCCCGTAGATGCAAATGAAAGAAGTTTCTTCGCTCGATGCTTGACACAGACGCGACTTTAAACGTCGAATAAAAATTTGTCGTTTATTTCTATAACTTTTTTTGGCAAACTACAGCGTTTGCAACGAAACGATTAATTATAGAACGTAAAGTTTGAAAGCATCGAAATCCTTCCAACCGCGACGCTCTCCTTGGAGCATTTGAACGCTCACCCTTCGTCACTACCCTTCCGAAGGGCGCATCTTTCTTCTTTATTTTCCCTTGGAGCAATCGCGCATTCTTTTGTGCGTCGGGAGGGGCTAATGCCGCGACCGGCATCATTCCAGCCGATTTCATGCGGCGAATATCCGTGGTCGAGATGCTAAGCGCCGGCAGTAATTAAAGACCGAGTTAATTAGTGGCTGCCGCGCTCGTTCGAGCGTATCGCGATCTATATAACCCGGTGGTGCGCGAGCGCACCTACGCCATCAAACTTTACCGGCACTTTTGTGTATTTTTTTTCCTCCCTATCGACGCTGGAGATTCACGAGCTGTTACGTTTTAGAGCGCGATACGGAGCGACGTCGCTGTAATTTACCGATGACGGATTATAGTCGTACGCGTTCGAGCCAGGTGTTAAACAGTCGCAACAGTCTATAGAAAATTTCAAACCAGTAATAATTCTGGTATTACGTTAACATCGACATGGCGATACAGGAAAAAGACACGGGAAATGGATTATCGGTGTAGGTAATATCGTGTTACATTCGAAATTGAATACACCGGTAAATTTTCCCGTGTACGTCGGTCCGTTGTTGCGACGAGGGAAACTCGTGAACAAACAAGGATCACTCTAATTGTGCAACAGAAGGCGTTGTATCACGATATCCGAGAAGGAGGCAAGCGTTGTTTGCAGCATCCGAAACCGCGAGATACACTGCGAGACTGAGAAACGGCGCGGGGAAGCAGGGAAGTAAGTAACGTGTCAAATGTACGTAAAATCCTCGTAAATGCGATAACGTTCGTAGAAGCCATTTGCTCTCCGGTATCGTGTCGCAGTTGTTGATGCAGCGTTAATCGATAACGACTGTAATTACGACTGTACTTCCTCTTAACCCTCTCTCCCGTGTTTCGCTATTTTGTTACAAATTACCGATGAACTGTCACGATGTACAGTTTTGTGACGCATTGTTGCGAGTCCGAGAAACGACACGGCGCCAGCGTCTCGTTCTAGGAATTTAATTAAAAAGCATGCCGAATTTCGGTTTTCGATAAATTTCCAACGACGCAACGGTCAAAACGAAAATCCATAAGCCGAATAGCTGCACGCGAGGCTGAGAGACGTTTATCGAATGAAAATTTCGTCGGACGAAACTGGAATCGATACCGCGATCTGCGCGATTGAATTTCGTCGTGCGCGTGTGAATAATTACGGTCGAGCGAGTTCGCCAGATATATTCGTTTTTCGCCGAAAAATGTTCTTCTCGAATACGAGAAAAACTGATACCATTTATCTCACATAGAGATCATCGTATCCAGCTGAAACGAAGATATTATCAGATCCTAGGAACGCGAAGACTCAGGGTTATACGCCACGGTATGGCGCGTAGTTTTTCGCGACACGGGTCGCACCATGCCAGAAACGTCGAATTTGATCGGAAAATCGGTTCTCGGAAAGGGCCGGAACGTGTTCGGCGAATAACGTTATCAACGAACCGTATTCGAACCGATCGAGGGGATCAATCGTTCGACCATGTAGGAAAATCATTGTTTTTTCGGACAGGGGCGAGCGAGCAAGAACGATTCCCCGAAGTAATTCGTCGTTATTCGAAGTCTCTGACGGATGGAAACGATATATCGGGAATTGGGAATGAAGGTATTGAATACCGTTGGGATTGAATAGCGTTCATCGACGGAAGTGCTTTTCCGATATTTAAATACTGCTGCATCGCGAGCCCTGTACCCGTACGACGATTGTTTGGCGCACGCGTTCGGCACGCTTTAATCGCGCCAGATTTGTTACGTGTCTTGACGGTCGTTTTCGTGTGTCGACAACGACACCGATAAACAGCCGGAAATCGAGTACGTATTATTGAATTCTCCTACTCTGTCTACTCCGATCCGTTGTCCCGTCGTACGTTCGCTTTTATCGTGCTCGTTTATGAACCCTGTTTCTCTTCGTTTTTATGGGTTTGCGCCGAATTCCGGATCGACGTACGTTCGCTCTTCGTTCACGATTTTTCGAACGCCTCGGTCGATTAGGTTCTTGCCCGAAGAAGCCGTAGACCAAAATGGATCGCCTCGTATATAACGCGAACCTGTCAGCGTTTCGTTGTTCGATAAGGATTTACAGGCTGCGAATGATTAATCTGCTCGAACAAAAGTCCTAAAGAGATAGCGCAGCATGAAAGAGGGTAATCGGCTATCCTCTGTAAACAACCTAACGACTACAGTTCGAAGTAGAACGCGATTAAAACTCTGGCTGTTACTTAAGAGCCTGATGAAGCTAGTAATAAATCCGAAGGCTGAACGGTCGACGGAACGCGATCGAATACAGCGGTGTAACCGATGATCAGCTTACCGAAATCGCGAGTTTCGAGAATGCTCGCGTAACTTCTCCTCGCTAAATGGATCCTCTTTAAGAGAGGCGGAAGAGGGCTTGAAAGGAGGCTCAACCGTGCCGAAGCAAACTAATATATCCTCTTAGGAGCGACTGTGTTCCAGGGCTAATTGGATTTGTGTCCGTTGCCATAAATTTCGCGATAATCTCCCGCGTTACTCGTAGAAATTGTGACTGTGATATACAGCTTTGTAGGGCTCGATTGAATCTTACATCCCGAGATGTAGTTGCGGTGTTCGATTAAGTATCTCCTTCGCTACTTTCGATCAACATAGTTACAGTAAATCTAACTAGATATACTGTATCAGGGCAATGTATAGTTCGTCGATCAACCTCTTGGCTCGTGATTGTCTTACCTCTCCGACGCAGTCAAATAGTCGTTAAACTACTCGAGTGAGCGTTTGACGATCGTACCGGTGATGCGCGTTATGAGACGAAAGTTTTTGCGTCGAAACACGCTAGCGAGTATCGCGGAAAAGATCGAGCAAAGCTGTACGAAGAACAAAGGGAAAAGGGAACAGCACTCGATCGGTGGAGGATCGCAGAATTCGGCTATGGGAAAAAAAATTGTCGAAGGTAGGTATTGCGAACGAGAAGGCACACGGTATCGGGGGTATCGACGGTGACAACTTGCAAATTGCTTTTCGCCGTGACGCGATAGTCCTTTTTCGTCGCGTCGAGTTGTATCGCGTCGCGGCGCTTTGACGCCGTTGAATTTTCAACCACGACGCCGCGACATCGTTCCAGCCAGTGGCGGGTTGATGGTCGAAACGACAAAATCGATTGGAAGTTCGCCGCGGTCGTTACCATGCTATTCTCGAATAGAAATCGACGTAGCCGACTATCGCTATGACGCGTTTTCGAGAAACGGGCGTCGGTGGCGCGTTGCTTGAAAAATTTAACCGGCGATCGAAGCTGCTTTAAATTTCATAACTAATCGATCTTAATTTCGTGTTCCCTCCGTCACGGGTATAAACGAATCGCTTTCAGCCAGATAAATGGCTCGCGACAGCGTCTTATTTGGATCATGGTCATTTTATTTTCCTTTCGCGAACTTTTATGCATAAGATATTGCGATACTTCTCGAGCTTCCGATCGACCCTCACCTTTTAACGATAGCAATTTTCATAGTAGCGTCTCGAAGTAGTTAAAGTTCATTTCCTCTTCTTACACTCGCTTCTTTGTCCTGTCTGGAAAGCTTTAATTGGATTTTCTATCCTCCAGAAGCTAACTACTTCTGCAGTGGCCAATGAAATTTTACTTTTCGCACAAAGAGAAGCTGCACTTTCGGTTGATTGGATGATTCGATTGGTTCGTTCGTCAGTGGAAAATGACTGATTTTTCTGCGCGCGTTAAAGTACCTCTTATTGCATTCCCTATAGAAAAATCATTCGACGAGGAACCGACGTTTCGAGACGGATTCAACGATCGTAGTTTTATATCGAAACGAGTGTAAGCGAGAAAAATGTATCCAAGGATCGTATCGTTGCGCGTAGTACAGCCATACGTTGTATCGTTCGAGTATTAAATTAATACGATTCTATACTCGTCGTTGACTCATGCCAGGAGATCGCGTATCGAACAGATAGCGAGAAGAGTCTAGCGTGCTTCGATTCGGTATTTTTCGAAGCAGATCCATTTAACGAGCTCGCTTCTCAAAGAGTCGTTATCGTGGTACAACGAAGCCAGGATTTCACGGGGTCAGAAGTAAAAATAATCCGCCATTACCATTCGTCGTTACCTTCTTCCGCTGTCGCGCGATTCACGATCTGACGGGAGGTCGAATTCTCGAATCTCCGCTGAAAGTTTCATGGCAGCTGGCCATCGCGGATCGATCTTTCTCGTTTTTTTTCCCCCCTGCTCAATCTTTCCAACCACCAGAAAATAGCGGTGTTCGATCGCGGCTAAATCGGAGCCGGCCGTTCGAGGAACCGGCAGAAAGTCGGGGAACAAAAACGAGAGAAAAAAGAAGACGCTCGAGTCGAGGAGCGAACGGTAAAAAGGATCGAGCTGATTCGGTGGCCGAATACAATTAAAACTTTTCTACTTGCACCGGTTAATTTGTCTTTGTTGCCACGACCTGGCCGGAAACCGTGGCTCTGTCTCCCTTTTGTTACGATGCTCCCGTTCACACGATCTTCCGGCCACCCTTGCTCTTCTCGACGCCTTTTGGAACGCGCCAACGAGGCTCTTTCTCCTCGTGGTTCGCTAATTGTCGAGTTTTCGGTTTGCAGCTGATCGACCAAAGTTCACTGTTTTCCCTCGCTTTTCTTTCCGTTTGTTTCGACCGGTATCGAACCGTGCATATCCCTTTGAAATCGTTACTACCGCTATTGGTTGCCGTCGAAGTTATTAGCGTAGCTAATGCAGCGAAACGAACAATTAGTCTCTTGATGCTATTACAAAGGTTAATTCTACGAGTTAAATTCGTTGTCGTTCTTTTTCGTTATCGGCAAAGCGATACGGATCGTTTTCGCTGTGTAACCTAGTGGCGCGGCATCGAAACGCGCAGGGTCAGTAGTATGTACCGTCAATAGTCAGACAACTGGAGCGCCTACGATACGGAGTACCTTTTGCGACTTTGCCGTTGAATAAACAGAAAGGGAATTTAGTACGACCGTACACAAATTAATATAGATTACCTTCGCACGTTTCGTTTACAAGTAGAATTATATAAATAACGAGAACGCGTAACAAATGTATAAATATCGCGTTAAACAACGGAATCAGTAGTACACACCGTCAATAATCGAACAAGTAGGACGTGGCGTAACGCGAAGCATCCTCTGTGCTACCCTACCTTTTAACGAACAAAAGGGGTATTTAATTAAATCGCTGACCAATTAATATAAATTACTTTAGCTCGTTCCTGGAACAGCGCGAACATTTTTTTTTCATTTCTCGTCTTTTGTATCGAAATTACGCGATATTAATGATAACGACGAGTGGATATACATATTTAAATAACGCATTGAATCAGGCAGAATAGCGGTAGTATACATCGTCAATAGTCGGACAAGTAGAACACGTTGTAATAGGAAGCGCTCTTCGCAACGTGGACCGGGTTGAATAAACAAAAGGGGTGCATGAATCAGGGTATATATAAAAAAAAAAGTCATAAATCAACGCTGGCCTCGAAACGGGTTACGAATGAACCGTGGTTCGAAATGAAAAGCGTGGAACGTCTGAGCACGTCACGGTTGCCGCGAATTTAATAAAGAAGAACACAAGCACGAACGAAACGAGAGAGAAGAAAAGGCCTGGGTTGCCGCGGCGAGGTTTGGGGGTTAATTGGGGATGAGCAATTAAGTGTCAGAAGGGCTGCTGCTCTCGGATGACGTATTTCCGTAATATTTACGCAAAGAAAATCTCTAGTACGTGGCCGGCGTTCAGCGAGCGCGATAGAAGCATCCTCCCGGAGACGTAAGTTCGCTGACGCGTTACACATTTTTTCCCCGGGTTCCTCGAGTAGTTGAAACGGGAACACTGGATCCGTCGATGTTGTACTACGTTAAGAAATTCTCTTTCCGGCTTTACCGGTTCGCCGGCAACGAATCACGAGTACGCGCGTATAAATCGCGAGCTGGACGGTACGGCTTCGATTTTCACCGATCGCGACTGCATTCCAACATGGAAAATTGCAAGTAGCGCTGTCCCGTAAATCGTGCGCCATTTCGTGCTGCTTGCATCGTAAAATCGAGCTGTTTAGCCGGATGACTCGCCCGGTACAGGTTACGCGGAACTCGCTAATAATCGTTTTCTGTTTGCCGGAGTTATAAATTCTCGGATGTTTAAGCTGTTTACGCGCGCCGTCTTCCCTTTCTTCGCCGAACGATTCAAGTTCCGACGCTTTCCTACGCAAAACGAGCATGGAAAGCGTTTCTTCCAACGAATAAAGATTTTTTGCCCGGAATAAATTGACGGGCCGATGGAAACAGCCTTCGTCGAGTCCTGAATATGCGAACGAGATGGCGGTCGTCGCGGCGCCGTCGAGCCGTGGCAAAGGCTGAAAGGAAGGCCGAACAAAAAGCTCCTTCGCACCAGCTGGCCAGCCTCCCCATTTTTTTTTATCAACAGTCTGGGTCTTCGTTCTTGTTCGACGAGATGTTCAAAAATCGCTTAGCCCCGGTAGATAGACGCTCGATAAGGGAAACCACGACTGATATACGACGTAACTTCCTTCCTTTGTCGTGTCGCGACCATCCACCGTTTGCTCTTTTATCGATGTCCTTTGGAAATATAGTTTTCTTATGGTTTAGCTGGAACGTGAACGACGGAAAAGTTGGCGGTAAACGTCGTCCTTTTAACGAATTGATCTGCCGGGGTAGGGATGGCCATATTAATTTTTTAGTACCGTGCTCTGGCCAAGAGTTACACTTTTCTCTTATTTTTCTCGATAAGATCGGACGGAACGTTTTATGGACGTGGGAGGGAATCGAGCCGATGTACGCGAAGCTTTTTATTCTTATTCGTCTTCTCGTAATTTTCGGACAACAGGCTGAGAACGCTGCTGGTGGTCTGTCCCTCGAGATAGCATTTTTATTCCGCTGTAATAACGCGGGAAACTCGTTTACGTCCGGTCCACGAAATTTCTCCGCCCACAGGTCAGAAAATATTCGTCCCATTACACCGATACTCTGAGAATTCTGACGCGATCCGCATAATTTCGTACGCGATAACTTTTATCCAAGTTTTTCAAAAAATACGAAATTATCGGAATGAAAATTATCGCTTTGGAAAAATGTCGTTACTCGCTATAAAGGTTCTGCGTTCCATTTTAAGCGTGCAAGAGGCGTCGATAAAATTCTCGAGCAACAAATTGCCAGGAGAGCTGTAAGTTCTCTTGTCGCTCAAGCATCGAGTTTCCTTTGTCTAGAGACGTTCGTCTCTGTTCTTCCTTCTCCGCGATTCGTATCACGATTCCGTTTTCGAGCTGCCTCGGCAACGTTACAAGGAATTCTCATAGCATTCTACCCGTTGATCCTGGAAAGCGACGGACTTACGTTCCGCGTCTCGAGCGATAGGGCTCGATTTGTCAAAGGGACAGGATACCCTTCGCATGTAAATAAATCCATGTCCAATTTCCTGTTCACCGTTTCGTCGTTCTCGCGTTCCTCCGCGCGTGTCAGGACTAAACTTTATCGCGCGGCTAAACAGAAAATACCGTGAATAATATTTCAAATATTCGAGCAGTAACCGGTGACTAAAATATTTCTTCCGTCGTCGTCACAGAACCGCTTCGTTCTCCGACGTTATCGATTTGTCTGCCACGCTGTTCTCGACACGCATCGTTTCGTTCCTTCGAGTTTCGTTGGAACAACCGATTTCGAGGCTTCCTTTTTATCGACGGATAACGAGCCGCGCCCCTTTTGAATATTTCCTTCCGCTGACCAGAAGCGCCGCGCAGTCTTCCCGAGGAACCTGCATTATGCACGAGAGGCCAGGATCGTATCGGACGAAAATTTACCAGCGGATCGAAACGTTTCCGCTCTCGTTGTTTCGTTCGTATCTTCAAAATTTCTCCGAGGTATCGTTAAACGTACCAGCCGGAATTCCCTGCACGCATACTCGTTCGATAGGAAATGTACCGCGTAAATAGATACGAGCGGAAACGACATCCGGTAAAAGTGAGAGAGGTTCTTGCAGCGAGTTAGAAACGCGGCACAATGGAGAAGGAGGAAACGTGGCTACCAAAGGGACCAAAGGCGATATAAGAGGCATCTGGAAAGGGAAAGCGGAGCTGAAATTACGTGGGACACACCGTGAAGATACGGTGTAAGCGTGGAGGGAAAAGGGTCTGTGGTAGGATGGAAACACGTTCAGCTATTCTTCCCATTCGTTTGTCTCCGGAGGCAAGCCGATACGGAACCTTCTCTGTTTTCTTTCGACATCCAATTTCCATAACATTAGACTGCTTACACGTAAGCAGACAGCGACGCGTTTTACCCGACGCCTCTGTTTAGGATCGTCACCCAATGAACAGAGGGGTTGGAATATACTCGTTTACGTGGCGGACTTTTTTTCTCTGCGGATAACCTGGGCGTTTCGAGGCGCCCCTTAACGGCTTCTCGTTTTCCTGGGGAAACCTGTTTCCTGACTTTTAAAACCGGAGGTGATTCTCGTCGTTTATTTAATCGTTGCAATTTTATTTAACTCGCAAATAGAATTAGAATTTAAAAATGTAGGTTAAGAAATCTTAACAAATTAATCGCGAATACGCGCGGAAAAATTTGGAAGAATTCAGCGGTACGCGAGTTTTAGTAGCGTACAATGAGCCGAGAGAGGACAAAAGCATCTGAATCACCGCGCATAATTGCGATGTTGGCAACAGTCTCTTCTAATCCAAGCGACAGTATCCCCGTTGGAACCATAATTCTCGCCTCTTTCTGGAAACACTCGTAGATTTTGTCCCGCGACGGCTTATCTTCTTTCCTCGTCCGATTTCTTTTCCCATACCACGATTCCCTTGTTTTTTTTCCTTTTCATTTTGACGGGGCAAATCTTTAGAGGAGAAACAACCGAATCGCTCGAGAAAATCTAAATGGTTGCGTGTCTTCGTTAAATCTTCGCTGACCCAAGAAGAGAAAACGTTCGTTGAAAATGGGACTCTAATTGCTGGATCAAAGGATTTGTTCGCTGCGTTCTTAATGACGCTCGGCTTCCTCGGAAGGAAAGATCGAAATCGAAGATCCACGTAGATCCTTGCCGTTGTTTCAACCCGAGACTCTAAGACTCGATTCGTTTTACCGATCCGTCCGCTTTTCTCGAGGATCAACGTTTGTCATTTCGTTATTTCATTTAAACTTTCCTGATTACGATTTCGTTTGTAACTTAATTATAGTCTATAGAAATACGGAAGCTGCCTTAAAATACATAATTACTGCGATTTATATTTTAATGTTTAATATTTGATAGAAGACTCTGCATTGTACTTGTCGGGTTTGTCGAAACTGTCCATCTCGAGTTCCTTCAGAACCCAATAAATCCACCTTCCAAGAAAATACTCGAAACAGCGAAGTGCCTTCCG
The DNA here is from genome assembly GCF_050947335.1 of Megachile rotundata. NCBI lineage: Eukaryota > Metazoa > Arthropoda > Insecta > Hymenoptera > Megachilidae > Megachile > Megachile rotundata. Next base: position 14,205,315 of record NC_134996.1, read on the forward strand.
AACTTCAAGTCGATTTTTCTTTCTGTTTCAGAACCTGAAGAACCAGATCATGACGACGAACGTATGGGTGGAACAAGTAAGTACCATACCTTTCTTCGTGCATGCAAAATATTTTCTTTGCTGGACTTATAATTGAAAAATATTGTCGATACCATAAAGTAGTTACCCTGTAGAACCAGTAAGGTTTAAAGAATGAAAAGAGACAGGAAATAGCGTGGTTTAACAGCTTCGCGCGTTCAAATTAAATATGTGATCACGTTTCCATTTTCCTTGTTATCGCGTCTCGTGTTCTAGGTTAACGAACCGTGAGGTTCTCGGTTCGTGAAACGATTCCCACGGGAAAGAAAGAAAGGTTGATGGGAAGGGAAGGTAGGAGAAGACCTTATGCCTCTTGGCGAACGAACGAGGAGCGTTTGAGAAAGAGCGAAACGCGATTTCCTTTCTCGAATAATGATAGCTCGACAAAGCAACGACAGAGAGGGTAGAGGAAAAGGGAGAAATTCAGTTGGTAGCAGCGTCAGTTTAACCGGCGCGGTCGAATCTCCTCTTTCTGCGAGATCGCGAAGGTTTGGAATTTCAAAGCGGACAAATTTCATCCCGTGACTGTTGACAGCGAAATCCGAATCGCTAGTCGATCCTTAGCGACGTTCCTTGGAAACCCTTCGCGAACTTCGACCCTTCAAAACTCTTTATCTTCGGAGCTTCTCGTTCTCTTTTATCCTGTTCGAGTCTTCGCAACCGCGTTACGGTCTTTTATTTCGCGATACGCACCGGCTTAACTCGCTCTAGTTGTTTCCGAGTTATTATTGTATTTGCCAGTATAATCTAGAAATACAGTGTAGCGTATTATTTTGTTCCGCGCATATCGAAAATATACGTACACGTATTATCGCAACGTTGCTGATTTATCGCTTCGAAGCTTATCGATATGCGGTTGCGAGTGTTTTTTGCGATAACGTATAGCAAACGATTTATAATCGACCATAAGAAAAGCATGGAGCGGTTAACGATGCTCTTAAATTGAAATATTAGAAAAATCTCGAGGAAATCGATTCGGGAATTGATAGCAGGTTTGCACGGGACGAGAGTCGGTTGATATCGATTTCAATCTTGTGTAGGGACAAGCATAGTTGACGTTTCGAAGTGGATTTTTTGATCCATCATCCAGCAATCAGATTTCCGATTTCCAAACTGTTCTCCACCTTGTCCTCCCTTCTATAAACCAGTTTCAATTTCAATTTCGATTCCGACCAGAACAAGAAACCAATCCTCGATTTGGGTTCGATCAACGCTCGTAATTGAACTTTGCTTTCGACCAACGCTAACGAAGCGGTAGGTCGGTAATCTGTTCGAATGTTAATCGAAATGAGAAACTTTGAAAAACGGGAAATCTGTTACTCTGATCGCTTTGCTTAAAAAGTTAACGACAGTCTCGGTGGCAGAAATCGGATTCGCAATTTTGTTTAACACCCAACGGAATCGAGACACCGGCGTCTGTTGGTTCTTGCCGGTTGTTCTTCCTTGGCTCGGCCGTGATCGTTTGTCCGTGTCAATAGATCTCGCGCCTCTTTTTCCGTGCAATCCTCGGTCCCGAAAGCGGAAACAGGACGCGATGTAACACGAAAGAAAAAAAGGGACAAGAACGGCGGAGAATCGTGTCTTCGGCCAGGATCGTCTGCCAAGCGAAGTGGCTGTCCTTTATCAGTCTCGGCGAATTGTTTGGCATTGTTGGGACGGCGAAGGAAGTGGAGGCTCCCAGTTTCTTTCGGAAGTTCGCCCGATGCTGGAGGAGTAGGTAAACAATCGCGCGTACGCCGCTCGAATGACACCGGCAAACGTTTTAGCCTTGTTGACTCTGGCAGACGTGATGGATAACGAAGTTCTCGGCTTCCTTGCCGCTGTTTCTTTCGAGAAATCGCCGCAATCCTGAAAAGGTGTCCTCCGCTCGCTAATATCTCGTTTCTCTTCTCGCCCTATGAATTACGCTAAGCGCGGCTAACAACGTTAGAACTTTGGCGATAAAATGTACGTGTCCGCAATAAACATCGATCCAGGTATCGAATGGCGTTTATAATCTCGAAGCGATGACTCAAGTGAGGCGTGCGGTTAATGGAAAATGCCTGTTTTCGATAGCCGTGGCTGGATAACGCGGAAAGTGTCGAGAAACCGTCACGTACCATAATTATTGCATCTGTTGAAAGTTTTGGCTGCAAGTGGAGCAGAACGGTAAACTGCACTCGAGAATTCGGAGCTGTTTCGCTATTAATTGCGGCCGTGTATTTTGGTTACGATTTTCAGAACTTTCGGGGTTATCAAAGTATTTAATACGCTAGCTCGAAAATACCAAGTAAAAGAATTTTTCACGGTGTTCGCAGGAGACGCGATTGTACGTGCGCTTCAGAATTTGTTGTAACATGTAGCAGAGAAATTTTTTAATTCGCCGCGAAACCGTTCTTTGTTCCCGTGCTTCCGGTTCATTCTTTTTTTGCTCTTTTTATATTCAGCTCGGCGAAACGGGCTGCGAATTTAATATAAAGAATTGTTCTCGAACGAGAACCACGCGACTACGATGGTTTTGTGTTGCTTTCGGCACGCGAAGCGGTTGTTTAATAATTGTAAATGCAGAAGAAACGGCTTTTACTGGAATTACGTGGGTAGGAACTTGTTGGACTCGATGTTTTATCCTGTTGCGAACCTTTGAAACTACTGCACCGACGATAGAAACGTTTCAATGCCCCGAACCTTCTTCTTTGTTCCTTCCGTTTGACTTTCGAAATTGCCATTTAATGGTCGTCCTATAAAAAGCCGTCGTTCAAATCGATCTTTCCGATTCGTAAACCGACATGAAATCCTTCAACGATATCAAGATCCCCCGAATGAACAGTTCGTTTAATTCTTCTTCCGTTAATCGCATAAACGTAAATCTCTCTGTCCGACAGATAGAGATCAGAAACGAATTTATAGACGATCCGTAAATTCATTGATCGCGAATAGTACGATTAATCTCCGCGGACTCGAATATATTCGCGATTCCTCGTCCGCGTTCGTTCCGTCATCTCCGATCGCTTCGATCCGTAATCTTTCTACGCTATCGGGACACGCTTCTACGCCCGAATCGATCGATTTTTCATCGGGACAGAAGGATTAAGGAGAAGTCTACGCGGCGATCGTTTGTTTCTCAAGACTGTCGAACGCGAACGAGCCACTTGGTGGCCCGTAAAACTTTACTGCCCCTCGACGCGACGATAAATTACGTTCGCATTCAGATTTACCCGGTCTCGGAACAACAAGGTTCGATACAACCGACGTCGTAAAACTACGATTTCCGACAGCGCTGTCTCATCGCGAGAAATCACCCTAACTATCGATATTTATTGTATGCGGTCGCAATTATTCAATTTTCTCGGGCGAAATTTAACATCTTATTCTAGCTACGTTAATTAAAATTAAAAGCTTCGTCAGCGTTCGGTTTCCCATGGATCCTTATGTTGTACGAAACGCGAGTTAGAACGCTTGGTTATTCGCTTTTCGTCCATTTGCTCACGGTTCAGGAGACGCTTCCAATCCGCTTTCAGTCCATTCGATGGTTCGTTTGGCATCTGCTCGAATACGCGTCGCTCAGTCCGCTCCAACTGCCCCATAACACGCTCGTTACCCAACCGACTACGCGTCGTTCAATCCGTTCTAAATGTTCTACATATAATGGACTCTGCGTCTGATCACCGTTCGTCTGACTACGTTCTCCTCGATCTACTAGTTTTCTTATAATACGCTCTCGATTCGTATCTATCGCTTTCTCGTCAATTTGTCCCTCCGTCGAGAAGGTAGCATCTTTGTAAAAGTTACCGGTCTACATAAACATTAGTGTAAAAAGCATGGGTCGATCGTATCGAGAAACTCTTTGAACGCGAAGGAAAAGAACCGTCCGACAACCGGTGGACGTTATCTCGCGATCCGCTATCAAGACTCGGCTCGAAATAAGAATCGGAAGGGAGAAAAAGCTCGGCTAAGAACGGCGTAATTACTTTTCCTCCCTGTTTAATCGGTTCAGCTCGTTTGAACTCGCGAACCGTTTCGCTGAAAAGTGAATCCCATGGCTGGTCGCGAGTCTACGCTTTTTTCTAGCCGCATCCTGCCGGTTGCTGAACTTCCAACAGCCAATTATCCGGTCTGCGTGGATCTCTCGATGGGGGTAAGAGCGGTGAAGAGGAGTGACAAGAGCGAGAGAGAGAGAAGGGGGCTGTACGCTCAACGATGCATGGGGTGGAAACGATGACACCAATGGCGAACGCGGTGGAAAGCGAACAGAGAGGGTTGGCATTCGTTTAACGGCGCGTGGAAGTTTGCGAAAGTTTGCTGCGAGCATCGGCTTATCACCGCAGTTTATTTTTATGAGCGGACAGATGACTGTGCTTTTGAGCGTTTCATACGACCCACTCTGACGAACTCTTTCTCGTAGCCGTGATTTTTGGTCAGCTTTAACGCGGATTAAACGCGCGAAACGATAATGGTAGTGTCTCGTTTAAACATCGCGAAACAGACATTCCAAAATTGCGGACTTTGTAATTGATTCAACTACGATAACATTTTTCGTTATATCGCCACGCATCGAACACGGCATTTGTACGATATAGCGACTTTGTTCCAACTATTACCGACATCGAATCGAATCGAGTTTACGCTACTTACTCCATGCGACATCGCTATTTTCCAGAGTAGCAAGTTTCCTGCGTTCAAAAGGAATTATTAGTTTGCGGGACGTAGAAGCTAACTTAATCGGGATTTGTCGGGAGTTCGGCTTCCTCTGCTAGATAGCTATTGACGAGTTTCGACCCCGTCTAAGACATCGATTGACATCCGTGTACAGGGTCCAAGTTAATGGTACTTGGAACCAGTGACGAACTCGAAATGAAAATTGACAGTTCTGTAACGAATTCCTTCTTCTACGTATCGCTTTAACCGTCGAAGATACCTGGAGTTAACGAGGCGACATAGTTCCTATTCTGTCTAACTTTAAAAGCGTGTAGAAGACAACATTGTTGCTTTTTTTATTTTATTTTTCTTGCTGCATCCCCTTTACCACGATACGAAAATAAACAAGACTTATTTTTGTGCCGTTTCTGCTTGCAGGAGTGGAACGATTACAAGCTGAAGTGGAACCCGGATGATTATGGCGGTGTCGACACCCTTCACGTGCCGTCGGAACATATATGGTTGCCGGACATTGTTCTTTACAACAAGTAAGTTGATTCGATTAATTTTCTCGACGTATCCTACAATAACTATCAAGATAGAGATATCGTACTTTAATCTTGAGCTCGAAGCGCGAAAGTTTCGCTTGTTAAGCCTGTATACGGTTTTAAAATGCAGTTTTACCGTCGCGATAAAAGTAGAAGCTTCCCCGGGAAATGTATATAACTCGGATTCGAAGTTTTAGGAGGAAAAAAGGAAAATGAAACAACAAAAATGGTAAACGTAAGTAGCGGTGTTCCACCGGTGCAAGACGTCGCTTCGCTGATAAAACGTGATAAAATATACGGCCGTGACCGAGAAGCAATTTGCCCTGCGACGTCTTGCACGAACGGCTGCAAGCCGACCTGCGGAAGCAATTTGTCCGTTCGAGAGATTTTATTTTTACAACCGGAAAGGGCCACCTTAAACAGCTGTTCGATAAGTCCGCTTCCGTCTAGGATATTGCGAAAGCTCGACGTTCGGTTTCGTTTTAAGCTTTCGTCGTTTGTATCATAGGTAGGGCAATAAACGTGACCGTAAACGCGGGTTAAATGTCCATTCCATTAGCGTAAAATTCAACTCGTCCAACAAGTAATTCGTTACGGTTTCGAATTTAATTGTTAGAATCCGATACGCGAAATTCGAACCGTCGATACGTGTCGAATCTGCTTTTTCGTCTAAAAACATATCGATTCTCTGAAGCGATCGCTTTTATTAATTAATTAGTTACACGAAACAACTATATAACGAAATAGTAACCAGATTGATGCTGGGAGAAGCTAGGAAGTTATTCTTGGAGGACTATTTCCGTATTCACGGAAGCGAATCCCGCGAATGATTATTCTAGCGAAGACCGTCGCGACGGTCGGGAGTTCGCGGCCATAATATTTCAGCGACCGTTAATCTGGGCAGGGTTGATCCCCCTTTGCCCCATTCTTTCTCGGGTACCGTGTATCGGTGGGGTCACGGTGCACCGGCTCGTCCGTCACCTTGGTCCGGCCATACTTCATAGGATTTTAGTGGAAAGTGCAGAGCACGGTATCTCGTAAACTACCCGCGGAATATTCCACGAGGCTACGTGACGTTTTCAGCGACGTCCGTTGAGGCCATTTTGAAAATCCAGCCAGGAAGAGGAGGAGGAAAAGGACGAGAAGAGGCGGCACATACGTTGCACGTAACCCAAGCCAGCTAACTCTGAGAAATAGAATCTACTTCACCATACGGACGACACTTTTACGACGAAGCAGGGCCGCAATGTCGTTCGTTCGACGACTAGATGGCTCGTGTTTCTCCGGCCTCGACTTCGTCACACTGGTTATCGTCCAACCAGGATTCTTCGTTGCGGTTCACCGGACACGACGCGAAATTGATGTCGACCGTGCTTTCTGACCGAGCTTCTGGGCGCTACGATTTTAGTCGTTTCCATTAGCAGAGACAATTATTGGGTCTAGCCATGGGCCACGGTTAAGCGGTCGGCTAAGTTGTTTCGGTTAACGAGTCAAGTTCGGGGCGAGTTTAACGCCTTGAACTTCGTGGCACGTACCATCGAGTGAATTTTCACGGTTATTCGGCGAAATTATGCTCGAGCGTTGCTCGGACTGCTAGTTCGCTTTGATTATTCTTTCCTAACGATGTAATTAGCTTTGCAACTGTTCCGCCGCGTTCCACGAAGGTAATCGGTAGTTGAGCTCAACGGTGCGAAGAAATTGAATTCAACTTGAGACACGCGCGCGTTCCCCTTTGCTATTCCTGTTTATCGATGTTGCCTGCCGTTGTAATTGGATTGCTAGTCGAGTATCTCTGATCTTGCGAAGCCACTTTGATACGCAAAGGCGAGCCTCGATCGAAGATTATCGTTTAGCGGCGCGATCGTTTTTCATTTAGTTACGCGCGAAATCGTAAACCGTTCGATTCCTCGGTAGTCCCTCGGAGTACCGTGCTAGCTAATCATTTCGTAACGCGTTTACGCGAGTCCAGGATAGCGCGTACTACGTTTCATTGTGCTCTCGTCGAGCGTTGTCCCGTAAAACCTGACAGCGAGAGTCGCGTCTGAATCTCGACGAGTTTATTTCAATTACGCATTGAAGTGGTTTCGACGCGGCACGCGTTCAATGGAAAATCATAAAGAACCTTCTCGAAGTCGAAACTCTCGACATACATTACGTCGTTTCAATTACTCCGAACCGAAGGGCATAAAAGAGGGGCGGGGGTGAGAGAAAGAGAGGAGGGAATCGATTGTCCCGGCGGCGCGGCGTTTCGAAAGGCTCAAAGTATCGAGGCTTTGTGCAGCCCCGACAGCATGCAAATGCGTCCTCTCCTCGATTTCGCCATCTAGAAGGACGAGGGGACGGATGGAAAAGTAATTTGTATGGGATATTCGAATCTGATTAATAATTCACCGACATTGCCGGGGGACTTTGAAAAGGGAAGTGGCCCGTTTGTGATACGAAATTCAACGGATCCATCGTCGTCGAGACTCGATCCAAAGGATACGTCCCCGTGATTTCAGGATATCGAGGAAGCGTTATAATACGGCATCGTTTATATCAGTTGAATTTTGATAACGTCGTTCGTTTGACGTCCGCGAGACCCGGTGACCGTATTCCTTTCAACGACGCTACCTTTGACCACTTTATCGAATTTCAAGCCTCTCTGTCGAAGGCAATTCGCTGTTTAATAACTTGGTCACGGCTTTGTCTCGCTGTTAGAGACGAAAGTTTGTCGATTGCTTTTGTGACGTTCCGCGGGGACGAAGCGAATTATCGAACGTTATCCGGATTCTGTTATTCAGCGAAACGATCTTGGACCGTTTCTTACGTTCTTACACCGTTTTACCTTCATAACGCCTGTTAATTTAATCGATCCATAGAAATTTCAGACTCTATCGAAGTTCGTACACGATCGATTGTTTGTCGGTTAATAACGTACGAATAGCTGGTAAATGACTATTTTGCTTGTCGACCGTATCTTGAAACTTCTGACAATTTATATATAACGAAGTTTCGGACAAGGAAGGTTCGATGATAGTTTTCCGAGGAGAGAAAGGGAACTGCTCCGTTTGATTAACCGTTCTCGTTTACAACTTCGAGGTCAACGCCCATTCTCAGCCAGCTTGAATTTCCCAGACCGTTCTGCGACAGTTCTTCATCGACCCTCGACCGACGGTAAGGTTCCCTTAGCTTTTGAGGGTGTATCAATTAAATCGAAGTCAAGTTGCTCCGGTAAACTTGACTTCTGAGCTCCCTAGTTTCCTCCGCGACAACTTTCCCGCTATACGTACACCCACAGCGACGTCTTGATCTTACGAATCTATACTTCCAATTACGTTACACCGTATTTGCACCTTCCTCCGTTAAACGTTGTCTGTTTTGTGGCAAATCGTCTCGAGTAGTCCAACTTCTCGGACCAGTGTACACGCAAATTAAGCGACCAGTCGATGTAGCACTTATTAGAAGAAAGCGGTCTCCGCGAAAAGAAACTTTCCCCTCTGTATTCGAAGTTTATCCGAAAAAGGCTCTTTCAGGGAGACGGAAAGTTTTCCGGGGGAAATTTTCGCGAGAAATCGATAAAGAGTGTCGGGACCGAGGGGTTGCTCGCCGGATGGAGAAACGTCGACGGATCATTGGGTGAAATTTAATTAAGAAACGACCGACTCGAAAGGGAAACGAATCGATAACCCGTTTCGCGACCTGTATTTGACATTAACACCTTCGTAAATTTCAATTCGATACTTGAAACTTTGTAATTACGAAATATCCGATAATACAATCTTGACGTTGCACAGAAAATACCTGCTTTAGCACCGAGACAGACACGCGTTATTTCTTTCTATTTTAATGTAAAGAATTTTCATAACTATTCGATAGAGATATTCGCTAAGCTAAGTGAAAAGCAGCGCAACAAATTTAATTTCTGGTCTTGTTAAATACAATTTTCCTCCGTAGAGATAAAAGCAATAGACAAGACTCGTATCGCCGAAACAGGACAATAACAGTAACAATATTCGCGGTTAATCGAGAATCGGTGGATTTAATCGAATCCTGGAAATACGTATTAAAGGCCAACGAGGGCAAACGTGCCGTCTAGTCGATGAAATATGAAAACGGATATTTCCTCGAGCACGTTCCGATCGGGCTCAATTGTTACTTAAAAAGAAGTCTGCGGTCTGGAAAGCTTGATAGTTTGCCCTTTTCAAACGAACATTCCTTTTTCCGCCACAATTCCTCTCTATTATGTACAAAGTTGTAGATATTTTCACTTTCCACGATTTTTTTCTTCCATGTTAAAAACATATTGTGGCTGAAATTGTTCGGAACTTCGCGAGGACCAATTAGGTAACTGATGTTGAATCGAGTAAAAATTGTTACGCGCATCGTAAATATTCTCTTGTATAATATATCGTGTATGGCTAGACGCGACAATGTTATGCAACAAAGAGGAGGATTTAGCAGTTAACGTAACGGTTGAAGTAACCCTCCGCGTCCTGTAACACGATCAGGGTACGTTGGCTCGGATCCAAGTATCGGTGCGCAATTAATGACCATCATGCACTATATAATTACCATTGATTCCCGTTGAAACGAATCAAATATTCTGCGGTTAATCGGCCGGACATTGCGCGCGCGTGTGTTAAAGAGAAAGAGGGAGAGATCGTAGAGAAGGAAAGAGAATCGAAATAGTTTCGCAGGGCGCGGCAGGGGGAAAAAGTTGAAATTACATGGAAACTATTTCCCCGAGGGCTGTATCTCGGCCCTCCCTGTATCGAGGAAAAACGATTTTCGTTGAAAGTGATCCAATAGCGGGCGAAAAAGCGCTCGTGTGTTAGTTCGGAGCAGATAGCAGAGGATCCAATAAAACTGGCGAAGCGTCGAGGTGCAATCAACGATGCGAATGCTTGGCCGCGTAAAGAAAGCCGCGTAAAAGGAGGGAAAAGTGTTTCTCGTGCGTCGAGCGTGTTCAATCGTCACCGCGATCCACGAGACTTTCCTGTTCGTTGAGTCTCGATCGTCGAAAATAGAAACGAAACGATTTCCGGTCTCCGAAATCCGGTCTTTTCGCCCGAGGATCAACGAAAAATGATCGAAGGGGAAGGAAGATGGAAAAAGCTGCGCAAAAAGGTGCGTCGATAGCGGACGTCTGGGTGCAATCAACGGGCGTAAATAGGTGTAGGTTTGTCAGAGGAGAAACGGGCAAAAGGGTTCGGTACAATGACCCGAGCACACCGGTACGTGCGGGTGGACAGCGTGAAATGCAAAGTTAAAATATGCAAGGAACGTACGTGTGCCGGAATCTCGTTACTCCATTATCGCCGGATTACTGCGCCTGCAGCTCGTCCCAGACACGGTAATCCGGTCGAAGCGTGTGCCACGCTCGCGTACGCGCAACGCGCGTGTTAACGAAGTAACACGACCTCAAAGTAACCGGGAGAGCCGCTCGCGAGATGGGCCTTCGACCCCTGGAGAAATTGCTTGTTCCGTGGGGTACGCGTTTAACGTTTAAAACCTCGTTCACGGGTCCAAGGATCCTGCTCGAGAGCTCGTTACCGTCGGCCATAGGAACTTCAATTAAACCGAACGCACTCTCACGGACCGCTGATACTCTTTTACAGCGATCGTTTTCTCGCGAAAACGACCCTTCGATATTGTCGGCTATCCACTTCGACTCCAGAAGCTTTCTGGTCCTTTAATTTTTTTTGCGAAATATTTTTACGCGACACTCTGGATTTCCTAGGAAAGGCAACTTCCCAGTGAAACAGATCAGCGATAAGTCCGACGCCGCAGACGGTTCCTCGAACCTGTTTACTATTTATCACGTAACAGTAGTTGTTTCTGTCCAGGAGACAGCTAAGCGTCGAGTTTATGATTAGTGGCACGCGACAATCCTCTTCGAAGCAGAAACGGGTTATCGCGTCAGGTAATACATTTAACGTCAGCGAGCTTTAACGGGTGTTTCAAGTCGAGCCGCGGTAAATTAAAAGGAAATTGAACTGTTCGCGAAGGTATCAAATTTGTGAGTTAATGCTCGTAAGTCACGCGTTCGTTCTCCGACGGTGTTCCGCTTCTCTGTGTTCGTGCAAATTAACGACGCTTTAACTCAATTGCAGCTCGATTCGATATTTCTGCTACCCTTTACCTACGTACGAGTCGATCGATCGTTCATGCTTATAGGCGTGAAATTCGCTCACTTTTCATTCGGATGAATTACTTTTTGATCGTCGAGGACCGTGTTGCGATATTGCACAATGAAACAGACTCTAATTTACGGTATCGCGTTAATTTTCCTTTTAATTTTCGTCGAACCGAATGAAAATCGAGGCGATTCGTTGGGTCACGCGATGGGGACCATAACGCGTTAGCACGCCATGCTCTCTTATGGCCAATCGATTCGAGTTTGACACTGCCCGCGATAGCTTTATTCTTTTTAGGAAGTAGAAAGTCGTTCTCTCGTTTCCTCTCGAAACTTCGACCCTCGAATCTTACGCAAACTTTCATAATTTCAACCCTTCGTTCTCTAGCGTATCTTTTTTACCTCTCGAAGTTCCCTCTTATACCTTGGAACGCTCGAAACTTGCGTGTTTCTTTGTTCGAAGTTCGAACCGTTTGAAAATAACACGCTAAAGAGTGCGACAAGGGGGATAGCAACCCTCGAAGGAGGTCGCGTTTAACTCGTCTAGCCGAAAACGGCGTTATCCTCGGTGTCGAGAGTCGAAACTCGCGTCTGTTCAACTATCGTCGCAGTTGTCGCGCGCATCACCGAGTATTCTCCTTCGTTTCTGTCTTCATCAGCTCCTCTTTTCATCCCCCGTAACCCCTGTTCTCGAGTCGAGTACTCGGCGACATCCAGGCGCATTATAACGGCCTAGGTGTCGGCTGACCTAAAATATGCCAAGTACACGTGGCCCTGTTAGAATCCGAGCTTCCACCCCTTTCCGTTCGCTTTTCACCCTTGAAACGCGTAAACGCTCGCAAATTCGACGCGATACGCCTCGATCGTTAAACTTCGCGGGGTATAAGATTTGACAAATTCAAGCTCGAGACAAATTCTTCGACGGAGTACATCAATCTTACGCTTCGTTACGGTGAAGCCGGTGACCATTATTTCTGGAACGCGTAGGATGTTCTGGCGGGAAAGAGTTAAAAATCGTGACGGAGACATTGACCGGAAAATAGAATTTCCTGGGGAAGAGGAGCTTTTTCGTGACGGAATTTAAATCCACGAGCAGAAGGATGCGCATTTTCTGATAGCACGCTCCGATATCTCCTCGAGCCGGTGAACGAAAATGGACCGAGTAGCGAGGAGGAAACAAACCACCGTTGCCACGGATCGCTGACCATTCTCGCGAAATCCACGATAATCTTTTTCGAGCGGATCGTTGGCGAATGAAGCGTTCTCGGGACAACGTTTTCACCCCGCTCGTTTGTCTTGTTTCGACCAACTGACCTCGCCAATATTGTTTCCGAACGGGAGAACGAGCTCGCGACTGCTTGTTCGTGGCAATTTAGAAATTTCGTTCGATTGATTTACGACTCGAAACTTTGGAAATCACCATTCGATCCGCGGCCCGACCCCGCATAAAGGTTGAAAAAAATGTATAAAAATATTTGCAACGGTTACATTTTTCGCGAGCAACGCGAAACGTTCGACGGATGCGGTTTTTCAATTTCGCGTACCGTGGATCGCCGCGCGAAATTATGCGAATCGAACGGTATTTGCATGAAACGGGACCGGCTCGCGAAATAGGAATTTCTGGAGGTCTCCTGTTGAATATTTAAAAATTGCAAACGACCAGCCGTTTTCACGGTTATCGATGTATTTAGTTATCGGTCGATGAAATTTTTATTCCATAGAATTGTTCGCGACTAATGACGTAGAAATCTTTTTCGGAGCGAATTCCGACGGTGACCCGGTAAAAATTACGATTCCTCTCCGCGACCGAAACCCATTCATCCATCTCGGCATCTGCTAATCCAAATGTCACTACGTAAGATTTATTTTTCCCGATAACTCCTGCTTTTACGTCATAAAGGTTGCTCCTACGTGCTCCCCGGCATCGTTTATTGAGATTTACACCGACACAGTTTTCAACAAAATGTACGATGCCGAACGGAAGGATACGCATCGCGATTCGGCAGACTTTTAACAGATTACGCGTCTAAATTTTATCACGGCGCGATATCTGGAACGAATTAACGTTAACTTTCGTTTCAGGATTATTCGAACTTTGGTAATCCGTAAAGGGGGTCGATAAACCTAACCGAGTTATTTTATTCGACGAGGTGAAAAGGTGGCCGCAAATTGTCGATTCCATAAAGTTTCCTGAAATTGAATTGCTTTATGATTTCGATCGCTTTCTAAAAAGAAGTAAAGAGCGAAGAACCATAGAGATGTCTTTTACACCGGAGATAAACTTTCACCATGAATTTCGTTCCGAAGAAACTCGCTCGCACAGACGAAACGTTAAGTTTAATTGTAAAGAACCATGATCCGTACTAATCTCGTTCCATGTATTTTACGTTGGTGCGATCGCGAATTTATCGCCGGTGCGATTTTAATTGGCTGAAACGGGTGCAGCGTAGGATCCTCGGCGAAAAAAGGACAAAAACGAGCTGCAGAATTTCCCGTTCTACCACGAAACTTATATCGATCCGTCGACCGTGCCCATCTCGCGGTACGTTCAGTAGCGTACCGAGCGAGTGCGCAGACCTTCTCCCTCCGATTCTTTCAATTTTATTTCCTGCCCTTGTCGTACATCTTCCGGAATATACTTTGGATATTCCAGCGAAATATTAAGCGGATTGACATTCGAGTTACGTAAGAAATTTCACGGTTAGTTAAATAACAGGTATTTCGATAACGTTCGAGTTAGTTTCGCAGACGGCAAGGGGCCAGTAATTTCCAGCGGATCACGTACTACAGGGAATTTCGATAAATCTAGCGAGATATAGCAACGTTAGCTAAGCAAAGAACAGTTTCCACGCCATCCGTGAACGTTCCACCCTTCGACTCCACCCCAACAGTCACGCTCAATGGTAAACTAAATCTCAAGGTTTAAGAAGAGATACATGTTCCATCCCCTTTACCCGACCCCAAAGTTTTCCCAACTTCGATACGCGTTCTTCCTTTATTCCGAGCGCGAGGGTGCATCGACCCTGGAAAGGAGAGGGTGGTCACCCCGAATCCACGGTTTCGACAGTTTTATTTTTAATCCCAACGGGGTATCGCGCTCGAGGGAACGCGGAATAATTCGTTGAATCGCTTTCGCGGCACCGCCGTAAAGAACGCGAGTTTCGACCATTTTCCTTCGGTGTTTTCTTTTAGATAATTCGTGAGATCCGTTCGCGAGGCTGCGATGAATTTCGATGAATAATTTCCCGAAATCCGACTGGAACGTTCGTCTCGTTTCACCCGCTAAATAAAACGTCGCGTTTTTAATACAGTCTTGACTGCGAATATTACGCCTCGGTATAACGAACGGTGTACACGCGCGAAAAGAAGAAAATACATAGAGTGTACACGCGAATGTATATTTTATCGTTTACGCTGCTTGTACATTTCGCCTGTTTTATATGTACGTTTACGTAAAAATCACGGTGCAGTCGCGAGAACGTTAAATACATTTATCTCCGTACTCCGTAAAATAATTTTACTAATGTCCTTTGTGGAATGATAGACGAGGGGAAGATTAAAATTAAACAAATGTTAATTCGCGTTCTTGTTAACGCGCAGTTGTGAAATGTTATTTCGAGTCTCGATAAAACGAGAGGCAGGAAAGGTTAAATACATTGACAATTTAAGCAATACGAATTCGCGTTGAAATAACAAATGGAAAACGTCGAGAGGAGATAGGATTTGGAAACGGGAAATTCAATGTCCTTCGCGAAGAGGACAATGTGGTTTTTTCCTATGGTGTTCGACGTCGGTCGAGTAGACGAGCGCTTAAAAGGGACGTCAACTTTCAAGATTTACGTGGCGTCTGGTCGCAAGAACCGACACGGGACCCGTAAAAAAAACATGATTAATCGAGAGATCCGAAACTTCTTTGGCGCGACTTTCGGAGTCGTTGCTCTTTCATCCCACTACGAGATTTCTTGCGTACGACGGTTATGGGGTTTGCTACGGTATTACCCCGCCACTGTTCCCCTTTGCTCCTAAAACTTCTTACGATTACATCGAATTACTTTGCCGACTATTTAGTCCGAGTAGAAAAATTTGTTGTCGAAAATTGAGTTTGCGTGGAGAAATTTCGCACAACGGAGACACGTCATTCCCAGCGAGGATGTTAAGTTTAAAAACCATTAGCAACGCATTAGAAAGTCCGCAGAAGACTTTCTGTGGTCGCAATTATTCCTCCCCAAACAAACTTCTTGTCACCAAGCCAACGCGGACATATTCAGTAGTCCATCCAACTTGAATCAGCCAGCCAGTAGAAGTTCGAAAGAACCGGCATTAACATAAAATGAATCTTTCAGTCCCCGAAGCATCTACTCAAAAGTTGTTCCAGCAACAGGACCGGTGTCTCTCGTCACGGTACCCGGTCTTCTCCTTCGTGTCTACGGTATTTGTAATTACGTGACGTCCACTTAAAAGCAGCGACGTTTCTCCAAGAGAAGCCAAGAACAAAGCTCGAGAAATCCACGGAGACGTTGAAAATGTCAGCCCCTGTGTTTTCGCTACGAAATTATTGTCCTGTTCACGCATTGTTCTCGTTGTCAGGATGAATCCTGAACAAGGAATGCTCGGGAACGACGACTTCCGCTCGTTGCCTTGGAACAATTTTCTACGCTTAGGCTAGTTGACACGTGCTTTTTTATCTCCGTGCTGGCGTACTACTCTGTACGAGCTGGAAACGATGTTCCAGAAATAAAACTGCGTTTTGTCATAGAAGTATCTTGTCCAGTATTTCATTTAGAGTTATTAGACGAAACAATTTCGATTCCGATCAAAATGCATCGATCAAACAGGCGAGAAAAGGAGCAAGTTCGGG
The DNA here is from genome assembly GCF_050947335.1 of Megachile rotundata. Classification (NCBI taxonomy): domain Eukaryota; kingdom Metazoa; phylum Arthropoda; class Insecta; order Hymenoptera; family Megachilidae; genus Megachile; species Megachile rotundata. Next base: position 14,221,531 of record NC_134996.1, read on the forward strand.
TAGACGATAAGTTTTGTCAACAATTCGTTTACACATGTTTTGCCGGGCCATATATTTTGTCAGACGCGATAAAAAGCCAGAGTCGTTTGGCTTTATTTCGCATTACACGTGCGCAACCTCAATTCCCAGCAACGTTCATTCATCCTCGAAGCGATCCGCTGCGAGCCACGCGCACCTGTCGCTGAGTAGAGCGTAGTCGCATATTCGAATTCAAAACGTGCTTTCCCACTGATTTTCCATATTCTGGTCGGCTGTCGCGAACAGCGCTTTCCTAACAGGGAATTTATTGAATCCTTGCTATTCGCGGAAGTAATCGTGCTCGATATTGTATCGGCGCCGTGATTCTACGTCCGACTGCTCGCACGTTTTGTTTGCTTTCGTTAAAAGGAATGGCGCGCGTGAGAATGGAGACTTTATTCCGAGGGTAGTCACGATTTTGTTGCCACCCTGTTGCAGGAATTTTCACGCGTATCAATTATTATTCGGCGAATGTATTTGTCGATACGTTCCTATCGCGACAAGAAAAATACGATACGTGAATCGCTCGTTAAAGAGCGCGACGATAAAGTTGAAGACATAGCAGTTAAAAGGGCCGCAATTGAAGTGGCAAAGAACGCGACATCGACCAGAGGGAAATTGTACGGTAGGAAGAAAACCGAGTAAGCGACTAATAATAAAAGAGAACGGTCCGGCGAATATAGCGCAACAAGTGCAGTTGCAGCAACGACAGCTGCAGCTGCAGTCGCGCGTATTATATTAGAAATCCAACCGCATTATCTCGTCGAGTTTATTCCTCCGAAGCTCCGTTTCCCTAGCATCCGTTGTAGCTTCTAGAACGCGCGCTTTTCCTGCTTACCTTCGTTCTTTATTCCCTGGATTTTCTTATCTCTTATCTTGGTTGTTGCGTCGCACTTGGACGCGCCACTGAAATTTCTTTCGATTTTCCAATTCGCTGCTTCGAATGTAGCGCTCGTAACACACTGTCGAGTATTGACATTTTATTCCTTCGAAAAGCAGGATCGAAAAGGAAAATGTTCGTTGACCATGATGCATACCGAAGTCGAGTTTTATGGCTGCGCGTTCCATCGTCTCGTGTCGTATCTCGTCACCGGTGGTGTTTTCTATAATTAACGAAGAATGGAAACTTTCGAGTCTATCGAGGGTCCTTAAGTTCCTCGAAGTTATCGAGAACTTTTCATTCGCGAATAATCGTCCAAGTTACCCGAAATTCTAGGGGGATTAAATTATTCGTGAGTTCGCGAGAGATAGCCTCGAATGTTCGGGGCTTAAGAACGAAGAGATTAATTAATGACACGTAAACGCAATATCGCTGATCTGACATTGAAGTCGCTTTCTAACGAGGGTGACGGACCGACAAAAAAAATGTGTGCCAACATAAATCAGGGTGGACATTAATTTTGTTTTCAGCGCCGATGGCAACTACGAGGTGACCATTATGACCAAGGCGATTTTGCACCATACGGGGAAGGTCGTGTGGAAACCGCCGGCTATCTATAAATCATTCTGCGAGATCAACGTGGAGTACTTTCCCTTTGACGAGCAGACTTGCTTCATGAAGTTTGGTTCGTGGACTTACGACGGGTACACGGTGAGTAATAAGATTCAACCGACAATTCGGCCACCTTTACGCGGCAATTAATCATCGTCAAGAAATTCTACCCATCCGCGATAACGAAGAAATAACCAAGCTGTCGTATTTCAACTTACGAAGTCCAGTTATTCGACGATTCAAACTTTCGAAAGTAATATGCTCGATGATCGATGGAAGTTGCGCACACATCGATTAATAATCGATTCGCAACCCAAAAATCTTCTTTCTTTAATAATTGATCAACAAATATTTGACCTTTCTACTCGGTATAAAATTTTAATAGCGTTCTCAAAGATTTAACCCGAATTCGTCCGACGAGAATTATGTACGAAGGTGTTTGCTCGAGTTGCGTTAATTAGGCATTAATTGGTAAGAAGCAGCGAGCATCGGAGCTCCGCAGAGAGTATAGGAAATAAAACTACAAACAGAAATTATAGAATTCTGAAAGATTGAAAGTGTAACTGAAAATCATTCCTTTGTAAGAGATACGGAGTTTAGAAAATAGGATTTGCAAAAAGCGCTTCCCAAAATGGCCATCCATCTTCGGTGTTTGCTCTTCCTCTTGGCTCCCGATAAGGCCAACCTTTTTCAAAGGCAACGAACGACTTATCATCGAACGCATAAGTCACTTTACAAAAATGTACGTTGCTGTCGATAAACGAAAATCACCGGAACATCGACGTTCCATTTATATCTGCATCCCCTCGATACTCGTGGCGATGGTTATGTTACGTTTTTCCTCGCGTTTTTTTTTTCTTTGTTTCCTTTATTCCGAACAAGGACTTTATTTTTGTAGACCAGAATGTTACGACACATCGTTCGCTATTCGTAAAAATTGAACGAGCCATCGAAATTCTGTAGCGTATCGTTTCCCTTTGAATCGAATACGTCAATTAGTTTTATCAGCGGATATCTCTGCTTTCTACAATTTACATATCGAAGTTCGTTTCGTGGCGTCGAATATTATTATTCGAAATCTTTGAGTCAGTTTAAAAAGGATTAATTACGCGATCGTTATGTCACGAATTAGATTCTGCTTTTCGCAGCAACGTTTTATCGAAGCGACATCGAGGACAAAGTATGATTGGATGTAGGGTGACTGGTCGAAGAATTTTTTATTCGAAAGGAACGGTGGCGAAGCTGGACGTGACCGGTTTTATAACTCGATCGATCTCTTAAGGAATACTTTATTAAACCGTAAGTGGACCTGGATAGAAATATGACCACGCTGGTAATGCAATCAGAACCCCAAGGAATACCTAAATCGCGGCTGAACCTTTGGCGAAATGTCATTGGATCCGTGACGTCGCTCCAATAATTTCAAATATCCCGAATCCTTATTGCAAAAGGAGGGAAAAGGTTGCAGAGGCGCAACCTATTTTCACCGTGCGACACTTTTTCGTTTTTCGAGAATATTCGTACTCGTAATAAATTGATGAGAATTTGAAAATCCCTATTAAACCAACTTTCGTAGAATCGTAGGGTCGCGTCAACGCGGAAAAATGTTGCCTGAACTTTTCGCGTGGTGCCTGAACTATTAATTACGTTAGAAGTTACGTTGACAGTTCTATTCCCTGGTGTTTTTCTTTCATTTTGCCTCGCCTCGACTCGTCGACGAATCCCTCGAGATTGTTGGATTCTAAAGCGTTCGAACATTGTGTGCCTCTCTGCGACGAAATAATTCATACAGCTGCAGAAGCGTGGCAAATCTTCGATGAATCACTCGGTTGGACCGTATTTTTCTCTCTAAATTGCCAGACGAGCACGATATCGTTATTGTATCGCGTACTCGCGATATTTTCATCTCGAAAGTAAAACTAATAAATACGGGTCGCTAAGTTTTGCGAATTTGCCATTTTTGCGCGAGGTAGCGCCATCTGTTTGCTCTACGTACAAGCAGAGAAGAAGTACGCATTATACCTAAATGGTTAACCGTTCTTTCGCGATTCTCCAAACTTTCCACGTGACCCACTTATTCTCTGCTATTTGACTTAATATTAATAACTCGATGGCACGCCTATTCGGAGTTAAGAAACCGAAACGTTAGAAACTTTCGAAGCTTTGTCTCCTTCGTTCCATACTTTTTGGAAACCACGGAAAACTTCCTAATTTCCGTCCATAAATCGCGTCATTTCTTCCACGCTACATCGGTAGTCTCCGAAGATAGAAGTAAAGGAACTTTAGGTATTCGTTTCCATCGGACGAGCTTAATTCTCTGTCGTACCTCGATGACGTTCATCGGCTTCGGTCGTTATCCTTATCGTAGTCATTCGGAATCTCCATAAAGTTGTCTACGATGATGGAAAAGCATCTAAACTTGGAAACGAGAGACGCGCGATAGTTCCAAGAAGTCTCGGAACAATGGATCGTCAAGGGTCTCGGTTGGAATGGAATCCATTTTGCGCGAACGCTCGATGAGCAGAAGAAAGTTCACGCGGAGAAAGCAGAGCTCGCATTGGCAACACTTTATGACTAGCGTTTATCTGTTTCGAGCGATCAACCGTTTTCTGTCTCGCGGATGAAGCGCGTTACCATTCAATTCTCCGAGAGAAGTCGACCCTTTCATCGATTCTATTAACGCGTCTGTTTCGCCTTCAAAGGAAATATCGTTCGTTCGGATGAAGTTGATCAAAAATCGTGTAGAATTATGCCATTGATCGATGCCTTTCACCGAGCGTTCTCGTTCAGACGAAAGGGTAGAACGATTTACAACGAAACGTGGCGATTTATCGATTACTCTTGGCAGCTTTCAACGTTGCTTCTCACCGTGAGCTGTTCCATCCGAGAATATCCTTGGAATTTCGTGGATCTCTCGATACAAGAGCAACGCGCTAACAGATGTCAATAAAATGCCACGATTCGTCGATTCCGTTCGTTGATGCCTGGTCGAAGAACCCTTTCCGTCGGAATTTTCCTTCCAGCTTCCCCGAGACGAGAGTCTTCTTACGGAGAAGCGACAGGCAGACGCATCGAACCAATCTCCTTTGCTTTTCCTTCGCCAACTCTGCCAATTAAACATTACCGTAATCTCGCGCGCATTAAACGCTGTTCGCGAAACTGCAAACTTCTCCAGCAACTATCATCTACTTAGCCGTAATTTAGTCGGAGGTCTAAGCTTCCTCTGGGTTCAGATTATTCCTAAGTCTGAATGTACAGCGATTATAGCAGCAATAGTAACGGTGCAGTAACGCGATCAGTAATTAAGTGTAGAATGTAACGGACGAAACGTTACAATGCGTTATTACGGTCAAAGTCCTTTTCGTCGTCTGCTCCCCACGAGCGTATCTTCTGCGCGTGAACGGGTAGATTTGTCCCTCGCCGACAAATCCACCTGTCCGTGGATTTCACCAGTGAACACACCGTTGCGGGAATAAATCCCGCGCGTGAAACGATAAACCATTCCTGTGGCGTTGAGCGACCATTGCTGGTCACCGTCCTTTCGAACGCGCATTTTAACCGGTTCGTTGGTATCGCTCGAATACTCTTTTTACCGTAAATGAACGATTCGTTGGGCATCGAAGTTATTTAGCCAAGAGAAGAGTCCTGATAAAAGAAAGAAAGGGGTGTGGTTAACGCGTGGCGATCTTTTTGCTATCGAGATCTTAAAAGTGGTCCAGAGAGGATCAAGGAGCATCCTGCTAGCGGCAGAAGTTCGATGGTAGAGAGATTCGGCTCCACTCTTCAGAGTTTATACCCGTTCCTATATTCGACGGCTTCCAGGAAATCCGCTACCTATTCTAGCACCCATTAGAGGTATCCAATTTCTTTCCTCCTCTCTCCTTGTCCGTTTTCTGCTTCTTTTCTTTAAACAATTGGATCCGTCGCTATGCGCCAGGGAATAGAACGAGAAGGATATTTCGTATCCTGTTTGAAAAAAATCTTGTTGCGGTCTCGGAAAAGCGTTACGCGATAGCGCGAAGGAAAGTAAAGTAACGTAAAGCATAACGGAAGATCGTGAGAGTTTCACGAAGTACGTCTGTAAGTTACTCGTTGTAGAAAAAAATGGTGATTATTCTCGTCGGGAGTTGTCCTTCGTAGCCATTTTATTTTTGGCTGAAGAATCCCTCATTTCCCAGTTATACGACATCTTATGAAATACCCCTTATTATTCATCGCCCCTCTTTCTTTGTGTCTGTTTAACTCTCAGGCACGTACACGCGCACGAATATACCTAACCTCCGTGAAACGACTCCTTTCGAGTAATGCCCCTTATCTCGGTCCTCGATTACATAGGGATGCGGTAATCTTTAAAGGAATCGTTGCCGTTCGAAATTGTCGAAGAATTTCGGAAGTTATTCGCGGACTAAAATCGATGGAAACGACTGTTCGCAGGTGGATCTACGACACCTGCACCAGACGGAGGACTCGAACCGGATCGAGGTCGGGATCGACCTGACCGACTACTACATTTCCGTCGAGTGGGACATCATAAAAGTGCCTGCCGTGAGGAACGAGGCGTTCTACATATGCTGCGAGGAGCCCTATCCAGATATCGTGTTCAATATCACCCTGCGCCGCAAGACCCTCTTCTACACGGTGAATCTGATCATACCGTGCGTGGGCATATCTTTCCTCTCGGTGCTGGTGTTCTACCTTCCTAGCGACAGCGGCGAGAAAGTATCGCTGTCGATCTCGATACTGTTGTCGTTGACGGTGTTTTTCCTACTGTTGGCCGAGATCATACCGCCCACGTCGTTAACGGTGCCGTTGCTCGGCAAGTATCTCCTGTTCACGATGGTGCTGGTCACCCTGTCCGTGGTGGTGACGATAGCCGTGTTGAACGTGAACTTTCGTTCACCCGTCACCCATCGTATGGCCAAATGGGTGCGGGTGGTGTTCATTCAAGTGTTGCCGCGGTACCTTCTGATCGAGAGGCCGAAGAAGGAGGACGACGACGAGGACGAGGACGAGGGAAGGAACGGCGTCGGTGTCGCCGGGATTAACGTCGACGGCGAACCGGTCGACGACGACGACGACGACGACGACGACGTCGAAGCGAGCAACGGGAAACCGGCCGAGGGCATGCTCACCGATGTGTTCCATGTACAAGAGACTGATAAGTACGACTCGTACTACGGCAAAAGGTTCAGCGGGGAATACGAGATACCAACGCACGGCTTGCCACCCACCGCGACCAGGTACGATCTGGGGGCGGTGGCCACCGTCGGCACCGTGGCACCCTGCTTCGAGGAGCCGCTACCCTCGCTCCCACTGCCGGGGGCTGACGACGACCTCTTCGGCCCGGCCAGCCCCGCTTACGTTCACGAGGACGTCAGCCCCACCTTCGAGAAGCCGTTGGTTCGCGAGATCGAGAAGACCATCGACGACGCTAGGTTCATCGCTCAGCACGCCAAGAACAAGGACAAGTTCGAGAGTGTAAGTATTCTCTTCTCGAGCAGATTTTTCGTTATTCTCTTTCGAATAAATCCCTACATTTCCCGCAATCGGATTTCCCCCGTTAATCTCTGAACCGACCGACAAGAAAACGTATAAATCGTGCGACGTTCGACGAACGGAACCGAAGCTATTAACGGCAATCGGATCCCGAGGTGTTTCCGGCTGATTAATACGATCCGATACTACTGCCGCCATCCTATCAGGCCTCGTATCACGCTACCTACGGTTTATTCGTTATAATTTGCTCCCGTTGACCGGATCCTATCTACGCGCCGTTATTTGCAAGCTCCATTACCGATCACGTCACGTGGCTCACTCGCAAAGATTAAAAGGCCGTTCTTCGACCCGCACGGGATGATCAGTCTTTCCATTCTCGATATTTTTCGCAGCATCGCAAACGAACGCGCTTTTATCATTTTACGCTGCTTTCGTTCCACTTTCCAAATGGAGTATCGATTTTTCGCGAGATTTTACAAACTTCGTCTTCGACGCGTTGGATGTCGTAGGAACGCCGTTGTGCGAGTGCACCATTGAAAACAGCGTTACGTGGCGGTCGCGCGACGAATCCGATATCGCGAATGTCGTTTGCGGAAACAATCGATGCGCATTCTCTCTCCGCGGGATAAACTGGCCGCGCATACCAGAGGGTATCGTATTAATTCTAAAGCTGGTATGTGTCCCGGGCTAGGCCGAGATCGCGTCAAGTAGCCGGGCCACGAATTACGGGATTCGCGAATCAATCGTGTTTCGGAGAGTCCGCGTATCGAGTGGCATAACCGTTCGTTACCGTCGAACGGTCGCCTTCCTTTCGAAATCGGGATTCCGCGAGTATCGGATTCCGCGCGAACGTAACACGGCTTTCCATCTCAAGATTCGGTGCCTCGAAATCCTCTAATGTCCCTCGTAGCACGGCTTTAATTAAAATGGCGATGTCCGGCCGAATTAACCGAAGAAAAGAGAATGTCTGCTCGCGATAAAGACAAAAGAACCGGCGAGTTCTTTGAAGAGGCGGAGGTCTGGTTAGCGTATTATTATTCGAGCAAACTCCTTTACCGTCGACGGCAAGCTTCTGTATAGTATCCTGGCGTGAATAGGCGAACTAACCAGCTGCCTTGCACGCTTTCACTCGGAGATCCGACACGCTGCAGTTGGATTCGAGAAGAACGAAGTCTCGATAAGCCCGAAAGACGCTCGCCGTTCGTCCCCATCGATCTTCCAGACCCGTGACATTACCTTCGAAAGCGTACATCTGCTAGACCATAATACGCGAAGAGAAACAACGTAAAATCTTGCTCCGAGTTTCCAAGAAAATAATTTCCTTCTTCCCGCGATTGGAACCTACCAAACGTTGCAACGGTGTTTCGATTAAAGTGCACGGTTTTCGAACGAAAGGCTTTTTACATTGGCAGGGTAGTTTCGAATTTAGAGGAGAAATTCGGTCGAAAAATTGAATCCGCGAAATTGGTCAGCTTTTTCTGGAACACGGTATACCGCATCGAGATTTCTCTTTGCAGTAAAGAGTTTCAATTAATCACTGATAAGTCGGTCGAAGTTTATCCGAAAATTTCGAGCAAATCGTAGGCGGGCGAACTTTCGCTCTCTCAATTTTGCGTTTCGAAGTTTCGCGACTTGGCGAACGATGTAAAACTCCGGAAATTGGTTCAGACGTTGACAAGTCCGCCTCTCGGGGAACACGTTTCAAAGTTGAGACATTTGTCCGGGCCACTCGTAAATTCGAACGAATTTATGCTCCCTATTTCATAGTTGCACGGAACGAGCGACGTGACAGCGTTTCACGGATCCATCTTGTATCCAGTTTATTCGAATGGCGTCTTGCACTTCGGAAATCATTCTCCAAAATTCTTCTTTCCTGGTTCTTACTGTCGTTTCGGTTCAATTAAGCGACATTACCCCGTGAAACAGCATTCGTATGCAGAAAATATTTTTTATATGTATACAATGACGTGCAAATGGTACTTTGTAATATATTTTCGTGTCGATAGACTGTGCTTAATATGCAACGACTTAACTAGACCTTATTAAAGTCAACGCTGTTCTAGCACCTAATGAATTTCATCGAAAGCTTCGAACTTGCTGCCTTTTTGCAGGGTTATGCCAGAGAACGATACTTAAGAAGTTCGATATAGTCCTAAGCTTTAGAATCGCTTCGTCCTGCCGGAAGTTGGTCCGAAAGTTCGACAGCCCAAAATATGATAATTCGTGTACGAGGCCTGGTGTCTCTAGAAAGTGTCGAGGAATATCGTTTTTGTTTTAACGAGACCCTTGGAGCTGACGGCGCTATTATTACACTCACGCTCCACTTTTCCGATATTACGGACGTGTTTTATGAAACTCGAGCGTAAAAAAGGCTGCTATCAATGCTGGCGCTCTGAAAACGCGAGAAACTACCTTCGTCTTCTCTCTCTCCATCTCTGCCCCTCTCTCGCGTTACTTTCTACGAGCAAAATTTAATCGAACGTTGCACAAGATATCAATCTTGAGAACTTTTACAACCCCTAACGGCTGCGAAGTTTGATGAAAATGACGCGAAACGGCGTGCTCGAAGAACCACGTTACTACGAATTTGCATACGAGCGAGAGACCACGGTCCAAATTCAATCTGTTCGACATCGAATTCTCGAGTCACGATCCCGGAGATGCCTTGATTTCCGTCTGCTGACCGCATCAACCGGGGACTTCCGGTTGCTCCCAAGGCAAACTCGATTCGAGCCTCGTTGCGAATCGTGGAATGTTTTTAATAAGTTATCAGCGCGAACTATTAATCTAAGAAAACGAAATATCCTGGAAATAATAAGTTAACGATTCATCTGATCGGGATGAAGGGCCATCCAACTGATTCAAAATTCATACGAAAATTACTCGCAGCGGAAGCACAGTGACGGAATTCATAGACTCGGTGTTTCGAACGGATTTCACGGATCGACAATTGCTGGACAAACTGGTAACTTTCGCGAAACAGATGCGTCGACAAAGTTCCCCGATGTTCCGCTCCGAAGCGCTTGCAACAACGACGTTTAAGTACAGGTTGCACACAAAAGATGTCGAGCGTGACTAGAAATTTTGTACGACAAAAGGAATGTTCGATCGCTGAGCGAATGTTCGATCGCTGAGCGAATGTTCGGGTTCGATGAAAAATTGTACGGTCGAACGACTGTACATTTGATTCGCGGCCACAGTAAACCGAATCGTCGCTGACTGGTTTAGGACCGAGGCTGAAAATGGACGCGATCGTGCGCGTTTTGCCCGCACAAAGTACACTGAAACTCCGTTCCTGGACGCGTGCATACAGCGTGCAATTAACTGAACCTGTTTGCGGTTTGAATTTCTGTGCATCGCGAATTATGTAGTTTCACGGTTTGCGAATAGAAGTGGAAGAGGAGAGGCGGCTATCGTTTATATTTTCCGAAAGCGCTTAGCTATATTCGTCGCATCGCGCTAATCGATCCGTAACCACGTACAGCAATTCGTTAGCATATACCGAGGCGTCTTTATTTACTCAGGTTGCTTCACAGCGTGGACTCAGTGAAATTGTACAATAGAAGTGGAAAGTATGATTAGATCTCGTCGTTCGCATTTCATAACAGTCAGCCATCTCCAAAAGGGTGCTTGTCTCGGTCACACCCTACCTGACGACCCCTAAACGTTTCTGAATGTAAATAGCTGGAAAGGAACGAGGGCGAGAATAAGAAAAAGGTAGAGATACGGTCGAGATAGAGATCTCCGGATCCGAGAAAGGGGAAGAATTGGCCCTTGGCACGGAGTAACTTTTCGCGAAACACTGAAACACTTCTCGGCCGGTGGATCTCGCAAAAATATACATTTTGTTGCGCCGAGAAGCATACGAAACTTCGTATTAATTTTACGCGCGATCGACGGCAATTGAATCTTCGTCTTTTACGGTAATATTACGGCGATTCTTGGTGGAAGAGAAAACGTGCGCTGAAAATTATCGCGAAAGCGTCATCGTCGTTTTTCATAAAGACAAATGGTCTGTAAAAAAAAACGAACTGTTTTATGACCGAAGTATAGTCTGTTGGCACTACGATATAACCAGCAACGGCTTTTCTTCGCTTCCAGCATATTGGCTCGGTGCCAAAGATAGATGTCACGAAGGTGTTGGCAAGAAGTACTTTGACCGTAGCGATCCGGGATTAAGTAACGCCTTATCTTCGTTCGCGTACCAACTTTGCATCTACTTTTCGAAATACGAAAATCGAGCAATTCGTATATGTTTGTTGATCGCGACGTTAAAACTTGCACCGCGTTCCCATTACGCTTCTACCACGTTTCTATTACGCTTCTATTTCGCGCCATTACGTTCTCGCCTGGCTGCCACTCTACGCTTCCACCCCATTACGATCCGACTGCGCCGCGCGTCTACTACGATGCCGATATAATCTATCCGATATGTCCTACTTCCACCTTAAGAGGAAGAATTCGAGGGAGTTACGACACAGCGGTGGATACTTTAGTGTTGATTTACTTGATCGCAGAGATCGGGGAAACGAGCATAAGCTCGTTTGTCGAGATAGTAGTTTGCAAGGGTGTGTAAAAAGAAGGATGCACGGGGAAAGGTTGTACGAAATTGAAAGAGAAGGATATTCGTAGCAGCGTTCTCGTGAAAGTATCATAAAAGTATCGGATGTCTGTTTTATCGGCCACTTCCTCTCTTGTCGCAGAGGGAATCGAGAGGAGTCGATACAACGTCGGGACGAGGGATCAGTTGCTGCCCTGTTGCCAGTTTCCGAGACGAACTGGGGTAACGCGCTGGTATACGTCGCGAGGGTTCTCGATTGAAACTCGAAAGATACGTCTCGGCTTTTAGATACGTACAAGGATACGCGCGATCCCTGTTCCGTTCGGTGAATGATACATTCGGTTCAGCGGGGAAAGAAAACTTTGATAGAACGTTTGGACAACGAAGTTTGAGCGACGGGACGACCGTTCGATGGCAAAGTCATATTTTCAACGACGAAGGAAACTCGATTCTTTACTTCGGTCCGATACTCCTCGACTGCGAATGGTCGAATCGAAGAAACACGGGTTCAACGTTAATTCGACCGACTCAAGGTTCCTCGAGCGACGAGGGAACTTAAAAATTCCTTTTGATACGCGCGGGATTTAGACTTCCGGTTCTTGAATTCACGACTCGCTGCCTCCACGGAGCGACATTTCAGAGAAGAGAACTTAGAAATTTGTACAACTTGGAAATTCTCCCTCGGTACACGGCACGCCCTATAAACTGTAAACCTTAGAACGTAGGAATTCGGAGAGTCTCTGTCGCATTCCCGTTTAACCGTAACGATTTTAATCGATCACGAATCGCTTTTGGTTTCAGGTGGAGGAAGACTGGAAGTACGTTGCGATGGTGCTCGATCGGATCTTTCTGTGGATATTCACGGTGGCCTGTGTGCTGGGCACGGTGTTGATTATCCTTCAGGCGCCGAGTTTGTACGACACCACGAAGCCGATCGACATCAAGTACAGCAAGATCGCGAAGAAGAAGATGATGCTGTTGAACATGGGCCCCGAGGAGGATTAGTCGACGATCCCGCGCGGCTTCGTGCCGCGTCACTCGCATCAGCCGTTGTATCGTCGCCGACGTCGACGTCGTCGCTGTCGTCGTTGTCGTCGTCGTTCTCGTCGTCGTCGTCGTCGCCGTTGGCGCGGTCGTTGTTCAACGGCTGTTCCGTATCATCGAAACTGCCGAATTTCGCGTCGATTCCACGATTCGCGTGGAAGAGGACCCTCTCTCGATCGTTGCTGTCGGAAAGGATTCCGGTGATCCTTCGGGACACGCGGGACCAGCCAGCAACGAGGAGGAAAAAGCGAAAGAAAGTTGACGATTGGAGAAAAGAAAAAAACAAACAGAGAATTCGTTCGAGTGCCGGTTTCGTTCTCAGCGACGAATCCGTGTATCGGTGGCGTTGATCTTTCCCTCTGCGAACTTTGCCGATCGATCGTTCGATCGTCGACTCTCCGAGGGCGGGGAAGACGATAGCGGGAAAGAGGGTGAATCGAAAGGAGCGGTAGCGCGAGTGATCGTGAATGAACACGACGGAGCGAAAGAGTGCGTGCATGTGTGCGTGAGTGTGTTCGAGCGCGAACAAGAGAGAGAGGGAGAGAGAAACGGAAAGCTCACGGGGCAAATGGTGGCGAAATGGGACGAGCGAGGACGAAAAGGGGCTCGAGGAATAGCGAAACGAGAAACAAAAAAGAGAGGGGAGAAAAAGTGCCAAATACGCGAGACACACGCGCAACGTATTTTTGTAAATCTGGTTTCATACGTAAGGCTAGAGTCGTGCGGCGAGACGTCGAACTGCCCGAACTGCCGATTTTATATAAGATGACGTTTACACGCAGCAGCTACGAAGACGCGTACATCTCTATACACGCACGCACACGTTACATACACGTACAGACACACACGCATACGCGCGCGCACACACACATACACACACGCGCATACATACCGAGGATATTCACTCATACACACGCACGCGCGCGTGACGCGAATCGCGAAACGAGCACGTAAACAATTTATACGTAAATGAAACGAGTCAAACGAGAGGGAGAGAAATAAGAAGGAAGAAAGGAGGAAGAGAGGAAAACGCACGCGTGCGTTTTCGCATCCCTTTGGCGTGCACACGTGTACATAGGTATATAGAAATGATACATCTATTACATTGCGTAGGTATATACTCGACGATCTCAGCGTATGAGCACAGCGCGATATTCATCCGCATTCTCGACACATCGTGTAAAATCATGGCGGTCGCGCTCAGCACAGGCCACTCGCACAACCGAGCGCATCGTTGAAGAAAAAAAAAAAGATAAAGCGAAACAGGGGGAGCTAGCGTAACCCACACGACGAAGGAGGGTTCTTCGGCCAGAGAATTGCTAGCAGCGATAAAGAACGAGTCGTCGAGCCGGAGATTATTATGCCAGGAAGCGTGCGGTAACAGAGTTGAAAAGGGAAAAAGAAGAAGAAGGAAGAGAACTGAAAATTTTCCTCGTTTTTCCTCTTTCGTTCGATCGTCGAACGTGGCAACGGTGTGCTGGCGGACGGATTTTACAGCCTCGTCGACAGTTTTTTAATTTATTTATCTTCTCGATTGTTCTGGACCAGAGCGCGTAGCTCGCTCGCTCGCTCGCTGTTGTCGAGACGAATCGTTCGATCGGACGCGCCGTTGCGACGAGGATATTCGAATCGATCGAACGTTGGCCACTGGCAATTCCTTCGTCGTGCGTGTTCTCGACGAAACCTCGGGAGAGAATCGAGAGGATCGCGAGCGGAAGAACTCGCAAACAACTGCCAACTAAAGGAACCTCTGACTAATTCAAGCGTTATCGATGAATCCAATCGGTTACCGAGAAACAGGACAACGAATGGTCGTGGAAGGATCCGATGCCAGGATGCGCCAACTACGAGGAGAATTGTTTCGATGTTCCGGTGCCAATCGAGATTTCGGCTCTTCCGCCATTCTTTTTTCGGTTCGGGATATTTTGGCGAGCTACTCTTCCTTGGAACGAACGCTCCGACATCGATCAACTTTCGTCGAGACGGAGTATCTATCTTCCGTCGATTTCCTTCTCGAATATTAGAAGAAAGCCGCCGTTTCAGTTTGTTCTACCTTCGTCGAGCCAAGGGATCAGAGTTTACGGAGGACCAACGACTGCCATTCCCCGGTGCGTTTCGCGAACGTCCCGCAACACCAGACGCGCGTTCTCTTCTTCTTGGCCGGATCTCTCTTAGGTGAGTTTAAAGAATCGAGCACACCGTGAAACGGCCGCAGAAGGAACGCGCTGCGATTAGTCGAAAGGATGACGGTAGTCCGAAAACGAAGGAATTTTTGTTAAAAAATTTACGAGGAAGATGAACAACGGAATAAGTACTCCGTTTTTCCCTTGTTGCGTGTAAACTCGAAAGGCTTTCGTCCTCTAAATGCAAATTCGAAAGTATAAAAATTTATGAAAAGAACCCTGGCACCGTAAACAGTTTCGTTTTGACCCTCTAAATGTAATCTCGAAACTATGGAAATTTATAGGGAAGAATAATTTTCGGTGCAGCGGAACCAGCTTGAAAAGCAGGAAGAATAATATCGTCGCAAGAATACGCAGCGATGGGTCGGAGAGGGTGCAGCGAGTTTCGTTTTTGTTCTTTAAATGCAAATTTCGAACTATAAAAATTTATGAACAGGATCAAGGATCTTGGTATCTCGAACGGTTTCAATTTTTCGTACGAACCCGAAACTACAGAAATTTACGGAGAGAAGGTAACTTTCGACCGGAAGAAGATCGGTTCGGAGAAAGGGAAGAAGAAGAGGAACGTGTAGCGGCTAGGTTTTTTATATTTTAATTAAAGTTGAAACCATAGAAATTCACGAGGCAGAAGAATTTTGAAGGAAGAACGTTTTAAGGAGTTTTACAAGGGTAATTTATACGTAAACTCGGTGTATCGATGCTTTCGTGCCTCGTCAGACCCTCGAAGAAGAGTTCTACCGTTCCCAAAACCTCTCGTCGGTCTTTCAAAGTACCCGAAACTCCCGGGAGCCTTACGTTTTCACCGGAACTCGCCGTAACTCGTTCAGTCTTTCAAGAATATCGATCATTTTCATGTTCAAGCGACGCTCAAAGCGGCTCGAACGTTCGTTCATCGATGGAATCCTTCCTCGAACGCCCGTCAAACTGGCCACGTGCACGATTACGCGCTCGTACACGCGCGAGCGAGTGGCCGACCGCGTACAACTCGTGCCACAGAGACGTTTCTACTCCTCGTTGTCGGAGTCGCGACGAAGGGGAACCAGGACAACCCGCGCCCCTTCCGAGCGGTATAATAATCAATTTATTTGCTCACGTAAAGTTAACGGTATAATTATATATTTAATATGTGCATATAGGTATAAACGGGAGAGAATTAATTACACGAGAGAACTAATCAATCGCATAGCCGAGAACGAAACACTCGTCGAGTCCGTGGCGGTGGTGGTTGACGGTGGTGTGGTAGTGGTGGTGCTGGTGGTGGTGGTGATGGTGGTTGCTAATGGTGTGGTGTGTGGAACGTATTGTTACGCTGATCCAGAGGAACACGTGGCTGCGTGAAGTTTGGGTGTCGGGAAACGCGATGATCCGCCCTGATGCAACGAGATATACGTGTTTTCCAAAATTCATGGGGGTGGAAGAGGAGATAGAGAGTGCAACCGGCGTGTTTTCGAGTTTGCTTTTTAGACTGGCGTACCGCTGCAGAGATTAACTTCTCTACGAGAGTATTGGACATTCAGGGATGTTTTTTGTTTGAAACGGTGCTGTTGGAAAATTGGACAGGTTAGTTCAAAATTCAATTCGTTTTGTATTTTGTACGTCGCGCGGTGCGAACAGACGACTAACTTGTTTCGATTTCAATTTTATAATTTGCGCACGCTTAAACGATTGTCGACAAAAGGAACAACGAATTGATTGGTGGTTCTGCGTTTGCGTTATGTTCGCGGTATCGAATAATCCGGTGAAGTCGAAGTTCTGTTCGTGGATATCGCGAAGTAGAATTTTCCGTGTGTGTCGAAGGAAATTGTTGCTGGCGCGTTGTACCGCTCCGCGTTGTTTACTGACCGTATCTCCAACTTCCTGTTCCCGGTTATTAATTTACGACACGGTTTAAATCAGACTTCAAATAGGAATCGGCCACGCTTTCTGACGTTATTACGAGAACGTCACGCGGCAGCATAATGTACGGTGTCGCGTCCAAAGTAGAAACTGGGTCACGCGCTTGGAACTGCGCTCATCTCGGAACAATTTTTCCCAACAAATTGTAGAACCAAAAGAAAACAAAGTTCGTTCGTATCTACCCGTTCGTCGATAAATCTCAATCGAAATTGCAATTTTGTACCCGCTCCTCCTATCTCGGTTTTTAAAGAATTATATCCTCGGAGTTAAAAGGAACGAACTATTGTTGCTTAGTTTAATTACTGCTTTAAACGAAAATGGCACGTTATACAGTGGCTCGACGAGTTAATTGCAACGATACGAATAATTGGTCCTTAGTCGAGTTTATAATTTTGCTGTCCGAATGGAAGTAGTATAAATCAACCTTTAAACGGCGAGCGACACCCTGACGAATATTCTCGGCAAAAGAGAAACGCGACAAGGTTAACCGTAACGATACATTAAATTAACTTGGCTCGTGCGAAATTCGGTCGTTACCGTTAAAGAATTAGCCTGCATTAATTACCGCGAAACAGTTTAATTTGCCTCGACGAGTCTAACTTTTCGCGCATCACGAAATTCTCTTGGCATTCGAGTTCCCCGGTAGAAGTCCGATAATAATTCTCCTGGAAAATATTAAATGTTCACCTACCGAAAGATAATTATTAATCCGTTATTCGAAAGAAAAAGGAGAGACGAATTTATATTTCGTGGCAAAGTTAATCGATGCAGCGTTTGAACGAGCCCCTTTCTCTACCACCTCCATTGTTTGGAGAATTATAAGAACGATAATCGATACGATTAAATTAAGCTCCGGTGTAGACGAGTGACTTTTATGGTTGCGATTTTGCATCCCGCGTATTTTAAAATTCGATAAACAATTTAATATTTATCTCCGCTTATTTCTAATACGAAACGCGACATCGTAGGGGGATCGGACACGTTGCAGATTAACTCTTTCGTTCGCGAATTATCCAATTCACCCGAATTCCGTTGACGATTTTATTCCCGACGAGAGCGAGAATTTCCCTTGCATGCTCCTTCGTCTTAAAAGGTAAATTTTTTGCGCGGAACGACCATAACGGATCGCGGTAATCAATGATCGCTTCGCAGCGAGCGATTATGGTTGTCTGCGAAGCTGAAAGAGCGAATTAATCTAGCTAATCGCAACGAAAGAAGCCGCTCGTTTGCGTCGAGCTTAAGAAGCGAAGCAAACGAAGAAGAAGGTTGTTGAATACGATAACGACGTGGAATGGAGGTTTTATGGGTTTTACAGATAAAACGATAGAGATTGTTGTCGTACGTTAAGTTGGTACTCGTTGATAGTAAACGTTGATAATCGATCGTGACAATGAAAAACAGGAGGAGTGGAAGCGACTGGTGAAACTGTAGGTTCGTGCGATTTCTCGTGGGTTCAATTTGATTCACAGTTTCATTGATCGTATCGATCGACAGGCTTCACAAACGATTAGGATTAATTAATAGATAATACGATAGTTGTTGTGTTTGACTCTGCTTCGATCCAAACGATTGATCAACGAAATCTTGGACGATACTCGTTTCGCCGATACCTTTTTAATTAATCGTTTTCCTTTCGTTCGTTTTGAAACACAGTCACAATCGAAAGTGAGTATACACCTTTGTCATGTACTTACAATTAGTATATACAGGAAGATACGCGAAATAACGTAGTTGACGTTAAAGAGTACAAAAATACGTGATAAGGGTAGGTGAAAAGTGGACACGTTGACTGACATACAAAATGATTTCTTTAACTTAATTTTCGTAACAACTTTCCGTAAGTTTTTCTTTTCGACATTAAACTCTTATAGGTAACTCTTAAGGTTTTAACATTGTTTCGGTTTGACATCGATATTCGATCATTTTTGGCAATATTTCGAAGGTGTGACAGTCAACGCGTTAACGATGGTCGAAACGAACATCGTCGCGGGTTGATCAATCGAAGCAGGCTCGTTATGTTTAACGACAGGTAATCGCGGATCGTTGCAATCCATGGGGTTGATCGAAGGGTAGGTGTCGCACGCGTGTGTGCCAACACATTCGAATACGCCGTCGTGCCTGTTCGTCCCATACGCGGCGAACTTTCACCCTAAAAATCGTCGAACGATTCCGATCACGCGTTCTCTTCGTCGACGAGTTAATTTTCTATCTCGACGCGAGACACAAACGATCTTTGTTGTAAGGGAGAGATTATTTGACAAGTATTTTTTTATTTCGTACAAGGAAACCCGCACAAGCTGATCCCTTTTTCTTATAGATTTTTCAGACGAAATGTTTCAGAAGGTTACACCGACTCGTCAGTTTATTCGGACCGCATTTATTTGATCATTCTACCTACAGTTTATTTCTACTCGGACCATAGAATATGACTTTTCAAAACGTTAATACGTAACACACGAATAACGATGAAATTTTGAAAAGAGAAGGTAGCATCTGAATTTTTCTTTCAGAACTGAACCCGCAAAGCTTTTTAAATCGCCGCGTACTAAATTTGTTGAACGGGACGGTATAAATGAGAGCAGATACGCGAGTCGGTGTAAACGTTACCCGATTCATCTTCTATTTACAGCCGACTAAACAAAATCCCGTGTAAATGTAATTATGTCCAGCAGTCATTCATCGAGGTATCTTATCGTCTGCCGAAAAAGCTCGAACCCTGCATCTCGCGACATTCGGCTGTTTATTAAGCATTCAGAAAGAGGCGAGAATTAATTAAAATCCGCGAGTAGAGATTCGAAATTTGATCTCATGGTGTGTTGGCCTGGCCGGCCGTGAATAGGGACGTTGAGTCAGCCTCCGGTGAATAGAAAAGGATTCCGTGCGCGAAATAATTCTGTTTCTCGTCGATTCGCATTCCCGCGTGTAAGATCCGGTCGGTTTTTTCGCGACGAGGCTGGGCGACGACGGGCGTTGCTTGGCCAAGCCTTGAAAGGATAGCTGGTGCCGGCCGCGTGGTAATTGAATTTTTCAGTCGCCTCGGGCCTTGGTAGACGCGCGATTCATTAGCAGTGTAAACCCAGGGGCTGGAAATTAGGGCGAGCATGTAAGGTAAACGAGCGAGAGCGAACGAAACGACGAGCAAATGGATTAAGCGAGCGCTGATTCCGTGAACGTGGGCTCGTTCTCACGGGACGGGGGTACGCTCAGTTTCGATTATCACGGGGAAACGTGTCCACCTTTCCGAAACGACGGCTCTGATTAAAATTCCCCGTCTCAACGTTTTCTTTTCGGTCGAAACTTTCGGATCGACCGATTTCTCGTTACATTCCAAGCTTCGTCTTAAGCCGAACTAAATCCGAGGATACTCCGTTTCTACTTACTCCCAAAACAATATTTTACCATTTTATCGGATCGAGAGATGCGTGTACACAACATGCAGACAATTTCCTTGATTTATGAAATTCGAGTGAAAAACTCGCCGATCGATTGCAATCGTACGATTACCGTATAACGAATCTCCCTGCTAGTTAACGAGAAATTTCGTTTAAATTCGCAACAATAAATCAATTAACATTTCGTAGGATTTCAGTTTGATTTTATAATTACCGGATCCCTTTAACACCCAGCTAATTACATTCTACATTGTATAGTACGTAATGTCGTTAAAATTAATTCATACATCAGAATATACGATTCCCTTTTACATCGACCTTGCGTAGAATTTACGTTCGCGTCTCTTCCGAAATGTACAGCACAAAGCGAAGTAATCTCACTAATTCCGTTTAACTCGATAAAGGTACGATTGAGTGAAATTTTCGATCAGACGCCTACTAGTTTTAAAATGATTCGCGAGCACGCGTGATCGGATATCGTGTTGCAAAAATCCGTCTTCCTGTCTTCGTGTTTTTTCCAGTTTCTCGCTGTTCTCGCGTGTCCATCGTACGTGGACACACCATGGTTAAACGTTGTTCGAGAATTATACATTACGTACATACGTGTGACTGTGTGTAGATTAAATTTCGAGTAAGTGTTTACAAATATAAACTCGCGCGCGCGATAGCCTTGATAAGCGAAACTCGACAATTGCGTAAGTGATAATCTCGTAAGCGTGTTAATTACTATAGGTAGATCCTTCTGATTGTGACCCTCGTGCCCAGAATTCTCTTTCTTTTTCTTCGACCCGTCTACAAAAGCTACAAACTCTCAGATATTCGATTTCTCCCTCGGTTTGTATATACCTTCGATGAACGCTTCGTTTAACGATCTAAAAATCACTGTTTTCGGTGCAGGAGCGAAAGTTTAACGTTCGAACAACCGAACCTGTCGAGAACCTTTTTTATTTCATTTTTCTGATCTCTGTTCGTTAATTTTTCATCGGAGAACGATTGTACGTCCACCGTCGGTTGTTTCAGCGTTAAACGATATCGAGAAATTTTGTTGGGTTTTCACGGTGGTTCATGAGCCGTCCGGACGTCCACGTGGTTTCTAGTGGAAAAAGAGGACGTTTCGTACGCGGCCACGGTCTGGGTCACAGTCTCGAAACGCTCAAATAAACCAAGTTAACTGTATCGTCAGAAGCTTAAAGTCTTCCGTGGGGCATTCCTGACAATGACGATTTTTCTCGGGGTGATCCGCAAAACGGCAAAATAAACGATCGAAAAAAAAGGGAAATAATAATAAAGAAAAAAAAAAAACAGAAAAAAAATACAAAGAGAGAAAAGAAACAAGGGGGAACGATGATGTTTAACTCGACGGTAAATTCGTCGTCCTGTTAACACACCGTCGATTTACGTGGGAACGTGAAAGAGAAATGTTAAACCGTCCATAAAGAGAATTTACGTAACATGTACGACGAACGACAGGGATTTCGTTTCCGTATCGCAAACGGGAATTTTCTACTTTATCGAATGCACGGTTCACTGCGTAGTCCACTCGAGTAATCTGATTATTTTTTATCGTTTTAAACATCATTGGACATAGAGATTTTCTGTCGTTTAATTGCATTTTTAGCACCGAACAACGGTTGCGTGACGCGAAAGTAACGAGATTAATTCCTTTCCGAAATACCGTTACACGTTTATTTCGATGTTAAACAGAGCATTAAACTTTCGCTATTGACTCTACTCCGATATTTGGTACCGAGGACTGTTCTTAGTTAGGTCTAGGTTACAGAGATAGAGCAAGTAGCTGGACTATTGGAATAGCGAGGGAAAGCGAATGGTATTATTGCACGGTGAAATCCTGCCGTACTCTACTTTCCCAACTATTCGCTCGAGTACTCTGTTTAACCACTTGCCCAACCGTTTACGCGAGGATAGTAAAGCGGATTTTTTCTACTAACGCTAACCACTTTACCGATATAACCTAGACCGAAGGCGAGTGGTTAGTCGAGTAGAGTAAAGTAGGAATTTACCCTGGAATAGTAATTCCATCCCTTATGCCATCGCTTCGAGCTAGATATTCTACCGATGTAATCGATGCTTTAAATCTAACTCTTTCGACGATCCTCCGAAGATTCTTCGTACTTCGAAACGTTCTGTACGCTTCTTGTACGCTCTGGGAAGACTTTGAACAGGCTCGAAAGAAGCCTACTCGAACGATCGAATTGTATCGATCAGGTTCGGTCGATCGGATCTCGCTACTTTGGCGACAAAGACACGCAACAGTTTATTAATTACGTTCGTAGTGGTCTCTGACAAAGTGATCGTGAATTCTTCCGACAATCGTGCATCAATCGTTTCTTCCATAGTCGTACGAATCTCAGCATTACTGAATCATACCATCAAAGGGGCGCGTCTCTTTGCTACGGGACAATTTTTCACGTTTTCATCGAGGGATCTTAGATTTATAACGAACACGACGACGAACGATCCAGAGTGATCGCGACACGTAATCGAAACGATAACGAAACGAAGAACGGTCGCGAACGGCGTTTCGATTGCTCGATGAATTTTTTGCCAAAAGTCGAAGCATCTCTGTTGGCGCACACGCACGGTTCCCTCCTGTTTGCTCGTTTAACGAAACTATTTGTAACAATCGCCAAACGCGTTAGAATTTTCACAGTGCAACGTGACGCACTGCGTTTTGGAGCATCGTTCTCGGATCCAGTATTCTTGTCCACGTTTTGGTCGCTCGATTTACACGGTGTTCTCGAGTTATAGGTACGAATTAGACAGATTGGTAGAACTAGTTCGCAAAAATAGATTATTTTCATTTTAAGAGAGAGAACAAAACACACGAAACTTACGCGTAATTATTTCGTAAGAAACGGTTCATTTCGAAAGATAAAAGACTGAGAAGAATTCGTAAGGCAAAAATACCAGTTGTGGCATATCAATTTGAAGTCTCGAAGCTTGATCGATGTTACGAAATTCTACCACGTTCTCTAATTGGCACTTGTAATTCAGCAACCCTCCGAACTTTGCCCTGTCTTTCCGTGGAGAGTAAAACGAACACGAAGCTCTTTACATTTTTTTACGATTGATACGATATTGTAGAATTCGCAAAAGGTGGACGAAGATCGAAAATATCGACGCAGAAACGATTATCCGAAACGCGAGTGTTATTTTCTACGATAGGCGCTTTCGAAAGGGATTCGAACGACGAAAAGCACACGGTGGAAAAAAGCGTGTTGTTTTTCGGAAAACCGAACAAGAAGATAAGCGAGAATGTACGATCGTCTTTCGATACACAGGGAGGGTCGACAGACACGCGGGAGAAGTTAGAAACCCTTTGAATCCCCTTTTTCCTCGGGAAGTGTAGCGTGTTTCCGGTTTTCGAGGACGAGCTTCGAAGCGACGAATACGGTTCGACCAATTGTTGACTCGCCATCCATTTTGCTTTCGCGTTAAGCGAAACTACCGAGTAATAGCTCTGTCAAAAATAAAAAAGCGGTTATATCGCCACGAACGGGGCTGTAGAAGGCAATACAAGTTCAGAATTTTTCTATAGCAGTATTTTTACAATCGCGTACCTTGTAGTTTCACCGTTTAAACCGAAACTCTTTGTACGTCGTTATTTTTTCAAATTCCATTCAGCCCATTTTCGCCTTCCCTTCAATTCCAAAATTATTACCCGGACATCTATTGTTCCTCCGCTATATTCATCGGCCCTCCGGCTTGTCACGTAGCGATTCGCGTAATAACGGTAAATTTCGCGCGGCAAACTGCGAGCATCGGCACGGTAAATGGAGGAGAAACACGGTGTTCGAAAGTGCAACGCCATAGAGGGTCACCGGAATCACGAAAGCCTCGAGAAGCAAAGTCATTATTCGCCCACGTGTTCGAAAGCAGGTCAACCGAATCCACGAAACCATAAAACAACGCGCACGTGGTTCCATGAATATCGAACGGACATTTTTAATCCCGGGGATGGAAGGGTCGAGGGAGGGAGGGGTCGCGAGATCGGTGGACGTTGGCTAGAGATCTCTTCGTGTGTTCGAACGGATTAAATCGAAATCTTTGCTCAACGTTGCATACGTGTTATATAAATATATATATAAATATAAATATAAATATATATATATATAAATAAGATGATGTTATCTTATAGTGTTGCAAAATAGTGTTAATTCACGGCCGAGCAAGAAGAAAATTCCGTGTTTCCGGCCACGTCGTGATCCGTTGTGTTCAAGGAACGAAGAAGGATCTTGTTTTTTGGAAACGGCGAAATACCGAAGGGACAAAGAGCGACGAAGAGACGCAAACGGAATACGTGTGTGAACACCATCGATGCACGGCGGCCGCGAACGATGACGAAGGAAAATACGGTGCGAGATGGTGAAAGAAAGGAGACAGTGTGTAGATTAATAAGAACAACCCAAAAAAAGGTAACAATAGTAATAACGATACTAATAACGATGCTAAAAACGCTGTTAAGGAATAATGAAGCATAGTGAATAAACGAATAACGGATAATAGCACGTAACACGCAGTAATAAACTACCACTTAAACAATAAACGAGTTACGAGTAACGTTTAACCCTAAGGTTAAGTAAAACGAGAAAAATAATCACGCTGAATAAACAAATTTATTGAATATTAATTAATTACAAGAAAAAATAAATAAATAAATAAAAAAGGTACCCTTTGCAAGTATATCGAGGCGTTGAACTCTTACTATGCGACGATCACGAAACGTTATTACCGTTGTATGTGTGTACGTATGTGTGTTAGCGCGTGTATGTGCGTGTGTGTGTGTTGTTATCGTTTACCAAAAAGAAAGAAGGAAGAATTACGGGGAAGAAAGAACCGAAGAAGAAGAAGAAGAAGAATTAAAAGCGACTAGTTGTTGAAGAACAAACATAAACCGTGTAAAACTGATAGTATTGTTAAGACAATCAGACACTTATTGCTCCCGGCCATCTTGCGGGCCATCCGTGAATATTCGCCGTCGATAATCGAGTATCGAAGCTGGATGGAACGAAACGAACGAACGAACAGTAGGTGCTAACGATTCGTCTGCTCGCCTCTGTCGAGTTCTATTACGAAATGGACGAAAACAGAATTGTTTATGGCGAGAAAAGATAAACGATCGACGAGCGTTTTAAGAGAAGAGACGTTGATCCTTGCATTCGTGCATGGATGTTCGAGCAAAGCGAAGAGGACGCTTTTTTTTCTACGCCTCAGATTTTCTACGGTTTCAAAAAGAACAACAGACAAACGATCGTTAACGGATAAAAGAGAGCGAAAGGTGGTGAAACGACTGCGTTTGCGTGAATTGACCGAGTCGGGTGTTTTAGTGGGAATTCGGATGCGACAAACAACCATCGACCCCTTTTTCTTGGGCCGATCAGGAGAAAGAACTACACTATTACAGCGAACATGTTTATACGGGGTGAACATTCGGGTTAAATTTAATATGTGGATCGCTCAAGTATTTTTACGCTGTTGATTAACAAGTGTCATAGAATGCCGAGATTAATTTCGCTTCTAAATTTTAATCGAAACTTTAATTTAACTCTGACGCGCTATCCCTCTGTAAGGACAACAGACGTTTCTATTTTATTTTTTCTTAAAAGACAATTCCTTACGAACTAATGTAGAGTACTAAATAGAATAACATCGAGGAGAAACGATTTTGGGCATGTCAGAGTTAAACGCGATATCTAATTTCGACAAACACCCTGTATAAACGACATATGCTGCACACGTGCGTATGTTTCACTCGTAGAACGAGAGGCATACGAGTCCATTTTCCTGCATTTTCAATAATTCACTCGTTTCTCGACTCGCATCGCTCTCGTTCTGAATCGCAGTTAAAGTAACGTTCAGCAGGCGAGTCTGAAGTCGACGAGAACGAATTTAGGGCTACATAGTACGCACAAAAAACAACCTAGATAATAAAGAACACGTGTAAATAAAGCTTGAGGCGGTTCATTTCGTTCACGAAGGTTTCCTTTGTCGTTAAACGCTGTTACGCTATGTGGAGGATTAATCGATCTTTGTTAAATCATTGCGGTGATTTTTTTTGTATCGAAACGAAGAATTTCATGTAACAAATGAATAAAAATGTATTGAAACAAGATGCACGTCTAGAATGGGAAGTTTGCACTCTTTATTATCCCGAGGAATCTTTCGTCGTAAGCGGTATATTCGTAGAAACGAGAAGAAACTAGCCATCCCCCGTAACTTTTTCCTCCTCGAGGGTTTAAAAGTTCTTTCCGCGGACGAAAAAGACGTTGCACCGAGAATAGAAAAAAAATAGGTATCAACCGATTAATCGGAATATCAGGTTCGATTCGTTTCCTTCCTCGAGGGCGAAAAAGCGTTCAATCCGAAAGTTCGGTTTCTTCTTCCGTTTCGGTTTCCTTTCCATCGTCGTTTCTCCTGCTTTCGCTTCCTTTTCCTGGCGTTCATCGAAAAATCGTGTATATTCGAAAACGGGAAGGGTATGGACGAACAGATAGAAACAGAAACGTTCTACACGCGATCGGGTGTTACACGCATGCACACGCTTGACACACTCGTACACTACATACATAGACGCGAACGAAGAGAAGAAGAAACGTTGTCGAATCAAGTGGAGAAACACGAAGAAACTCGCGACGACGACGATACATTGAATACGAGTGGTGAAAACGCGAAGGAAACATAGGAACATTTTGTTATATCCGTACGTAAGATGGTAGAAAGGTGAAAGGTGTGTTGGAAGGAAGTTAAAACGTATCGAATCTACAGTTAAATGTTTACGATAAAATTACGGGTAATTAAGAAGATTCTAGATTTTTTCTAACTAACCGATTCGTACGGCGGTCTCGTGCCAATCCTCTAGATTTACGACCTAAAACGAGATATACAAATGTGACAAGAAACTGTTATCCTGTATTAAGTCGGCTTGGAATATAAATATTTGATTATATACGTATTTATTGTGAGATCGTGTTCGTATGGCCGTGTGTGTCCGAATAAAAAAAAAATCTGATGAATGTAACGATCGTGTGAGAGCAACGAGCGAGAACGAATAGCACGTAGCGGCGAGATACGCAAATAATGAATTTGTTAAACGTAAGTTATTAACCATTGCGCGTGAGACGATGAATGATCATTTTGAGTCGAACGAGAGGCGAAGAGAGAAGGAGGCAGAGAATGAGTGGCAACGCGAAGAGCAACGAGCAAACGTACACAGATGCACGAAAATGCTCGAACAATAGCGTATTCACTGAGAAAATCGATATCGATCGTACAGCAACGGAGCCGGCGATTTCACGAAATTCCATTTTTATCGTCTTAAACCGATCGCGTTTTTGTTTTGTCGCAAAACCAAGGGCATCGCGAAATTATTGAAATTCTAGCGTCGTCGGAAGACGAAAAACTTTTCATCGTCCAAAATCGAAACATATATTACGCTTATCCGTGAATATACTATTATTCGAATACATATATTCATGTATCGGTATAAATAACGTCGAACCTCTTTCTGTTACTCGATCGCGTCTCGATTTAATTCTCGCGAAGCGTCCCGGAAACTCTCGACCAGAGACGCGTGATCCGTTCACCGGAACCGGAAACGACGCTTCTTCTCGCGTTGTTCGCGAGGAACGTTCAACGGTCTCTTTCTCTCGAGAGTTTTCGCTCGCCTTCGTTCGTGATTATAAATAATATGTATATGTAAATGTATGTATATGTGTATGTACGTATCCGATCGACGATGTCGAGCGAAATAAAGCGGTCGAAGAAACGAAATCGAGCGTCAAGCTGCTCTCAGCTCGACGTTGTTTGATCGAGAGTCGCCGCGCCTGATTCAACGAAATTTCATCGACTACTTCGATTTTCATTGGTTTGTTTCGGAAGAATCGATAAACGAAAGCTGCGGTTTTTTTCAATCCGATCAACTTGCTAATCGAGGAATCACGCTTCGCCGCGGAACGACAGTTTTTCTCGCGGATCATTTGAAATTCGTAATCGCTCGATTTTTAGCACGTACGCGAATTTAATGGATCGCCGATGGCCAGCAGCGTAGACGCCTCCGGGCATCGAAATTATAAATTCAATCGCGGAGGAAAAGAGAAAGAAGAACGCGAGAGGATATCCTGGAACCGGGACCACGTAATCGTTCGGGTTTTTACGAACCAAAGGTCGGTGAATTGAATTTGAATAACTCGGTTGCGGGAAACCTTGCGGAATTATCGATTTTCAATCGGAACTTTTTACGGAATCTTTGAATCTGTGAAAAATTTCAACACTAGAAATATGATCAGTTCGGAGCAAACGAATAAAAGAAAACTGGGATCCGAGAAAATTCACCAGCGCAAAATTTCAATCGATACACCTTGTTTTAATTCTATAACATTAGAATCGTCTTGAATCGAGAACATAGAACCAAAGTTATACGCGTATCCTCGATCTTGATAATTCAATTTTTCGCGTTCTTCAAAAAGGTAGATGCAAATATCATTGACGTACTAAAAGGATTTTTCGTGCGAGAGGAGTACCCGAAGCGTGGTTCGCTGAATAAAAGCACACGACAGACAGCATAAACTATCGGCATCCAAAAGCTACGAAATATTTTGTACGATTAGTCGTTTTCCGTGAAAAATCGACGAAAGATTCGTCGAATTCGCTGAGAGCAGCGATAAATCGCGACGAATATCGAACATCGTTATTCGTGACGGTCGTTTGATCGGTTGTTGTTGCGTAACGGTTTGGCGTTGTATCAAAGAGACTCGAGACGAGTATTAATATACATATGTACATAAAAATATGAAGAACGGGGAACGCGAAACACGACGGAAGGAATATCGCGCGTTATGCCGAGGGCAGAGAGTAACGATTAACTAATATCGTACGTTCACGAGGATCCTTCGTCGTAATCGATATATTATCATTACTACTGTACTTGCCATTATTGTTATCGCGACTGTTACGATTATTTATTATCGCTATTAACGGTATTATTATTATTATTATTATTATCGTTACGATCGCTCGGGCGAGTCGACGAAGACGCTCGAACGTACGCGAGAATGACAGAAATCGAGTGAGAACGGTTGGTGAAGAAAAGGGAAAAAGGAGCAGAGTACCGGAAGGAGAATGAAAGAAATTTTGTTTTAAATAAACAACAACGAATCACTGAGAATCTTTGTTAACATGTGCCGATCTTTCTGTCTACACATATATGTTTGTCTGTCTATCCGTTTGTCCGCCTGTCTGTCTGTCTGTCTGTCCGTTGCCTGTTGCTCGTGCGTCTGTGTCTCAAAAAACAAAAAAATCGAGTGCCATCTGTTCATCGTATTCTTGTTACCGTGTTCGTGCGTTTCTTTTTTCAATTTTCTTTCGCGTCAGCCCCTGCTGTGCCATTGTTGCTGAACAATAGAGAGAACACTTAACACCGTTGCACTTAACACTGTTTCGTAATAATCCGGGGTATCCCTTTGTTGCAAATAATCGTTGCGTATCAAAATTTTTTATACAAAGGAACGCAACAAGCTGAATGGGTCACTTGTCGGTTTTTCATCGTCGCATTAAAGAAATAACGAGACCGTAGCCTCTGTTTTGATACGAAAACAAAATCATCGCGCGATACGCAACGACGATAACACACGGATACTCGCAACAAGTGGATATTCACCTTATCGCCGTTTGATATTTCCGGATGCGAGAGCACATCCTACGGGAGTATTTGTCCCTATCTTCATCGAGGTTCCAAGGATATTTATTCGATACGTCCGGAAGCATCAGACAACAGATTAACCCTTTGCGATTTTATCTCGAGCAGCACGTTCCGAGTCGACACTGTATACAGAGCTTTTTCGTTTTTATTTTAATACGAACTCCATGTTTCAGAAAAGTACGATCGCAAAGGGATAACACGTTCGCTGCGGTATTTCTTTCTTTCCTAAAACGCGAATTCTTTATGATTCGAATTGTTGCATATGTTAGAAGAGACGCAGAATCGAAACCGCAGCGAGCGTGTTAAGTGCGACAAGCCTTGTCGCGACAAAGCCTCAAGACTAGCAGTCGTTCGGGGGCCGATAATCGCGATCGATAGGCAAACAATAGGACGTTATTTGAAGCAGGGGCCGCCGATCGAGCAACATTTCCGTCAGCGAGCGACCAAGTCAATCATCCACCACCCTCGAACGAGCCTCACGAGCCCCCATAGCCATTAACGCGTACGATACACTGTATACAGTTAACCTTCGTGAAACCCTTTGTACATCAGACTCGACGAGAGTAGCGTGTCTGGTTAGGGAAATTCAATCGACCGGCTGGACGGTTCGTCTGATATGCTGTGATATACGTATATCGCACCTTTTACCGAGAATCGTTATTAATCCTCTCTAGCTATTTTAACGAGAACCACCACGTGGTACATTGTTGCAAGATACACATTTCAGTTGTTTCACCGACAACACCTTTCGTATACGTATTCCGAACGCGTGTACATACGCGTCTGTTTCGTGATCAAATTTACCGAATTTACAGAAATTTGATACGTTAGCTTAAAATTACACAGGGTTACGGAGCGATCGAACCGTCCAGCAATATTTTGGATCTCCTATCGATCGAGGCTCGCGAGGACTCGACCATTCGATTCTTTGTACATAAAACGAACTTCCTCTCGCGGATATCGCTCGATCGCCGATCCACGTACACGCTCTCGATCTCGTTTTAGTCGCCTCCGTTAACAAAAGGCAACCAGAAACGTCACTTAAATCCGTCTTATAATTCCTCAAGCGATTCCGCTGCTGGCGAATAGAGTAGTTCGAGGTGGAAGGGTTGAAAGAGGGCTGAGTCGAGGGGTTTGCAAGGTGTAAAGGGGAAAGAGGGAGGTTTGCCTGGGACAGAAACAGAGACACGTGTAATATATTAATTACCTAATTAAAGGGACGCTGGCAAATACTCCGAAGAGAGAGGGAGTCACACGCGAGGGTGCATACGTACATACACACATGCATAATTATACATACATTACGTACACGAATTACATGAAACACATCCACACACACGAATACACACATATACATGAACACTCACGTTATGTATGGATAAAAAAACAAAAGAAACCAAACTAACCTATTTGTAAGCTAACGTCTACACTCTACACACAACTATCCACGTATGTAAAACGATTGAAATAAACGAGCGGTTAAAATTATTGTTTAAAAAATAATAAACGTATTGACAAAAATATATATACTGATGGTGGCGTCGGAGATGTGTAATCCTGTCACGTTGGGTATTCGTTCGAGAGCCAGTATTTTTTTTCCATTTTTCATCTCGGCTGCACCGTATTCTAGTAGATATAGTTAGATAATGTAGACCGCGTAGTAGCATGGGAATTTCGATTCGTTTAATCGTTATTAATCAAGGACTATCGATCATTTTTCAAAATCATCCCTTAACCTCGCGAGGACAAAAAGCCCTCGACGGTAAAACCATTAGACGATATGACACGCTATATTCCGACTTTCCTCTTTTTTTCTGCCTTTTATTTAATAAGAATCCATTATTGATGGCTTTTACTACTAATATCCGTCGAAAAATGGACGCAGCAGGAACGACGGAAACATTTTACGCCTCCGCTAATGTCTCTTTCACTTTTTTCCTTCCTTTATCGTCCCCTATTCTCTATATTCCAACCTAACCACGAAACGTGTTGTTTCCATAGCAAACAGCCGAGAAGAGCGAATTTCGCGATCAACGGAGAGGAGGGTGAGCACGAGAAACAAAAAGAAATTAGACGACCGAAGACGTCGAACGGAGGTAGGTATCGAGAAGTTGAATGGGTCAGCGAAACGTTGTGGACTTTTGTCGTCTCCGGCGAAAGATCTTTGTTTGTCTTAGTTCCGCAACTTCGAACGCTCTCGATGGAAGAGAATCGAATCGTTGTGGAAGCAACTTTTTGAGGCCTTGAACGTTGCTTTCGAGATGAAATATTTTGCAAATTATTGCTTGCCTCGCTTCGGGATAAACGGCGCGATCGTAAAAAATGTAGAAAGGGATTCAAGGAACTGTCGCGATACGAAGCTGGAATGTCGTTTAAAATTCCATGACTTTAATTTCGTTGAAAATTCGACGCGAAGACGAGACGACCGCCTAATTTTCTCGTCGTTCCTTCGTTGTCCAGGCTACGGTGTATCGAGGTTTATTCGTAGCTGGCGCGAATGGAAACCGGAAATTACGAGGGATGCTGAAGAATACGTCCCGACGGAAGAATTAGGACGAAGTTTCCAGGCACTGGCGGCCAGAAAACCACGGCAACGAGGGTATATAAAGAACAATTAAGGCGGTTTTTTTTTCTCTCCTAAGTGAAACACAAGTCGGGTCTCTCTTGCTCTTTGTCGTTCTTTGCAGCTACAGTACTCTCGTCCCTTTTCTCCGTCTCGCTTGGACAATAAATTTAAGTTAATTAAAGCCGATTCCTCGTGGAGGTTGCCTCATTACGTAGGCAGAAGGTCTATGCGCCGCGCCGGATGAAATCGCAACACAAAAACAATTTCATTTTAATTAAACGTTGTTGGGTGAAAAAAAAGAGAAACGTATATATGGGGGCGGGGTGGTTGCGGTTCCTTGAATAAACCAAACGAAAACAGTCTTAATTTTCTAATGTTCGAGGATTGCTTTGTTTCCCGCTAAGAAATCGATCCTATCTCTTTTGCTTAATCTCGTTTTCGTGTAAATTGCCGTTTTGCGACGATCTTCCGGCAACATTTTTAGTCGTTCCGTTCAAGATAGCGTATTTAATAAATCAGATGCAACTTCTTGTAAGTCGAGCTTGTAAACGGCAATGAGAAGCTAGCTATAAAGTACACACAGATAACGAGTCCCAGTGGCGTTGAGATTAATACATTCCTTACGTTTTCTTGCGCGAACGAAGCTCTTAGCGTTCGTCGGTTCATCCTGTGTTTTTTTTTAGAAAAATGGAGATAGCG
Source organism: Megachile rotundata (assembly GCF_050947335.1). Lineage (NCBI taxonomy): Eukaryota > Metazoa > Arthropoda > Insecta > Hymenoptera > Megachilidae > Megachile > Megachile rotundata. Next base: position 14,254,596 of record NC_134996.1, read on the forward strand.
CATAAATTTGAAAGCTCGACGAAAATGACTACGGTCTTTATGCGAAATAACCGCTTTGTAGGTGAAACGAATCGCTTTACGGCATAGTATTCGCTCGCACGCGAAATCGTGAGCTTTATATCGATAAAGGGTAATATGTTTGCGACATCGGATCATGCGACATGCAACCAAATAGCGTATCTAATTATTTACATAAAGTGGAGAGAAATATTTGCAATTACGCCAATCTCGTTCGTAAATAATATTTCCGGGGCTCTCGAGTTGCCGTAGACTGGCAAATACATTGGTTGGCCCGGGAATCGGTAAAAAGAGCAACGGGATTGGAAGTTTGCGGAAACAGTTTACGATGATATTCATTTGGCGCATAGTTACCAGCAACTTTCTACGGCCAGAGCGTTTCTCGTTTGCGAACAATTTGTGTTCGACTGGCAAAACTTGGCAAGATTCTTTCGCCTTCTCCCTGGCGAATGCCTGAGCCCGATATTTAAATCTGATAACGGTAAATAATAAGTTCTTCCTGCATCTTAACGATAAACCGGCATTATTGATTTCTCATTCTTACCTCAAATTATTCCCTGAATCTGGAGACGAAGCTTCTCGTAATCAATTGTGTAAAGAGATCGTTAAGTGGAACTGTAAGAAAAAGAGACAAAGAAACGAAGCATCGAATTCTATTTGATCGAACAATCGTCAACGAGGAAGATTCAAAGTTTTTCCTATCCCGCTTACAAATTATCGAACCAATTTTTATTTACCAGCGCGAGGCAATATATTTCAATATGTACCAGCAAATACGTTTCCATGAATGAATAAATTTGATGGAAATCCTCGGACCAGGAGACGCATAAATATGCAAATAACGCGTTCATCATTGACTCGCTTTCATCGAGTGAAATCGCTATTCAACGAGCGGAACCGATCGATTGATCAAACATCGTTTCATTCATCGGTCAATTTCTATCCAATCTTTCCTCTTTACCGCCTATCAACGAGTTCTTCGTCGAAATAGAAATCTGAGGAAAATTGAAACTTCCGCAAACAATTATCGTAACGAGGTTAAGTCGAACAGAGCGGGTTGGTCCGTTTGTTAAAATAACTCGATTCCGTTTCCGCAAGCAACGATAAAAGGACAAAAGTCGGTTCTCTCGAAGAGAGGAAGGCTGTTCTCAACTTCAACAACGTTATCTCTCGTCGAAGTCCGTTGCTTAGCCAGGGTTTGGCCAGTTTTTATCGTCGCGAAGTCGTCTAAGCAGTTTATCCCTCGCTTTCGGACTGGTCGGATAGTTTGTAAAGTTTCATCGAAAATCAGAGCCACTGGCTGCCTCGCTGCCGAAAACGAGCAAACGTAATTAAAAGTTTCGCGATAAACCAGTTACTCGCGACGACTGTTTGTTAACGCTTCGCGAATCATCGCGTTTTTATCGTCGGCCCAAGAGCATGCCGTGTTAAACGTCAAACTTTAGATTGGAAGGTAGATCTCGATGACCTCGTTTCTTTCCGGATTATCTTCGCGATCCGACGACTCTCATTTTTTACCCCCTCCATTATTTACTCGAGACGGCTTACATCGATTCCGCGCACGAATATATTCGAAATAAAAAACGCGCGAAACGCTTAATCGGCTTCGAGCGAGAGCAACGTTAATTGGAAGTAACGCGATCCGATTAACGAACGTCGATTTCGATTGATCCGCGCGCGATGAACGAGACGAGCATAAAAGAAGACCACTCGAAGTCGTAGCCACTGTGAAACTGTTTTGACGGACGTTTTCCCCCTTTTCTGCTCGTTCTCGAGTGCTTTCCCAACATACTTCTGCTGAAGATCCTTTGTCGTCCGCTTAAAGGACCTGCCTAGCTGGATTTCCAGACTTTTTCCCCTGTTCGGCTTCTCCTATCCCCTCTGGCCCCCTGCAACTCCCTGCAACCCTTGGCCGTACCGTTTCCAACCCCCCGAGCCAACGCGTAATATCGTTCCACGTGACATTCCTCGGGACTTTCTTGCAAGCCCCAGAAATATTGGATTCCACCACGAATTTGAATTTCCCCTGGCGAATCGCTGGATATCTCTTACCAGCAACCCCTCTGTTTTTTTCCCTTTCATCCCCTATCTTCTCGGGAGTGGCGCTCGCGGTTACCCTCGACAGCTTCCATCGGCGACCTACCAGACACTCGACTGATTTCTTCCATTTCGACAATATTATCTTCGAAATCTCCAATTTTTCAAAGAAAGCCGACTCCCCGTATTTTATGAAAAACTGCCGGGATCAGTAGCCTGTTTTCGGCGAAGTTATCTCTCGGAAACTTTCCCAGAATATTACGGTTCGAGAATTTGTCAGCAAAATTCAGGCCGTACGAGATTCGTGACGTCTCTAACGATCGAGTCGACAGGAAAGTTACCGGTTACTTTTTATATGGAAGTTTGTTAAAACGTCTCGATGAAAAGTTCGAGAAGCGATCGCGAGAGGAATCGAGACACTCGGTTAACAACGAAAGTTCTTGGAAATGATCGATACACTTTTTCCTGTGTGGTTTAAGTATCGCTAGTTGTTGCCGTCTTGGGAGCCGAACAATAAATTGGAGAAGAATACCGCGATCGAAATGTTCTAATTAGAGGGAAATCTGTGCGGCGCTTTGATCGTCGAGGGCGTTATCTGTGTATCGATGGAGTGTTAGGGAAAAAGGAGAAGCGTTTGGAAAGCAAGAATGGTCGAAGGCGGTTTAATACGCGTGGTCGCGAAACGAAGTTAATCGAGAGAAGAAGCAATTTGTCGGGCAAGTACTGCGGCAGCGGTGGCGGCCGAATCAATAGCCCCGGCTCGTCGCAACGAGCGTTTCGCAGGCCGGTCCAAGGCGAGTTAAAAGCGGATTCGAGCTTTGCCGTGGCTCGAAGCGTGAATGAATAATCAAACGGGGCGGGATGATAACGCAGCCAACCCTTTTGTCCTCGTCGAGACGGATTATTAAACCCTTAAGCGGCTGCAACGGATACAGGCCGCGTGTTTGGGGACCGGTGATTTCTATGGTGTGCTGCTTTTGTTTGCGGAAAAACAATGAAAAAACGACGAGGATCCGGTAAATTGTTTTATTAGACGTCTTTTTGTTTCGCGTTCCTTCGCTGAACAATTTATTTCGCCACGCTGGCTCGCGTTTATACGTCTTCGATAATTATTCTCCTCTTCTTTTTAAACGATACGCTCTATAAAATCTGTCGGAGATTAAAGTGTACGCGGAGTAATGCAATTTCGGAGGAAATTCTAGCGTTATGGTTTTGGAAATTGTTTTAAAACGGAAGATATTCGATTACCGTTTTAATCGCGTTCTAACATTAGCGTTTCGCGGGATAGAAATGAAATTCCTGCGGATACTGTCATTGTCTCAGTTTTTTTGCTGACCGCTCCTTAATTATCACTTTTAATACGTGTAACGCTCTTTACCGCGCTTTTAATTCCTGGCACGTTAGCAACCCCTACCCCCCGAGGCAATTTCTTTCCTTTTAATTTGGACCTTAAGCGGCAGAAAATAGTCAAGTATGGACGTAGCAGTTTAATCCTTTATGAAGCGGAAAGTGGCAAGAACCGTAGCTACGTGTTACGTGTTTTAATCGTGTCGTTTAATTCTCTACAAATTCCTCTAGCTTTCAAACAATACTCTATATTTTATTATTTTTCGCCGGCACGTATAATCTCGTGTTTATCGTTTGTCCAACGAAACAGACCCGAAAAGTTAAATTTGGTCGGCGGTTCGACTTAATCTCGAACGGGCATGCCTGTATTATATCAAATATTTGAATATCAAGTTCACCGCGATAGGATTTCTGATTGAAAGAAAATTCAATTCCGTCGGTTTCATCTGGCAAACACGATGAAACTACAAGGATTTCTATCGAAAATTTAATATTTCACTCTTTACCGATTATACGAGTGGTCTTTCTCTTTTAAAACAGAATGCGGAGGTATTATTTTAGCGGCAAATATTGCTGAAACGTAGCCGCGTTGTTTGCATTCAGCCGCTTAACGTAATTCGTAATGTTCGAATGTTCAAACAATCGTATCCCGGCTGAGTATGATAGTCACGTTGTCCATTGTTCGTAATGCGGATAATCGAATATTAGCGAGCACGATTCGCGCAGTATGTACGCGTTTTCGAACATTCGCGTCGCGTTCTTGCTACAGATGCACGCTGGATATTGTCGAAGAGCGAATAGCGCGACCGAGGAAAAAACACGCGAGGTATTTGCCGACGATGTAACTTTTATTCTCGACGAAATATTTAGAACGAGAGATACATCGAAGACGAAGAATTCGATTGGTGTTCGTGGAGACAGTAAGGGGAATCCGTGACGAGAAGTCTCGATGTCGATGCGAACCTCGATACAGTAGCCACTTTTATGTGGTTGAACTTTTCACCTGGAAGTTTCATCGACGGAACCAGTTATGTCCGTAACTTTTTTTTAACGGAGCTGATTTGAACCAGCATTCGATGAGAATCCGTCTCTCCGCAAAAGTTTCTCCATCGGTGATCAGAAACGCGAACGGAAATATTCTTTATATTAAAACAGCCAGTCGACCGATCTTTCTAATTTCAAAGTGGATAATGCGTTTCCTTATCGCAACGTTCTTTTACCTTCCAGCTTTTATTTTATTAACGAAATATTGCTACCGAAAAAGATTGCTTTAGAACCGTTGCTTTCGCTTAGGTTCAATGCGGTATGTACGTGTGGCGATCCTAACGGGGAAAAATTCTTTTATATTTTTTGAAAAAGCACCGGTACTCTTTGCCAATGGAAAAAGAAAAAAAGTTTAAAAGGCGAATGTACCAACGAGCGAATTAAATGTGTCGGGGCCAAAGGCTGATACGTATAAATTATGGAGCCATTGTGTTCGACTGCTTTTCAGGTAACGACGAGTAATCTGGTAATTTGGAAAATACGCTTTTGAAAGGAGCGTCTTATGCATAAAAACCGACGTCTCTGGATACAGCGCGACCGTCGTCGTTGAAAAGCGTGACGAGAGGAAAAAAAGGAGCGACGAGTAGCTCTTGGTTTTTTCTTTTTCCACCGAAGGGAATTGTGGTTAACCGTACGGAATCGGTAGTGTCGTGGAAAAAGAGGGTTGTTATAAGCGGTCTATACCACGCCCTGCTTGGCCCGCGAACTGGGGCGGTGTCACTGTCATCGAATCGATATCTGTTCACTCTTACTGAATTTTATTCGACCAATTGATGATAACGAGCTTATTTATCGCTTTTCGGTTCGAACGTTTATTTTAATTCTCCTTTTCTTTATTTACGTTCCAATCTTTCCGATTGGAAATACCAATTATTCGAAGTAAGAAATCATGTTCCTAAACGATGAAAGGGAAGAAAGGAATAACGATAGGTCCGTAGTGACCCACTCGCGAGACCATCAAATTGTCGATATGTACTCGAGATATTATTTACAAGAGGCATTCGATAACGTTCGAGGACAGGAAATTGCTCTCCTGACGATACATGTATGTACATATGTACCTAATACTCTTTGTCTGATCGCATCGTCGACTTATTCTACTTATCCGGCTACACGGAAACGATATTCTACCCGCGCCGCTATTTACAGGCTCGGTATTACGTAAAGTACACACAACTCGCAGTCATTCTACTTCGCTTATTACGTATGGAGTCCGATGTAACTTGTTTGACTATACACGAGTCCCGTTCCGGCTCGTTTCTCGTCCGTAGACGGATGCTTACTTTACGAACTTTCAACGCAATATGCCTGATCGCATTCAGGGCCATTCTACTCGTTTAGCGAGCAAAAACAAACTCCGTAGAAACTACTGATCCAGTTAAAGGACTAACTTCGTTTTATAATCGTTAGACGTATTTTGGGTAAATCGAACGAGTTACTTATCGAGATCTTTGTTTATGCTTGTAATTCTCGTTTACGGACACCGGATCCGTTATTCGGTTGCATCGAGATGCATAATACAGCAGAAGGTCGACGATCATGCAAATGTAGAAACCGCGCGACGCGACTAAAGCCGACTTATTCTCACGGAACGTCTGCAGTCGCCTGTTCGAAACAGTTTTCCCGATTTCGGATAATGTTCGCTCCGACGCGCGACCTAATCCTATTACGTCGAATATACTGGCGTCTGGTGCAACAATATTACAAAGAATCGTTATTATCGCCGAGGCGGTGAACTGGCGGATGCCACGGCAACCTCGTATCTCCGGAAACCCTTATCCGAGCCCTCCTGCCGCCGCTTATTTCATGTTCAACCCTCTCTACCCGTTTCGATAAGTAAGCTCATCCAATTACCGAAAATGTAGCAGTCTGCGCTACTATCTTATGGATATCTCCGTTTTTAAGAGTACCTCGAGTAACTCGCAGCGACTCTTTTCGCTTTCGAAGCCCACGTTTCTCCTACTTGCTTTTTCCTGCTCTTCGATTCCAAGTATCGACTCGATCTTGACCACCGGCTAATCTTCTATCCGAAAGATCTCTCGATAAATTGATCAGACTCTCGGATTCGTCCGAAATACTGGTTCTTCCATCGCGAGTTCTTATTTCATGTTGTACCTGATTCGGTCGCCGGAAAACGGAGTGGCATCCGCATAGTCGGACGGAAACGAGTGTTCCCGCGATCGGGACGCGTCGTATTTTCCGAGCGCCATATCGATCAAGGAAAAACTGCATCCAGAAAATATGCTGGCACAGTCCTGACCTTCGTGGCCCGCCTTGTGCGCCTTGCTGTACGCGTGGTGCTCCTCGGGCTCGCCGGAGAACAGCCGTTTCAATGGGAAACTGTAACAATCGAGGGAGGTGGAATCAGAAACTGCCTTCTCTCTGACGCTGAAGGGAAGTAGCAGTTGGTCGCGTCGAAGGGGTTGAAAAAGCAATCGACCGGTTTTTGCCAATTATCGCGACCAGTGGTCACACCTGGGACACGGCGATTCTATCAGCTCGAAAGGACTCGTCGAGAATGGCGTGTAACGAAATAACGAGGGTCTGCCGTGTACACACGGGTGGCTCGATTTTCCCGATTCAATTTGTGCAATTCGAGGAACGTTAATCGAAAATTCGCGTGAAATATTACTACGCTCCGATGGCTGCTTCGTCGTCGGCGTAAAGTTTACGATGCAAGGAGGGAAGCTGTCGGAGTCCGTCAAGCTCGATAAAATTTCGCGCATAAAGAACCGAGACGGTACGAAACGAAGTTTACGCGGTGTACAGCAAAATATCCTGGAAGGTCATCCTTTTAACTTTATTCGCTTAATAAAATTCGCTTTCGACGCTCCACCTATCCCCTATCTCCGTTGAAATAAGATTATTCCGAAATCCCATCGATTTCCAGGGCAAAGCTCGTTCTCGAAAGGAACCCCTTCGTCGCGATCCAACGTGCGAATCTTACGCAAACGATATCCTCATCATCTCCTCGATGAGAGTGTTCCCCTTCGGCATCAGACGCTGCGAGGCCTCGCATAGCGCTCGAAGTATGCAGGCTCTGCCGTCGAAATTCATCCTGAAATAACGAACGGGATTAAGCGAAAGAAATAAATTCTAATCGAGGCTGAAATTGTCGTTGTTCGACCCTGCGCGAAATCGTACAGAAATATATGGGGTCGAAATAAAGTTTAATCACGTTTAATGCGAGACGAAAAGGAAAAAATACTCGAAATCGTGTATTAATGTATCCTTTCGCCGCTGAACAAGCATCTCGTTGCACGTAAAGAACGATGAAAGAGGGTGGTAGTAATGTTTTCTCATCTGACCGACCCTCCTTCGTGGAAGATTAAAGTTTCCTTTGAAGCGGCGTTTGAAAAATTCGTTTCTCTCCCCAATAATTTCACCCTTGATTTGAGTGGCTCCGAACAAGTCACGTGATCGATCTTGAAAATTGTTATCGTTTATTAAAAAAATAAAAGCTACGGCACCGATGTTCGGGATAATGAAAAAAAATTAGCGACGACCCTGCTATTAATATTAAGCAAACAAATGTTACGTAGTCGGTTCGGATAGATTTCTGGCATACTATAATATTTGGAAAGAATATTTCACGTATATTTTCTTTTTATCAGCTATTCTCCGCTTTGAAGGGGTGAAAATGGAGCTTGAAATTGGGGTTGGAAACCATATTTCACCAATATCTCTGTACCTTAAAAAAGTTCGAGTTCGCAAGTTGCGTATTTCCGATTGGTAAGTTCGCTATTGTAAGATTTATTTGCTTAAAAGCTTGGGTTTGTCAACTTCGTAACATCCCTTGTTAGTCTTCCAAATATCAATTTCGAACAAAGAATACAGAGTTTACCCACGAAATATTATTCCACGTTGGCTTGGACTTTTATAGAAAAACATAATATTTGCTTGGCGAAAGGAGAATAGAAGGAGTGGATAACAAGGAGGAGAACGCATGACCCCATGAAATAAGGTCACGTTTTGCGATCGCCAATCCGGATAAATGCCAGCTATTAATTCGGAAAAGTGGATCCGAAGAAGCTGAACAAAATTAATGCTAGAACCGTAAGATCGCGCAAACAAACCTCTTACAATTTCTTTCTTGCGATCATTTCGAACAGCATAACTTTTAATCCGCTTTGCATTCTCTCCGCGGTCATCAATTTCCTACGTTGCATAAATAAACAATGTAGATAGAAAATAATCTATCCGAGTAAAATATGTTCGGGTCGAAGCTCGTTTATAACGATCTCTTTTTTTCAAACAGCCTTCCATAAATAAAAGCAGAGGCTCTATAAGCATGTAGCCGCAAATAATAAGAACATTTTCCAACGCGCAAAAATTGATTCCAGAGGTAGGATGAGGATCGTGTCGAGGAATCTTGCAAGGAAACAGTTGGTGGTGTTGGAGCTGCTTAAGGGTGGTATGAATCAGAGGGTGGCGCCTCAAGCAGCGTGGAACGTTGGTTGAATGGTGGGGTAGCAGTCGGTAGCTGGGTCGGGGTTGTTTCTGAACGAGCCTGGCAGACCATTTATCTGTTTCTGGGGCCAACAGCCATGAGGGAAATAGTTTACCCTCTCTCTCTCTTTTGTGCGCTTTGTCCATAACCAGATTTATATCCCACCGCCGAGGGGCTTGATTATTTTCCTCGGCCGATCATCAGATATAATATTGGACGCATGCAAATAGTACGTGGAACATTAGTTTTGCCGCGTTACTTCGCACTGAATGTTTTCCATTATTGCCTTTAATTAAAAATTCAATTTTCTTCCGCTACAGCGGTTTAGATTTAGAATCGAGATCAGGGTTATTAATCCGATCGGGCGTTTCTTGAAGCTTTCCCTCTGTCGAATGCAGCAGGATCAAGATGGTCATAATCAATATTCCTTCGTCTATTCTTGATCTTGTCACGGTCGGTTTCGCAGAAACGCGGCCGAAATACATCAGCGTAGATGACACGGAAAAAAACTGAGACGGTTCGACGGCTCTCCATAAACGCGAACGACGATCGTTCGATCACGTCCATACTACTAAAGCCGCTGTTACATTTTATTATCCGGCATGCCACTCGGTCTGACGCGCTCCGCAAAAATTTATTCGTCCGTACGATTTTAAGACTTCGAGAACCAACGCTCTTTTGATCCAGCTAACATCGTCGGCTATCTATATTTCTTTTCTTTTTTACGCAAAAATACGAGACGGTTTTCTACGTTTTTTTTATCGTGCAACGTAGATTGCACGCGGCCGTAGACACAAAAGCAATAACGCGAATAAAAGAGATAAAGTTAACAGTGACAAAAGAAGCGCAAGTTGCCTGACCATGCAGAGGATCATTTCGCTTGTTGGCGACGCGTAGTTCCGCTTTGTTCGTTCACACGTTCCGTCGTTTTACCCGACTAAATCGATGTTGGTACTAGTTCTACTTGTCTGAGCAGCGCCGTGTCTATTCTACTTCATTGTCAACAGACCTTTGTCCGTTTTTCTGTTTGAGTTCTACACGATTCGACCGGTCGGGTTATGCGTCTTCTTCGCGAACCCTTTCGTTTAACGCGTTAAACGTTAATACCGAAACGACTAATTTATCTGCAGAGCTTTCGGACGATAGCTTCGAATAATGAGAACTTACGCGTTCATGATGACTTCCAGCTTGTTATAGAGATCTCTACGATGCCTTCGTTGCAGATAATAATAGTCGGGCTTGTAGTATTTCCTTTTTCCAGGTTTGAAGTAATATTTCTCGTTGGTGTTCCATTGCGGATACTTGACGGCGTTTTTGTTCGGCGAAACGTTCGCGTAGTTGTCGTATTTGCTGGCCGGTTTAATTTGGTCGTGTCTAAGCTGTAAAAACGGCTCGAGCGCCGGTTTACTTTCGTTGGGTAAATCGTACGCGATACCCCAGTTCACACCCTCCGCGAAAATGTCATCCGACGACAAAGTGTTCACCGTTAGACAAAGGGCGATCTGTAAAGTAGGACGAATTATTGATACAAAGTTTGACGGTAGGGGAAGAAATTTCACTTACGGAAAAGGTAGAACCTTCGGGAAAAACGACGTATCGCTTTCTCCTCGACAAACGAGTGTTTTCGTCCGAACTGACTCGATAATCGCTTGCCAGAATGCACAATATTAAAAGCAGAGTGTAACCTCCGATTCGATTCATATCGTTGCGCTGAAAAGGAGAGGAAAAGTTATTATCGAAAATTCGAAACGTTCCTCGAAGCAACGAACTCCTGGGAACTTTCATTCTTTCGCCGCTGTTATACCGTGGCGAGATCAAACGTTAGACAGATTCTCCGCCGAACTAACGAAGACTTTGCTTTGTTACATTGTAACTTTAACGTATTCGGAAAACGTTATTCGAGTCAGGGATAAAGTTACTTGTACGCGAAGTTTAATTAACCCCGTTCGCAACGCGTTACGTTCCCTCTAAATATTTGTCGATATAGAGGAGGAAGTTGCTTCGACAAACGACCGAAACAGCGTTTAAAAATTCTGACGTTTCATAACGCGTTAGTCTCATTTATACTTCCTCGAGCCTAAAAAACAAGGGGAAATTTTATACGAGACGTATCCTCGTTTCCCGTCCTCTCGTTTCAATTGCCATCGAGCAAACTACGAGATCGCGATAAAGCAATTTCTGTCTTGCGTGCATCAGTCGTTGAACGAAAATTAAATAACTTGCCCCGTTTTCGAGGCAAGCGCATTTCAGTCTTCGTAGAATCGAGACAGCCGTTAAACACGAAGACAGAGGGATAGAGAAAGAAAGAAGTAACCCGGCTTTTCTTCGAAGGACATCTCATTAATCCGAGCTTGAAACGACGAACGAGCAATTTTCCCAGCAACGAACCAGAGGACTTTTTTTCCGAACGACAAAGAATTATTTTATTTGTCCTACCGCGGACGGTTTGGTCAACAGGCACGGAAACTTGGTCGGTGGCGAGTTGTAAAGGAATTACCCAACTTTCTGCCAGCAAATCTTGGTATAATCCGTTGAGAAATTGTTCGACGACTCGGTTGAAATAAAAGAGGCGTCGAGTACGTTGATAAAACCGGCTGCTCTCGCGACCACGAGGAACGTGGTAAGCTCTGACACGCGGCGGTGGAATTCTCCACGAGTGGAGGAGTTAAGTCGAGATTGCTGGAACAGGATCTCGAAATAATCTTGAACGATGAGCGGAGATTAACTCGTACCGATCAAATCGATGAACCTGTCGCTCGACTACGCGTCGAGGCTGCCTTCTGTTTAATTCCCAAATATTCGAACATACAGAAATCTTTAACAGAGAGTTTGTTTCGACAAGAACAAAGCGAAAACAGTTGATTTCGAATTGTACAACCAATTTCGTTGCAACTTGTACTTTTGAGTCTACTTTTCCTTTCCACTCGCGTCGCTTTTCTTTCCGATTATCCGTCGTCTTTACCCGCGCTCCTTTCGGAGGAATTTCGCCTTTGTCGTTGGGGAAAAGGATATTGTCGAATACCTCGAGGGTGTTCGTGCCACCGCTTTTCGCCTTGTCAGACGAACGTCAATTTTCCGGCGTCAGTTGCCGCGATTATTTCACGTGGAAAAATTGTTTGCCGTGCGTGGAAACTCGTGCGCGAGTGTACGAGAAAATGCGTTAGGGAAAATCGTACCTTCGCTTGCCACCGGGACATGCTTCTATTTAGTTCAACCGTTATCAGTTTCTTTTTTACGAATCGGACATCTTATCGAACGAGATGACACACGGTTAACGAGTTAAATAAGAAAATCCAATCACGCGTGTGCCGCGATTTAAATTTGGACGAGGCTGATGAACGTGTCGCGATCGAAATGAAATTCCCTGTCTGTGATCGAATCAGAACAGTGCTCCCGTTTGCCAGCACCTCGGGAATCTATTAGACGAGTCAACACAAGCGATTGAAATTTCTCAACTACTTTTCACCCTCGTTCGTTCCTGTCTGATGTAGCCTCGCGTATCCGGAACACGGCAGACGTGATTCCACGCTCTGGAAAAATGTTTCTCGACTCGAGGCAAGTAAGGGTTGGCAAATATTGACGATTTCGAATGGGCTGTAAATCCTGCACAGCTTGTTCCTGCGACTCCGGCCAGATAATATTCCGATGTTCTAACGATGCATCGGAATATAACCGTCTCTTGTACTTCTACATATGGAATACTTTATGAAACTTTCAAGCGCCGTATTGATTCTGTAACTCGAAGATAAATAATCTACAAACGATTTACTCTCGACCGCTTTCGCGAGGAAGCTACACACGATTGCAGCGAACAGCGCTTTGGAAAAACATCAAATTGTTCGTTACGATTAAACCGCGATAGTCGAAATACTGATACGAGAATAAGAGCTTAGAGAGCAAAACTTGATACGCGATCGGAATTTGGAGGAAGGAAGCTCGAGGATTCCGAAGCGACGAGAAGCGTCTGAAAATCTGGTCGAAAGGCGACAAGACGTTTCATCGATCGCGCGAAACAGCCGTCAGGTTGAATAAAGGTGGTTCGCTATCGGATAAGATTTATCATAATCAACGACGAGCTCGTCCCGATTCGGTCGGATGGCGTGTACGGTTCTGGGTAGGAAAGCTTGGACGACAGAAATGTCTGAGCTGTTCACCGTCTTGCAGGTTGAACGTCAACTTGCTGCTTTGATGCCGGCTTATTGGAGACGTGACTCCAGCGGGTGTGCACACACTAGGACCGCGTGTATCGATCGTCCGTTCGTTTCAACGAGGAACCGAACCATATTTCAAGGGCCGAAACAATTTCGGAAATCGTCGCGGCGATCCGTCAAAAATTGCGGGAAAGAGCCAGACGAAATGTGGCTAAACGAACCAATAAACGATACAGGATGCTCCAAAATACGAGTAACGTACTCTTCTCGACAACAATGCGTGAAGATAGGAAAAACTTTGTCGTGCGCGCGAAGGAGAAGAAAAGGCAAAGAGTCGAAAAGCGTGGGTAAAAAAAATAAGAAAGAAAACTCGCTCGAAACAAGGAAGATCGATCCTTCGTCGGTGGAAGTATCTTGTAACTCAGTTCGGTAAACTCTTTAGGAAACAGGAAGTTGTTAGTCGGCCGTGGAAGCAACGGGCGGAGGAAATGATCGATAGGTGACGGCGATACCGGAGAAAACACGGGAACCATGCTTCCAATGGGGCTTTCGGCGATGAACGATGGCAACGACGTGATCTCACTTATCGGGAAAGCATATTACCCTGTGCCGACCAGGACTACTCGGCCTGCTCTCCTTTCTTTTTTCCTTGTCCGTCCCCGACGAGATACCCGATCGTTAAGGCTCCAAGAAATATGATATTGCGACAATTCCGTGGCTCATTCGTCCAATTCAATTTACGAGGCCTACTTGGGAAACGACGGGATTGATAACGATACCTCTACCGTTGATTACATCGCCGGATTTCCTTCCCCTTTTCGTTTCTTCTTTACAATTGCTCCAACTTTTCAACAACACCCGATACTTCCACTTGCACTCTCGATTATATCTAGTTCCGTTGCATGTTGCCTTTCAGTTAACTCACGTTTTTCCATCTATTTTTACCGACTTAATACGTCGATGATATACTAACCTGCTAGGTTAAACTTTCACTTCTTATAAAAGCGTTTATTAAAACCCAACAAACAGCTTTTAATCAAAGGTAACGCCATTTGAATACCATAGCAGAATGTCTCGGAGAATTATCTAGGAGTACTAAAATCGGTTGGGTTCCAGATAACGAAGAACCTGCTTTTTAATATTCCGAACAAACTTTGTGTCCGAAGATTCACCGCTTAAGACTTGTCGAAACTGAGCTAACGAAGCCGCGAAATTGAACACGCATAAAATTCCCACTTCCTGTTTCGCGAACAACGCAGATGATGTAAGATGAAATACAAAAACCAGAGAGGTTTCTGTCGGAATTTATGGAAATTAGTTTACTCACCGGTGTCTAGTTGCTTCTCGATGATGTCTTCACGACGAATGACACTCGGGCCAATGTCAAACGACCGTTATTATTGCATTTCGAGAGCAGACCAGCCATTGTCAAGTTCATTAACGCGAGCCGCGTTCCTTCGCGCCTTATTTGACAAACAATTAACAGGCCGACGGTCGAACGACCGTAAGGAGCCAGCGTGCTAATTGCTGCCACCGCTAGCGCTGTGGTTGACATCTTACGAACGTATTATACGCGGTAAAGTTTTCCTTTCGGACCCACCAAGGACAGAGGCTTCTTTCCATAAAATACGCGTCAAGCACTTTTTTAAATCGCGAACTTTCAGATTCTCGAATCCGATAATCTGGGAATCGAGGATTTGCATATTTGCTGATTGAGAAATTACCTAGTTACGCGAATGAACTGAAAAGTAATCGCAAACGAAAGCGTAACGAGAGATGTAGGAAGTAACAGCTCCATTTTTTACTTTTCCAGAACGTTTAAACCTGTTATCTGTATTAGGACGTTCATTTCTCACTCGGAGAACCCTGGTATATCCTGGGTCAGCTTCTTGTTCTACTTAATGAGCACATAATAACTAAGTTTGACACAAGTTATTACGAACACCTTGTACAACTGCTCGTTAACACTTTATGAGGATCAGTTTGCACGTCCCTCTAATTTCTGTCGCATCCTCTGTGTATATTACAATTCGTCTGTCTCGGTAGTTGTTTTGATAAGCAATAATCGTTGTAACTATAAAGAATCTCGTTGAACAGGCGTGAAAATTAGATCGATGCTTTGCTCGACTTTGCAGGAACGTCCCAACGACGACATCAAACATAACGGTGCCCGTTATTAAATTCGGACCAATTCGACAATATTGAGCGTTCCGATATCGAGAGCGTTGATCCGACGAGATCTGTTCGACTTTTAAGAGGCGGGAAAAAATAAACGTAGCAGATGGCTTGATTCTAGGAACTGTCGATACCGAAGAGTCTCGAAGTCGCACCACGGAAAATTGGGTCGTGTCTCCGGGAAAAAGCCCGTCGGGACTCGTTTGGAAGTTTCCCTGAAAGACAATGGAAGGACTTTAAGGAACAGCTTGAGAAAAATTAGAAAGATACGTTGAGAGAAATTAGCTGCTTCGTGTAGGACAAATTTCTCTGGAGATCGATTAAAAGCTGGAGGATGAACTTCGATAAAGTTCGACTTGCACCGTGATAGATACTCGAATCGATTCATTCTCTGAACTTCGTTAAATGAAGTGCCAATTACGGGGAGAGCTATTTTGAAGCGGACAGCTTGTCCGGCAACTATGATTTTCGATTGTAATATTCGAGAGGCTGTAAAGAGGTCCAAACCTATAACGTCCCTTCATCGAATCATTGGAGGTTCGCTCTCGAGTGTCAAGCTGCTCCTCTCGCGTTTTAGAGCAAGGTGTATCCTGGAGGATCGGTGAAAGCTAGTTCGGGCCAATAATCGCAGCCACGCGTGTCAATTGCATCGTCACGCAGCACGTCAGCAGGTAGCAGCTCGTCACAGACAGCTGGAGCACGACACGTGCGTCGCGACGTCGCGTGGCGTCGCATCGCAACCGCTTAACCAGTTCATGTTGGTTGGATATGCTGCGCGTTTCGAATATGTATTAACCGCTTATCCACTTTAGCCACCTCTTCGCGTATGATGTTTACGCCTTCGGGGCTTTCAACTTATTCGATGACGAGATGGAAATTTATGAGAAACGGGATAACCCGACCGGATGGCTCGTTCGTCGCGTCTATCGGCTTCCGATTATCTTCCCAGGGACGTGTTTTTACATCCCGAAGAAGCTCCGGGTTACGTGTAATTAATTAGAAGCGTGACTCGTCGCTGTCCGATTTCGAAAGGAAAAAAGTTAGACTTCTCGAATTCTGAAATTCCCAATTAAAGCTATGGCTTGGTATCGAAGACAAATAAACCTCCGTAAGAAAAGACCTTTATTGTCAGCTCAAACTGTCCGAATACAAGTGGTATAACAATAATTTTAAGAAAGAAAAGGGGCAAGCGTAAGCGACGTCGCATGGAACCTCGCTCCTGTACGCGATGTCGTACGAATCTACGTCTTCCACGTCCTCGACGTTGCTGAAACAAACATCAAACGTTCGATAAATCGACAAACAAGAGATTCTCTATGTACTTTAGATACCTCAAAATCAATCGTATAGCGTCTTCGATAAAAGACACGCCCGGAGGGCTCAACAGTAAGTTCGCCTCGCAGATAGTCCTCAAAACGCATTGTCGTCCCGGCAATTTCTGGCTGAAACAAATTGTTTTTTCACGCTCTGCTCCACGAGGATTTCCAGAAACATTCCATCAAAGTATACCTATCGAAAGCAGCCTCGAGATTAGCGTAGAGGTCTCGTCGATGTCTTCGTTTCACAGTCCATGGCCTTTTGACGAAATACTTTCTCTTGGCAGCTACTTTCTCTCGAGTGACCGGGATCGGCCAGATCATGTCAAACTCGAAATCGAGATTCCAGTTGTTGGGTAGTTTGACGGGAATCGGTTGCAGTATGGACACCGTAAGCTACAAAAATTGCACCACACGATCATTTATACCAAAGACTACTTTCGTCTTCCATCCTGTAACGATCGTCACCACGCGGCGTTCCCAAGGATTCGTTTGGTATTCCGTCGCAAAACGCCACATGACTCCCCGTTGAAATCGTCGACACTTACCACGAACGTGCTGCCCGTTGGAAAAACGAGACGTCTACGTCTGGACAGAATCTCCGTGGACCTTTGACTAGGAACGGCGAAATCCGTGTCATTATGGTGACACACGGTGTCCCCGAGGACCAGCATCAGGTCCAGGATCTTGGCGAGAATCAGGACGAGCCACGGGGCTCTCATTTCTCGGAATTACCGGCTGAAATCAGCCGTTTCGCGGTTGCGGAGAAGCTCAGACCTCTCCTGGGAGGAGCTGGCTCGGAAACTCGCTGTTCGGCGTAGCAGGGAACATCTTTCGCGGTTACTAAGCTGATCGGAACGGCCGTGTTCGTTTACGCGTTTCTCGCCGACTGCCGTAGCTCGTTGTTTTCCTTTGAATACGTCTCGAACGGCCACGCGTGTTTGACCTTCCAGTTATCGAACCTGCCGGACTATTCTTGGCCACTACGCTGATCGTGCGATTATATTTGTCCAGGTTCCGAATAGTACACGGACGAGATGGAAGGAGATGGCTGTTGACACGGTCAAGAATGAACCAGTGTTTTCGTCCAGCGTCGTTGATCGGACAGTCCGCCTATAAATCACAACGTCGCGTGCAATTATTCGATTCGAACGTTGCGTGGGTGTTTAGGCGTACTGTCTCGTGTCAATTGCTGAAAGTATTCGATCGTACCCTGAAGCTCTTAACATTTTTAGAGGAAACGTTGTTCTGGGAAATGTTGCGTTAAGCAGGCCGTGTATCGTAAACGATTCCGTATCCTTCGACCGGCGGTTCTCGTCGTGACGGAATTTCAAATTCGCGTTCCAGCTGGTTCTGAAGAATTCCTGAACGAAGGAACCCGTCTCCATCCCGAAGCCGTGAGCGCTATGCAGGATCAGGGTGTCCCTAAATTTCGCAAATCTCCGGGAATATATTCAACGACGACGTCCCTGCATTATCCAATCTCGAGGAATCCTGACCATTTTCGTGGTTCTCATCTACGGGGCAATTTGACTTCGTAGCCCTCCTATCCCCGCGATGTTGCTGCTTTTTCATTCCCTTTACGGTACGGAACACGGCCGGCAAGTTCGTCGAGGAACCAACGAGTGATTTATTCGATGTCCAAGACGAAAGCTAGTTTTGCTCGATGTTGGCCGATCGGTCTTAATTAAACGGGTCGCTGCATTTTAAACGAGAACAGGGACTTCGCGAAATTACGTCGGCCCAATCGTTTTTGTATAAATGAATGAAGACCGGGAGCACGGTAACCTGAAAGGACCGCTTTGAAGTCCACGAAATTGAATTTTAAGGACGTTTTCATTAACTCTCGCGTTGTACAGCTACGCGGTGCACCGTCGCGAGTTACATTCCTAACTGTCGCGACGATAACGCGAATTGATCAGTTTAATAAATAATATTCGTTTGTCGGTTTATATCGTACAGCGTCGAAAAAAGCAGACAGGTTGAATAAATGACGCAAACGGTTGTCGTCAGGTCTGGCCACATAAATAGTAAAGCGAAGGATGCCCTGGGCCACGGAGTGTCAACGAACCGGTGTTGAATCGCGCGAATTACCGCGATACGATCCGCAACGAGAATTAATAGAAAATGCTGGAAAGATCGCGGATCATCGTTCCGTGCTCGACGAGTAATTAGAACGATGGGAAACGGTCCCCATTCAGCTCGTGAAATTTTATCCGCTGGACTCGACGGTCGAAAATATAATTGCGAACGTTCGTCGCTGCTGAAACGGAACTGCGGATTTTCACCGGCGATAATAAATTTTTCCCTCGCCTCCTTTTTGTTCGTTCCTGCACGATCGACGTTTCTTAACATTTTCCGCCGTAATCATTATTTTCACGCTTCGCCTTTTCCCAGATTATACGACTAAAGAACTTTTCACCCTTTACAAGCAACCGAAAATAAATGGCGAGAGATAAAGTAATCGAGGAAGAAATAGAATTTCTTGGGCAGTGTTTGGAAGTTTCGCTGCGATAACGACAGCGTGCTCGATCGCTATAAAACGCAACAATTTCTGAGGCAAGAAAAATGGACAGCTAAAAAGCGGGCACAATTGTCCTGGCAGATTTTAACGGCTAATTTAAGGCGACTTAACGACCCCGCCTTAAACTGCTCGCTAAACGGTCCAGGAGAACGTTCTAACCACCATTGCCTGTCATTATATCATTCACCAGTTTCAGTCACTTATCGTCTCTGTCCGAGCGAACCGGCTTGACCGATCCACCTACGTTGTCCAACGTAATTCGCGAACTATAACGGAACCTCGACGATGAATCTGTCGTTCGCCATCCTGTTGATCAGATTTCTCTCTCTATTTGACCCGGCAGTTTCCACGAATCATAGCATCGGTCGGACCAAAAGGGAATTCGAGACGAAATATCTGGTATTTCCTGAGGGAAGCAATGTTCAGGTAGATTTTTTTCTCTTTAACTACGTAGTCCTACGCGTAACTATAAAACGATCGATCACGCGTGCAGCTGGTATACTGCATGACCATAAACAGCTACGCGAGGCCTTCCGGCTCGCTCAGCTTAGGAGTTACCGCGGGTCAGGCATGGCAGTTGCCTTCGAAGAGCATGCTGTCGAACAAGTTCGGGGATTATCATCGTCGAAGCAGAAGAGAGTTGTATCGCAAAGTGGAGCTGCTGCTAGGAAGGTGAGTTTGAAAAGGCTCTTGCAAAAGGAAAGTTCTTTGAGCATTTACCTTAAGGTACCTTCTCGAAAAAGCCTGTCCTTTTTTGCGCGATGAAAAATCCCCGACAACGGGGGGAAGGTTTCATCGCATCCTTTCGAATAAAACTCGAATCATCGCGCGATTCTTGCCAGGAAGGGATCAAAGGGATCACGGTGATTGTCGATAAAACCGTTTCTAGATCTTTGTACTCGAAATCTATGACCACTTTTCTTGGTCGAATCGTGAAAACGTGTTAACGATTAAAATAGCGAGATTCTGACGCGGGTTTTTCTTGGGAGAAACCGGAGGGATTAAGGGATAGCGAGGGGATTCGGAATTGAAAAGAATTGCGTGCTCGGAAAATAAAATAGGTAAATAGCGTATTGAAAATGGATGAAATCTTATTGTCGTTAATATTAAATAACCGAGTTACCTTCTAAGGCTGGAAGAATATTTTATCTTGTTGTTTTTCAAATTCTTGTTCGTTTCATTTTGAACGCGATAGAAATTCTGAAGAGACTGTAAGGGGAACGACAAGGGTCCTTTAACGAAGTTAGCTGGCACAGATTCGATGCGCCTTTACGCGAGACGCGGTCACTTAGATGGCAATTCAGATATCGTGTTCTCCTCCAAAATGTACCATTTCCGTTGAAATTAAATCTTTAACTACATCCTGCTATGAAAGACGTCGAAAACGCGATTAAATTGCTCTCGGTTCGCGGCAACGAATATTCTTCAAGGTTTCTCTATGAATTTCAACGAAGAACCGGCCGGTTTGTATCAATAATACCGGTGAACCGTTTACCTGGCCATTTTCGTCAAACTTCGAGCTTCAAATTGAGACGTCGCAAGCCCTATCTCGTGACGTCGTCAAACTGTATCGATCCTGTGAAAAGCTGTAACTTAATATTACTTGCCGATGCTCGTAATGGCATAAGTGAAGAGCTTCGAATTATCTTGGTCGTAAATTTCGAGTCGCAAGGAGCGAAGTTTGCTGACCTATTTTCCTGCAACTTATAAACAAATGGGTATAAACAAGCTCACGATCCCAAGAGCTCGCTGCATTGTTCCGGTCTCGCGAAGAGTTGATTTTCGGGCATTTTCTTCGCTCCGAATGGAAAACAACGAGCGGTCTCGAATTTTCAACCGTCGATAGAGCGGCCTTCTTCGTGGCCACTTGTCCGTTTCTCGTTGGATAATCGTCGAAAACGACAATGAGAAGCATGAGGAGGCTTAAGTGGCTCTCAACACCCCTTATCCCTTCAATCCACGTCACGAACGTGAACAAACGTTGACCTCCGTTGTGAAAATGGAAGGCGATCACGAAACGCCACTGATAGAACCGCTTTTCAATCTCAAAGCTTTGCCTCTCTCTCTCTCTTTTTCATCGTCCCTTATGAGCGACGCACAGAAGAAACCGATGAAAGAAACAAAGCTCGCCGGCCAAGCAAAGCTTTCGTCGCTCGTTTCTGTCGATGCCGGTGAAAGGGTTGAGCTTTTCGTGGATTCGGCACCGATTGTGCGCTCTGAATCGCGTTAACGATAAAGCGAGCCTCGAGATGTTGACGAACGAACGAATGGGCCCTCCTGAAGAATGTGGCTCGCTTTGTTTCACCCTTAAATAATGGTTCTTCGACGGAGCGATTATGGACGAGGGATCGAGAACCCTCGATTGACGGAATTTCATTGAAATAAATCGAACGGTATACCGATCGTTCGTTTAACGAACGAAATTAGTCTCGGAAGCGTCGCATTACTGCCACTCGATGTTCGATAGGGTTGCAGAAATCTTTGAGCATTAAGGATTACCTGGAAAGCGATTCGGTTTCTTGCAACGCTCTTTGATACGCGGAAAATCCTCGCGAGTTTGCTATACAATTTCTTTGCGTTCGAGGATCAATCAGGATAAAAAGGAGCCTCCGATACTTTGAAAACTTTTCCAAAACAAAGTCAGAAAGAACCCTTGAAGGATTTAACGAAAAGATCTGAATAATTTTTTAAATCGTTCGTTTAAAAGAGGTGCCTGGATAAAAACGTAGTTCGACGCTTGTTTCCGCGTACAGATTAGTTAGTTTTTCGAACACGTATATACGGCTTCGCAGAGAAGGGGTTGAACCGCGCAAGAAGCCCAGCCAAGACCGGTCGAGTATTGACAAACGAGAGGGATTTATCTCGATGAACGAAAGGGGTGCATTACTCGAAAGGAAGCATTATCGATCGATTAAAACACCCAACCCCTCACGTGTCGCGTAGCCGTTTGCATAAATATCTTCGATTGCCCGATATTGGTAGCCATTTGTCAAATTGCTGCATCGGAATTCGCGTGCCCCCCGACAAATGGCATTCAAGATTAATTCTTATATTTATGCCCGTTTCATTTACTTCCCCGGATAGCCTCCAAATCGATTTCTCGTACCTTCGACTCGTAACTTTGACATTATTTTATGCTGTTCCAGCAACGATAAAAAGTAACTTTCATCACGGTAACAGCCCGATTAGCGCGCAACACGAGTTCATAAAGAACAAAGCGCCGATCGAAAAAGCATCGAACGATGTTCTAGCGGACGAAACAAACGATATAAGTAAATTGCAGCGCATCGAGGAGTTTGAGCGTACGCGTACGTGATCAGCAGATGCTAAGGGATACACGTGACCGTGTACATACGCGTTAGGTAACTAAAAGGGTAAACACGATCCCAAGATTGCTGGCAGTGTCGCGAGTAGACACGAGAACCGCATTATTCCAATCCTAATAGCGCAGCACCGTGCTCTATAATTGCCAGTATTTGCTTCCGGGGTAACCGGCAACGGTTTTGGGGCGGAGTTAGCTGAAAAGGGCGGAGTGGGTGCTTGTAAAGGTTCACCGGTTTACACCGAACCACTTCGTACCCCCGCTCTGTCCCGGCTCGGTATTATCGCGAACTTAATGAATAGACCGCCGACTCACAGACAGCCAGACGACGATAACGAGGACGATAATGACAAACGATCCGAGAGTCCTTTGGTATTAGCTAGCTTTAAACTGCGTATCCTGTTACGAAGTCAGGGCAACGACGGGAGGTCCTGCGTCCTTAAGGCGATCTGCAACGCGGCGACAAGAAGTCGACACCAGATTGGCAACGGATCGTTCCTTCAGGAGATTACGCACGCCGTATTCGCGTGAGTATATCTTTTTTTTATCTACTTTGCTTCGACGCGCGACGCTTAAGGATCTTAAAACGGACTACGCTTTCTCCGCTTCGAACGAACAATGATCGACGGTAAGATTAATTAAAGGACAATGGAATGGCAGAGGAAGATCGCGGTAGAAAGCATTGATTAATCGAACGTTCATCGAGACGGGAAAAGCTGAGAAGGTGGTGATCGAAGCGAATGGTTAAACGATGATTAGCGAAAGATTGATTAAGGAAGATGCAATATTGATCAGCTGGAGGCATTGATTAATCGAAGGGTGATCGTTAAAAGGGACAAGTTAATATGCAGTCGGTGCCCAGTAAAATTTAATATCGCGATCCCTCTGTAAACTTCGAATCTGTCGAACGTTGACGTTTAAATTTCGTAGTCGATCGAAAATCGATATTTTGTATGATGTGCGCGACCGATTGTTTTCGACGTAGAGAAAGTACGTTTGACGGTTGAAGCGAAAATAAGTTGCAAATTGCTTTGTTAAAAGATTGCCCAATAATTCGAGCAAGGAGGAGATTAAAACAAGATATATAAGAGGATAGAGAAAATAAAGTAGAGTGACGGATGCTGCCATCAAACTGTCGTCGGGTGCACGTTTTTCGAAGTCCGTTCAAAGCTGCCAGCGAGAGACGGTCTGCCTAGGTTACACTTTTTCGATAACACGTTGAATTTATTCATGGCATCCGGTGTGACGCTTGACGTAGTCTTCGACCAGCACAACCGAGAAACTTCAGAAACCCGTGGAGGCTGAACTCGCTGAATTTCCTTCGACAACTTTTCGCGCCGTCCCGTTTTAATAATCGCTCGGAACTTTCCAACGCGCCAAGAATCGCCAGCTTTTCACGGATCGAGGGAACGTTGTTTATTGTTTCGCGCGAAAGAAGCTTGAATTCTCGTCATATAATTAATCAAGGGCCTTCTCGTTCGTTTATCGTCTTTCAGAATACCGGAGATCGGCGACACGGAATCGATGACCGATTACGAGAAAGCTTACTTCTGGAAGGAGGAGTGCGAACAAGCGCGAGAAAAATGTCCAAACGTGTTCTGAACAGAGAGAACCTTCGTTTTACGAATGACCACGCGAAGCCTTTCGAAAGCACTCGAATTACGTTTGCCACGGAAATCGCGCCGTGTCTGACTAATCCGTACTGTATCTACTAGTCATAATTTGATCGATGCGCGTTGGGGCAGTTTATACGAATTTACCGTGCTGATTATTTGCTCACACTTACATTCGTAAGCTCAAACGATATTTAATCTTTTCGAGTTATAAAGCTCGGTGAGAACGCGGTGAGACTGTAAACTTATTTCATTCCATCTCCGTAAATAAATTTTCATCCGTTTTGACGTGAAATATAATCTGATTAAATCTCTCGAAATAAAGTTTTAGCTCATGATGCCACTGTTTACTTTTTGCTTAATTATATCCTTACACAAAGTTGCAGAATAATTCGATGAAACAATTTCTGGAACAAATGGCGCGGATTTCCCCTCACCAGATTAATTTTATATTTCAGACAATTTTCTGAAGACAAACGACGGGGAGTTAATATTTTATATGGAGCTGTCTGAACAGTAAGACAATCCAGATTCTTTCCGAAATAACCTACGTAAGAAAGGTGAACGTTCATTAATCACGGTACTTATTACAAAGAGCGTACATTTTGTAGAACACCGTGAGGCACGCTATCTATCGAGTAGACGTTATCAGTGAATCCATTAGTCCTATAATAATCTCGCGCTCATTCTAGAATAATATCAGCATACTCGAGGATGCGCCCTACCGGGAATTGAGATCTGCTGCATGGTTTCGCTATTTTGCTTGCATGCACGCGTGTGCCTCCTCCTAGGGTACTGTGTTTATGCGTGCACGAATATTGTGCGCCTATAACGCAATTCTCCCTTTGAGAACGTCAGCTGGGGCTTGAAATTTCCATTGTTCCGAAAATTATAGCAATGCTCCGCGAACAAAATTACGAATTCGACGGATTAGTAATGAGGACCAAGTTGTAAACGCAACACGTTGTCACGCGAACTCGAGATTAAAATTAGCTTTGTAACAAGTGTTGTCATATTCAATTCCTTCTGTGCCATTAAAGTTCAACATTAGTCGTGTATCAACATAATTCGTAAGCAGTTTTCAAACTCGTAGAACCGCGAATGCATTATAAATCGATTGTTTTATCGATGTAAAGCGGTAAAATGAAACGAGGAAAGTAAACGTCCCGCTATCGATTAATTATCCACATTTTCAAAGCACTCGTTAGTCTTTTATCCTCATGAAATTCTTTTTAATCGATACAACGAATTAAACGAATTACCCAATCGATTCCAGACCAATTTCCATCTCCCTTGCCTCCATATGCTAAATTAAACTTCCAGCCTTCCGACTGGAATCGATCAGTCTTTTCACGAACTTCTTTTCTCTCCGCTTTTTCCATTTGGACTCCTTAATTTCGTGGAAAGTTACCGATTTATAAAATAAATAATTGCTTTGAAAGTATTACTTTGCAAATTGGTTTAAGTGATTTGTGCATGCACCTTGATTGCAGGCTGAAAGTTAGCAACGACTAATTCGCAATGGAATTAAACGGAAGTTACATGGAAACACAGCCTTGATTAACACGCTGTTTACTGTAAGGTCAACGGTGTATCGCGAATTTAACCCTTTCTGAAGCGAACGTGGAAAAGCTTGCTACGAATATTATCTTTAAAACACGCGGTAATCCCTCAACGCGTATTAGATCGTTAATTAAGTTGGTGGTCGAGATAATATCGGAAAAAGCTTGGAATATCGAATATGGAAAGTTGTCGCGCGAAAAAAGAATATCCGAGATTCGAACGCGGAGATTCGCGCAACTTGGCAGCAATCGAGCAACCGTGTTCGCGGTGGATGAAGATTATGCAGTGATGCGGCAATGTTCGGGTTGAAAAATCGTCCAGGACCGGGATGGTAGCCAGGAAAACTTCGGTAACGTTTCTTCCTCGGGGCACGTCCGACGAGAGAAACGCGGTCAACGTTGAACACGCATACGAATGCGTCCAATTCCACGGTCCCTTCAACTCTTCAGGGTCAAATTTATTAATCGCTTGCCCCGGAATAACGTGTCACCATTCGTTTCTGCCAAAATTTTAAACGATGCGCATAGTTTGCTCAATTACGGCGGTCTACGGTTTCAAATAAATTTAACTGGGACATCTGAGGAAATGTTTATTCGATGTACCTAGTCCTTGCGAGTGAAGAAGAAAATTGAACGTACACGCGTGTATCCCTGAAGAGGCAAACGGGGCCTCAGAAGTCTAGATCGTAAATGGAATGCTGGCAAGTCGGATAAAGTTGGCCACAATTTTCGCTGCTCTGGTATGCGTCCTCGTAAGCTTGATCCTGCGATCGCTCGAACCTTCCGCCGTCCCTGGGCAGCCTGCAAGAAAGAAAATGGGATTTAAGGTAGCCAAATGGAACCGACGAATCGAGATTGCTTCGTCGAACGGACTAGCTTCGAGGCTCCTCTTGATAGGATCCACCGAAAGCCATAGGACCTCCGATTTTCGACCGTCGTCGCTTAGAAAACCTGATTTAACCGTTTCCTTACGAAACATACCATGAGTGCAAAAAAAGATGCTGATCATTCCGTTGGATACAAAATTCACAAAGTTGTATTAAATTTAACTAGCCCTTCGTAATTTTTGGAAAATTCTTCAGGAAGAAATTAGGTCGTAGATAAAAGACGAAAAGAATCGATACTGTTAACACTTTTCGGTAAATTAAGTATGACAGCAAGGTATCGGACAAGCGAAATGATTTATTCAGCCAAGCTAAAATGGACTCGCCAAGTGTCGATGATCGGTTACATGGGTCCACCACTCGTAACTCAATCGTTTCGGTTGATTAGTTCCTTTAATTGATTACATGCTGGTCGGCCAGACGTTTTAGCTTGATAATCGCTCTAATTGACTAACTGCTCGAATTAGATACAGGCCTGTTTTGTCGCTGAATGTTTCATTATACACCCATCAATGAGTACGCACGATATCAATCTTCCTCCGATTAATTATCTAATAACGACTCGTACCCGTATTGCGTACGGAGGCGAGTGAAATTGATAAGAGTTTAAAGAATTATGGAGAGGAGACTTAAATAGAATATTACTCGGGAAGTTACTTTATTACTATGGAAGGTCTGGACTCGTGAACCAGACTAGTTAGAGTCGCTTCGAGGGATATGTATATAGGAATGCATATTGAATTATGGATATAATCAATTGAAGGATAGTCGAGTGAGGATTTGCGGGAAAGTTATTGCGGATGTCCCTCCGGTGACCCCAATATGAATGCAAATATTTCACTTAATATTAATGACATTATCATTGTACTATTAATACTTTGTCCCATATTCATATCCTGTATCTGGTATTTATACAATCATGAATACAAATGTTCTGTACCGATAATGTACTGTAAGCTCCGAAGCGTAAACACGATGTCGCGTTTTTTGAAAGTTTTGACACGTTGTGAGAAAGAAAGACTTACGTGAATATTACGTGCAGGAGTTCCTGAACCAAGGTTCCTTTGCCAACGTCCGCAGGGTCTCGTTGGGCCGCTTCGCAGAGCGCCTTCATCACGCAAGCTCTTCCATCTAGTCCCGTGCTGTCAATGACGTTTAATTTCAGATATTTCTCTGCCTTAAGCTCGAAACTCGAGAACGCGTACGCTTTGCTAGCCGATACCGCCGGAAACTTCCGCGACACGAACTTCCGGGATAACTATGCGTCGCACGAAATCGCTGTTGCGAGTCATTAGAGCGATAAGAGTAGCGAAATTCTCACCGTCGATTAAATTTTTAACTTTGTTGCTAAATAATTCTTCACGAGTTTTTCAGAATTTCAAAAGTGTATTAATAGACGTAGAAACGTAAGATAATTTCTAGAAATAACTATGAAAGGTAAGACCGTAACTCAACGAAGCGTTAAGTGAAAATTACTGAATTACTTGCAAACTTCATCGACCGAAGTATTAAAGCATGGAAGTTGAGAACTTTTCAGCCCATCTTGGAAAATGAAATAACCTATTGAAAGCTGTGAACTGCAGTTACAGTGTCCTCTGAATAATTCATCCCATTATCGTGTTTTTATTTAATACTCGACAACCTTCTGCGTACAGCTCGTTTGTCGAGCATCTAGCGACGTAAATGCACAAAAATGGTCGAAGGAGAGGAAATGGAACGTGTTATATAAATGGGACAGAATCAAACCAAGCGACTTCCTGTTTCGTTATTCTCACACGTTTCTCATGAAAATTCCTGAGCCTGCCGTGCATTTGCATGTGCCAGCCAGGAAAAAAGGGTTCCATTTGCATGTTATATCACACTTCAGGAGCGAATAGGAAGCGAGTTTTCGTCAGACAAAAACAACAAGCGAGCAAAGCACAGAGGGAGCAGAAAAAAAAATTGAAATTCCCATCCTCTGCGTCAGGATCCATCCCTCTCCTTTTACCATTCGGCGCTCTATTTTCTACTTAACTTCTGCCACCTACGACTGAAACTCGTTTTAAAACGAATCACTGTTTTGTTTGAGTAGTTTCCAGCTTCAAAATCAGTCCGAATTCGTTAAACTTTCCGCCACTCGATGTAGATATTCGCGAGAACATTTTTTAATTAACTGCGATAACTACGGAAAGGAGGCGAAACGTAGGCGGTAAGTAGTACGAGTCAATAATAATGTTTACGAATAGTTATTGAAATCGAAAGATGTATAAAATATCTCGAGTGAAAGGGAATATCGTGAAATGGCGATTTCTGAACACGGTAACCGAACGAGGAGAGACATCAGCACGGTGGCTTGTTACCAAGTAGTGCGAGTCAATAATGGTTGCATCGCGAACGGTTAACAAAGGGATTAAATGAAAGAAAACACTGAATCCGTCCTTTGAACTGGATAAACAGTGGGTATTGTAATTTACTTACGACTGCAAAAAGGCTTCTATTTTGGGAAATACGACACTCCTGCTTCTACGATGGAGCAACCTTGTTACTTTTGTGTCGACTTTGTGCGGCAGCTCCCAAGCAAAAGCTGCTGTTGCTCCCACTACAATGTCAGTTTCTGTAATGAACGTTCCAAAGGTCAAACAGTACACCAGCTATAAAAGAAAGAGAAAAAAAACGGGAAACGTTTTGTAACATTATTCAATTGTTGTAGTATTAACGCTTTAAACGTGTTGTGCTTCGGGAAGTATTAAACTCGTGAAAATAACTTTTGTGCTCGATACGAAATCGTTTCTGACCTGCATGTTGCTGCCCTCTGGAAAAGTCAAGTACCTCTTCGGCCTGGACAACGATCTCGACGTGTCGTTTTGACCCTCGATCATCAAGAAATGGAAGCAGAAGAGCACGATCGAAAGACATCGAATGAGCATCGCTTCGACGAGATCGCGACGTTAGTTTTCGTTCTCATGCGTTTGAATTTCTCCTCGAAAGAGAAAGTATCGGAGGAAATTTACGAGATTGCAAGTTCCGAGTCGATTTCACCGCGACTACAGTGCGTTCTACACTGAGGCATCGATTCCTTTCTGGAAGATCAGTTACCGGTGCGAGTTAACGGGAACGAGCTAGTCGTAGCTTTTCACAAGTTTAATCAGACGTCGGACGGTAATTATTTCGACAAACAAAACGGCTGTCGGCCGTCTCGATCCCGTTTTACGATTAACTGGGTTAAATTTTATCAAAATCGACGTAAACCATTATGAATCTGATACGAAAAGAATTATTTCTGAAATTTAACCGTGGTTCGTACAGCGGTTCTTTATTTACCGCAAGGTAGATTCCTCTGCGTTACAGTTTTATTTGGAGAAACGTAATTATTTTTTTGAATACAATGTAACAAAATACGTAGAAACAGGACACGAACGAACGAACTCTCGACGTTCTACTTGTTTGTTATATTTTCAACGGCTCCGTTATATTAATTCGTACTGTCTTCGCTGGTGGAAGGTTACCGTGCCGAAAGAAAAAATCCATCTAACAGAGAGAGACGAAAAGCTCTTTTTCACCGGGCCACGGTACTTATTTCCTCATTTCGGAGACCATAGCTGTGCAACGAGCGTCTGTTAATTGCATATGGGAGTTGTGCGCTCTCGCGACCACCACCCACACCATAGTCGACGTCTCTGGCAAGAAAACCGCACAGCATTCTAAATTAATGCTTTTCGTTAACGCGTGGTCCGACGTGGATGCAATTATAACCGTTCTGTCGTGGAATGTTGGCGAGAGTTGTCGCAGAAGAGTGGAAAATCCGCCGGGATGATGAACGACCGACACTTCCGGTTCAAACTCTAAAAATATGATCTTACGTCGAGATATTGATCCCTCGGAGAAGCAAGAGTTATGGATGCTAACGATGGGAATCGTTATCCGATTAATCCTCTGGTAATGGTCGAGAATCAGTCGACAAGCGTTAATAAATAATTTCATCTTTATTTTCCAAAATACATAAATCTTCGTTAACGATACAATGTTGGTTTCGAGCAAGTATAGGGGAGAAGATAAGCTCTCGAATCCTCTCTCCCTCCGACTTAATTTAAAATTAAGACTACGCTCTCCATTACGTATTTAAACGTGGGATATCAATCAGCGTCGACCAGATTGTAACGCGTTCTCGGCTTTATTACTCTATAAAGCTATCGATTCCTACTAACTCGAGGGGACAATTTCTGACGTGAACGTCGCAGTAAACGCCATCCTCCGACAAACTGCCATTATTCCCATACGACCTGAAATCAACGACGGTTAAGTGGTTCGTATTTTGATACCGTGAAATCGATATTGATTTTGCTTACCCTACAAGTAATTTTAATATTTTCGCTATTACTCCATCTCTGTGCCTCACGTACTCCATCGATTGGCAAATGTTCTTCAGCAAGCAGGATCGGCCATCGAAACCGTGGCTGAAATGTTCGTGGAATATAAATCAAGATTTCGAACCATTCCTATAAACTGCTTATCTGCGACGAATATTTGATCTCGAAAATTTTCAAGCATTTCGAGAGCGCAGAAATTCTTGGAACATTTGAAGAAATGTCGCGAAATACATAATTGCATCGAGGTATGAAAACAGTGGCAAACGTTTGAGTAACGTCGGAGGTAGAGATTGTATCTAAGTTTCGGTATCGAAAGGAGGAGCGCAGAAATAGGGCGCACGAACGGTCAGAGGATAAAATTCGCAGAGAAATCGTGGAAGCCCATCGGATGCGCAGTTGGAAAGGATGAAACGAAGGATAGAGGAAATAAGAAAAAGGAAGGGAAGCTGGGGCAGTGAGTGACTGCGGAAGCAGTCGGCGGGTACAGCATTGGCCGATCCGGCGGTCGACGCCGGAAACCCTCGGCTCCGATGGCCAGAAATCCATCCGGCACCCTTTTCCAGCGAGCCTTCTTGCCAATTTCCCGGACTGCGCTTCTCCGGGTCTCGCTACCGTCCGTTGCATTATTCACGGACTATTAAACTATTTATTACCTTTCGTACACGAGCTCCGCGGCCTCGTGTACATCCGAGATGGACCTCTTGATCCTGACCGTATCGCTAGGAAGTTGCCATACCAACTTGAAGCCGGCTGCATGCGCAAAGATCGTTGTCGTGTACGCGAACGTATTGAGCTTGTAATTCACTCTGTACTGCAAGTGAACATCGTCGTTAGTAGTTGCCTTCCGTTAACACCGGGGAGTTATGCCAATCGATAGTTAACTCTCTAACGCTTGATCTTATAACGCGTAGCGATCTACCGCAAGGAAATGTATCTTGCAATTAAATTAATCTCTCGAAACATCCCGAAGAACATCGAAGGTAGGATTTCGGATTCATGAAAATACTGCGCGGGTGCATCCCGGCGTATTGCATAATCCCGGTGGAAAGCGTATGAATGTATTCAGGACTGTCGAAAGAGAACGATGATAAATTGCGAGGATGGTTCCACGCGATACGCTACTGTTCAATTTTTGCGACTATTCTCTAAAGTCATAGCGTATTCCGCTGCGCTAACAATCTTCCGCGCGAACAGTCTTATCAATTTACGTCGATCAAAAACGCGAAGCGAGACGTCGAGGAATAAGCAGCATTTTGCGAAGACAAAGAGCCCCGCGAACGCTGACCGAGAAATCGAATAAAGTTTCGTGTTATGATAACACTTTCACGACCACTTCACCCATGAAGAACCTATCGTCTCTGTTATCGAATAAAGTGCCACGCGATGGCGTAGTTTTGCACTTTATTATTGCTAGCTGCATATTGGCCTCCGGTCGAGCGGAGTGTATCGATTTATGGATGCTGATCTGAAATTCAGCCGGTGTCTCGTACATTAGGAGGAGTAGCGCACGTGCAGTGTCGTCGATACCGCGTTGCACTCGCTCGTAAGTGCACCGGATCATCGCGAGCTGCATAATTCTTCTGGTGGAATGGGCTGGAAATGCAGCCTACCCGAGCCTCGCACCTGCTGCACCCCTAAAATCCTAAATTTTCCCTCACCGTGTTCAACAAATTTCCTGCTACGTTCGTTTCAAATTTTACGATCGAGCAAACTTATCTATTAACAGCGTTTATAATTAAACTCCTCATCGATATACTTTGCTTCTAATTAATTTCGCTGATTATCGTCGCTCTTGAAACGAAACTTTAAAGGATCCGATCTTATAATACAGGAAACGTGCCGACAGATCGATGAAAGTCGCGACACGATGTGACTTAATCGTAACGGCATATTTTCGGCTTGAAAGGGTAGCAGATGAGCACTCGGTGATGCACCGCATTAATGCACTATGAAACCATTCTGTCGTAATTCGTGGATCCACCTGAAATGTATTTCCCGTCTACGAGTCGAACGCCTTATCCTATGGTTGGGTACAGGAAAATTTACCGCGGTGAACCACGCGAGGTCAACCTTTGAAAGCGTTACACATCAGAAACAGGTAAAAAAAAATTATTGAATCGAAACCAAAGGTTGTTCAGATTTCAAATAAGCTCTCGGAGAAAAGTTGTAATCGACTATTTCTGTAATAACGAATCGGTGAATAGAAAAGAATCGTAGAGTAAATAGAATAAGTATGTTTCGTTCGATAATTGAGCTCTCGTTCGCGAGATTCGATTGCCGGAAGAAGAGAGGCACTTGGCAGGTACTCACGAAAAAGGAGCTGCCCTTCCGGAACGTCAAGGATCTAGTGGGTCTGCCTGCGGTCACGAGTTTGCCCGCGGTAATGAAGGTAGCACAGAGGATACTCCAGAACAACAGTCGCATAATCAGCATGAATGTCGGGACCTGGGCCAAGATGTCCTTGCGAAGTTGTCGCACGAGACCCGTACAACTTGCTATGAAAATACTCTCGTCTGTCCTGGAATCCTTGCTTCACTGGAATTGAATCTGTTGGACGGACAGCGCTGCTGTGGGATATTGATAACGGTGCTTTGGTCCCCACCAATTCGCAAATTTTTTCTTCAATTTTACAAACTCTCGGTTCCTCCTTCGCGTACAGCTATTCTATACGTTATTCGAAACGAAAATCATTCCAATTAGACTGTCTTTTTTTAATAATTTTATCGTGAATTTGCTATTGACGGTAAAGGAGAAATGTCAGAGGAAGATAAGTACGGAAAGGAAAATATAAAATTATTGCCTCGTTCCGCATAGATTGGAAAGAATCATTTTATTTTACGGAAGCGGATACAATTGGTAGAACGCCTCTTACACACATGTTTTCATTTCCTTCGAAAGTTGTCAGAAATTTGCCGTATTGTTCGTACGATACGATGAAAAGTTTCGATTTCTTTGCTCGACGACGAAACTTCTCGATCGAGTAACAGTAGGAGTGGTTATTTCCCGATACATGCAAGGTACAGTTGTACGAGTGTACTTATCAAACAAGGCAGTTCATTAAACTTGGCAAATTCGTTTAACCGTATTCCTGGAAGCGAGACGAAACGTCCGGGCGAAAAATCGACGAAATAATTCCCATGAGTCGCGGAAAGAACGGCTCGACAGACGGCAATTGCTACCTTCGGCTACCTTTCGATTAAAGCGACTTCCATTCAGCTCTGGTCGACGCTTTGAAACGATCCCGTCGCGGTCGAAACAACCGTGAAACTGGCACTTGATAATAAATTATTTCGCGCCTATACACGAACACCTGTTCGCGGCATGCTTAATCCGGAAGGCTGTATAAAATATACTGACGGTAAGCATCCTTGCGTTTCGTTCCTCTCCTTTTTCCTCTTCTCTCTGATTAATCGTGCCTCGAATGCGAGGAAATTCGAGGAGCAAGTAGCACGAGAAAATGAACGCGGTAGAAGGGAGAATAAAAAAAGAGAGGAGCGTATCGTGGTGGATCAAAGAATCCCGTTTCATAAGCCACGCTGAAAATTATTTCGACGGTAGCCAGAGCCTTTAATTAACGAGAATTTCGCGTGGAAAAGTTACGAAAGCTGTTGGCGGGGTTGCTCGTTTATCGCGTCGTAACGAGCGTAACAGCGTGTGTAACGCAAGACAGAAAGAGATTTATTCCGCTGTGAAAGAAAAGTTGACGTAACGCGAGCTTGATGGATGCAACTGGGTCGAGGAAGGAAACTGAGGCTGCGAGAAGTGGCCAACGTACGCGGAGAATCTGATAACGCGAATGCGAGCTGGCTTAATAAACGATGGATATTTTATCTAAAATCCCAGCGCCGACGGGACAAGACGAGTAAAGGCTGGAGCAGTTCTTCCCGCGTCTTCCGGCAGCGGCAGCCTCTAAATATTCTTCGTCCATCGTCGATGCGTCTCCGTGATCGGGACTGTAATGGAAGTTTGAACGCGTGCTACACTCTTTAACGTTCTTTTCTCAAATTGAAAGATCGATATCGATCGAATCGAGGCGCCTTACGTTAGGAGAAGATGCAATAATTCACCCAGCAGACCCTCGTCTTTCAAGGGTGTTGCAGCAGCCTCGCAGATGTTCTTTTTCAAGCAACTCTTTCCGTCGATGTTCCTCCTGAAAAGTAATTAGAAAATTAAGCTTAGACCTTTCGGTGTAAACCCGATACCACGACGCGTCACTGTCGTTTCATTTCGTAATTAAATATTAACTTCTAAACGCTTTGCTACATCGGTTATTTACCGAAGCTACCGTTATCGCTTGATCGAATCAAAATGTGCATTTCACTTTGAATACGCGTGATTTACAAGGTGTAACGAGTACCAGAATTAACAATATAGAAACGGTAACGTCGATAAATTATTCATAAACTTCTCGACAGGTTAATTATTCGATAACGCGGATTCCAAGCGTCGGAATTTATTAAACGCTGTTACGGTTACGACTTCCGTGAAACGCCGGCTATTAATCCATCACGGTTGTAAATTTCTGGATTGACGCGTTATTTCTCGAGCAAAAGTTTCAACGTCCCCTGAAGGGACTAATTGTTCGCGATGTTAAGCTAAAAAGAGGCATCGCGGGAACTAAGGATTTCAGAGCAGACATTTACCTGTCAAGTTCTTGTTCCAGAACGTTGTAAACAGGAGCCCTCTCGTTCCAACTTACGTTTCTGCGACGTCGCCGTGACGAGCCCTCGAAGAAGTTCGTGAAGAAGGTCGCGTTGTCTGGCAACATATATTGGAACTGAAAGTTTTGGCCGTAAACCAAAATCCTCCCGGAGAGTTGCACCGGCACTGCTAGGCCCACGACTAGCTTGACAGAAAGGCAATAAATATACAGATGCACGCGATAGATGCGCGTCGAATTCGATTTCGACGATATTTCGTCGTTTCGAAAGCTTACCAACCTACTCGATTCCTGTCGCGATGCTTTCGCGATATATGTTGCAACGTTTGCATCGTTTAACCGACCTTTGTTTACTCTATCGATTTTTCACTTATCAAATTTTTCTAAAGTAATAATTACATTCGGTAAAGCAACTAGCACCGTAAGTGGTGCGGATAAATAATTAACCAACTTCTCGAGGGCGTATATCGAGAATGATGGGACGACGGAATTAATTTGATTTATCCTGTCCTGAAACTGTACGGGTTTAAAATAAAAGTTATAAATGGATTACTAAAAAAATAGCGATGAAAAAGTGTTTGGACAGCGATCGAATGAAACCTTGAAAGCTGCGTAATACAACCGCTGTGCGATGAGAATAAACGCTGTTTCGCTAATTGGAATAGGGATTAAAAAATGAAGAGAGAAAAAGAATTGGTGAAAAAATTTGATCAAATAAAATCTCTCCGCCACTTTGAGCAAAGCTTTACTTACGCATTCAAAGAAACAATTTGGAGGAAAAGAAAGAGGAGAAAGAAACTCCATCAGGGAGAGTAAGCAAGCGTGCGAAACACGGTGAAGATAATAAAAGCTTCTTCCTCGTAACTCTGACTTTCTTTGGATCACCGAAGACGACCACGAAGAAGTGCACGTTTCTGTGTTTTCCCTTGGAGAAAAACGACGCTGGGCATCAAAAGAATAGTCGAGTGACAAAGAACAACCATAAGGGAAACGCAACAACGCTCATGACTCTCTTTGCCGAAGGAAAAGAAAACGCTGCGGAGTGCGGAACAAATGACTCGAAGACCGTCATTAAAAGAATCCTGAGGAGAAAGAGGAAGCCTGGGAAAAAGGAGCGGGACAACGAGGAGAAAGTTGTGTCGGGTACGCTACGGAAACGATAAGAACGAGAGAAATTCGTGAAGGCAAACTTGTCTCGGAACGAGCAGCCAGGAAAGACGCGTGGCAAAGCGATTCGCGTTTCATGATATTTCGCTTGGTTTGCTTCCCGACGCCTCGAGACCAAGTGTAAGGCTTGCAAAAACAATGCAACCCGGTGCAGAACTCGGTCGTGGAAAGTTGGCAGTGAGGGCAATTAGGGAGCAGAAAAATCCTGTCTTCAAAGCGTAGGCCGGATGAAAAAGCTGCGAAAGATTTCATTAAAGTTTGCGAGCGCCAGCCGCTCGCGAGAGCGAGAAGATTGCGGTAAAGTTTAACGAACGGAAATTCCGTTCGTTTTCGCATTCGCGGCAACTTGGAAACGACCGGGCAAACCACCCGATAATTATAACCGATCATCGATTTTCTCAGCGTTTATAAATGATTTACCGAGGATGAGGAAAAAGATCGCGACGCCGAAGACAGTTTCTTTCCATTCTCGGAGTAATTGTCGGAAAAAGAGAACAGCGTAAAGGGGTTCTCTTTCGATGCCGAGATAGAATCTTCTCGGAATTGTTAGGAGGAACTTTTGCAAGTGTAAAGAATTTACTGGCTCGAGAAAGAGGAAAAGTCGAAAAGGAAGTCTGGATGAAGTAGTTTTCCTCGGATTCGCCTTCCCTTTGAAATCGCTGCTCGAGCGAGATAAATGTGCCGGATGTAATGAAATGAAAAGCCCAAGGAAACGAAATCAAACGGACAGCAAAATTGGCTCTGTTGCCGTTCGAGAAGAAACAGCCTTCGAAATGAAGCATTCGAAGATGTTTCGCGATACATCGCTACCGTTAATTCGTTTTACTCGCGAGACTCTTTCGTTTTTAAGTCGACCAACGCAATTTTTCTAACTCGGCAAATAAATATGTAAACCGAGAGGTTCGCGACCGAAGGGAAGAAACGGGAATGGAGGAAAATTACAGCTGAGCTGTGGGTCTTTTTTGCCATTCGCGAGGAAATTTCGCATCCGCTGGTCCTCGTATTTCAACTTTTGGAATACTGCTTAACCCCTATTCGTTTTCAAGATATTAAGCCGTCGCTGAACTTTCTTCCCTCCACTCTTGCCCTGCACTTCGTTATTCCTCCCGTTTCTTTAAGTAAACCGATATCGTTGTAAGAAAACCTTGTAACATTTTCACCGCCGCGTTATTTATACGAATCGTACTTTAGGAAGTTTCTTATAATTTTACTAGGTCCATTAGGTATTTCTTTAAAGATTAGTTAGAGAAAGAAATTGCTCTCCCGATAAGATGGCTGACTACGAAGCGAAGACACGGAAGTAATCCAACGTTCTTTGCTAGGTTCGTTTTTCTTCTCGCTTTGACGCTGCGCTTTTGACGCAGTGCAGCTTCGACTGTTTAGATACATACTGACCCAGAAACGGTGAATTTTATTTCATGTTTCCCGCCTTCGTAAGGCAAATTTCCAAATATTTGGAATCGCGCAGCCGACTGGAAATCCGTCGATCGAACGCGTCGCGCGAAGCGAAATCGAAGAAAGTACAACGTAACGGAGCAGCGAGAGGAATTTTCCGATTTAATTAAAAGATTTAATTCGAAAGTTATCGGAGAAGATTCCAGTTAATTATCAGGCAGACTCTCTCGACTTCCGACAAGTGAAACACGCTGGTAAGTCCTGAACTCGAGGAATCCGGTTCAGTTTGCGTTTAGTTTTCGGTTCCGATTCCCCGCTTGTCCTTGTCGAGGACTTCGAGAAGAGATCGAGCCGGAGAAGACTCAACCGAGGATTAATTAATTCGTGTCTGACGCTCCGACATCCGAGACGTTAATTGCGGAAAGGAAAACAGTGCGGCTGTCCACGATAAGACTCGGATACGGTTTGCATCGCGAACTCTTTTAACTCGCGGCATCGCTTTGGGATTCGTGCGAAACAGCCAGTAATTACCGGCAGCGAAAGAAAAATATCAGTTTGCGAGAGGGAATGCTTTGCCTAAGATTGACTTAAATTACTGGTTAGCCAGACACACGGCCTGTATTCTTAAAGGACTCTTTTTTCATTTTCTACGTGCCGGGGTTGCTGAATCCGGTATTTCGACGAGCACCGTTGACCGAGTTCGAGGAAACTTTCTTTCGAAGAACCGTCTCCGAGCCACTGAAATTAATTGATAAAATTAATTATTTCATCGAAGATTTACTACCGAGAGATATATCTGTTCGCGTTTCTTTCCGAAAAGTTTATTCGCAGTATCAATTAGAAGCGTAACGAGTTCCATACAGGTCGACGAAACGAATTCGCTTACGGTTCGCGGAGCACACTCGCGAATCCGTTCAAAAACGGCGAAATTTGAATACGCAAGATGTACGAGCGTCCGACAATATTTATGTGGCAAGAAGGACGCGAAATAAAAGGGAAATACGAAGCCCGGACACGTTCACCGTGCACTCGAGCGTATTTTTCATTCGCGTTTCCTGTTAAATGGGCCTGTTTATCTTCTATATGGTTTTCAGATACCAGCGAAAAGCGTGAATTATTGCCCGACCATTATCCAAGTGTACAGAAACCGGACTCGTTGAAATTTAATTATTAATAGTTCTCGATTAATAATTAATCCAACAATTTACCAATCTTTCGTCTGCGAGCTTTCCAATTCTAACGTTGGCGTACTCTTCGAAACAAAAATAACTCGAACGTATAACCATCGCGAATTTCGTTACTATGGCACAATAATTTTTTGATTCGAGGAGGAGCGCGTCAAAGGATCGCAGCATCTTAATTTTCTGATGCCGATATTAAAGTTTAAAGCTTTCCCGTCGAAGCATAAAATAAATACCTTGAAATTGCCGGTCAAAGGGTAAACAAGAGGCGGAGGATACAGTGCTTGCCTCGTCTCTCTCGCTTGCTCGCTTTCTTCAGGCTGGATCAGCGCAAAAAGGAATAGCAGAGGCAGCTTCCGATCCACTTTCGTCCAAATAAACATCTTAACTATAACCGAAGAGAAATTATTTTAAGATACGTCAAAATCGGTTTACTCGATTATGATTCTCGAAATAAGAAGCTTGTTTTTCCCCTGTTTCGTCAACTCGAGTCTGAAACGAATGTGGCGAACGACCTCACGAAAAGCACGTTGGCAAACTTTCAGAGAGTACATTTGACTCACCTCGTGGATGAAAGAATGAGGGTTCTATATCCTGATCTCAAAGTGAATTTCGTCCCCTTGGTGGCGAGCACAAAGGCACGCAACTAGCACGAAACTCGCCGGGACTCTGTCGACCGGTCTGAATGCCCGAAACTTCCAGTTCCTCCGCGAAATTAACGCGTCATCTGTCAACTCGGAACATAGTTACACTAGGAAGCTTCTGTGGTTGACTGTACCCTGTTGAACGAGCTAA
This sequence comes from Megachile rotundata, assembly GCF_050947335.1. Taxonomy (NCBI): domain Eukaryota; kingdom Metazoa; phylum Arthropoda; class Insecta; order Hymenoptera; family Megachilidae; genus Megachile; species Megachile rotundata. Next base: position 14,294,583 of record NC_134996.1, read on the forward strand.
TTTTGTACCGCCAAGAATCCTGCTACTCGTCGACGCGATTCTTCTTTCTTCGTCGGTTCCCGTTTCGGCCATTGCTACCGAATTCGATAATCAGCTAAGCAAACAACGTTATTTTTCGTTACGTCGGCGTTATTTGGATACTTCATTAGGACGTAACAGTTGTTGGGTTCATCTGCTTCGCAGAGTTTCGACAGTCTGTATTTTGGAGAGCCAAAATTTGGACAAGAAAAGATTAAATATGTGGAAAATAATATAAGTGGAAGGTCTGGATATCGTTAAAGTGCCATTCTTTTCTTTCGCGAGAAAAAGAGCCATTCACATCTCTGTCCCTAAAAGTATGAAAGAAAGGGGTACGAGTCGAGCATAAATCACACGATTACAGGACGTAGAAGCTTGACGTTTAATAAAACTTTTAGAATCACAAAAGGGGACTAAGACGCGTTGGAACATTTTTCAAAGCGGCGGCTCGATACTTTGAAAGTACAAAATCTCTACTAAGCAAAAAAATAAACGCAGAACGTAACAAATGAATGGTTGAACGTTTAGGAGGTAACTAAAATAAAATATCAGATGGACAAATTTCGCGCGGAAAAATGATCGCGTCCCCGGCTACTTTAGAGCAAACCTCGACAGCGAAATTTACTTAAGACTTTTCCTTATTTTTCGCTCTTGGCCTGCGAACGATCGCTTTCGATCGCCGACTTATGGTTGCCAGCACGAAAAGTTATCGCGAAAACAGAGTGGTCTTATCGATCAATGGAATTGCTTGCCAAACGAAACGTTATCCTCCATTTCTGCCTAGTGAATCGATCCTGTCGATCTTGATTACCGTTTCGATCACTGTTCCTCGGTTATCACTTAACGCAATTGCAGACCGCTTCTTTTATATCGACAAATGAACCCACTTGCCAGCGATTTCTGCAATCATTTACCCACCCTATATATTACGCTGTCGCTCTAGATACAGCAGGCTCTTGTCACGTGACCATTTTCACACGTATCTCGACAGTTTAGAGAATTCGTTCGGAATTTTTGACGATGATAAACGATAGGTATTCGTAGAAAGTGTTGGTCGATGTAAGGCGTGGAATAATATGAATTGTAAGAGACTTTTTCGTTAGGAATTATTCAAAGGAAAAGGGGTAGTAGCTGAACATAGAGGTTTCTAGGGCAACGTGGAAGCTGCTACAGCGAAATTTACTTAGCACCTTACTTCCCTGCTGTCCTCGTCGGTGTCAAAGCTCCTCCATAATAAATTCTTTTATGACCAGGCTGCTGCACCGTACATTTCCTTAACCCTCGTGCATCAACTCCAATATAGTTGACGCGAAAGTTTGATAAAACAATCTATCTGCGTGAAATTCACTGGCTTTCATTAAAACTGCTCCGGCAACATTTCTCTTCGTTAAGAACGTATCGTACGCGCGTTACTAACGATGTTGGGAATAAACACAGGTATTTTGGAGAAATAAATTATCTTTCTTATTTTACAGAAAAAGCTGTATTAAACGTTGACCGTGGTTCTCGAGCAAATCGTCGTAATACATGGGTGTTCGAATGATCCGGTTACCGGATTCGATGTAGTCTCGTTCGAGAGCGAAAGTTCAGACGAAGCGAGTGGATTCGAAGTGGACATTTAAATGCGGCGTGTCCCCTAAGGGAACAAGATTTCCGTAAACGTTTCCAAGGGTGAATCGATGCAATCGGGATAGGCCAGGATGCAGTCACCGCCAGATCTTCCCAATCGCTCCGCTTCCTGATACAATTGGTCGACGCTCTGGTGAGTGGAATTAGTCGTTTCTGGCAAGTCCTCCGTCGGCCTGATCGAGAAATTCCAGGTTTCCACGATGAGCACGATCTCAGCGGGAAGGTGTTAACGTAGAATAAATTGCAATTGCTTTCTATTATCAACGCGTTTCCAGCAGTGAGCCGCGTTCCATTACTTTTCACCGTTGCTATAGCCAGTATTTTAATGCGACTACGTCTTCTATTGTTCGCGGAAGAAACGTAATCATACAAAAGGTAACATTGTTGCTATCTTTATCCTGTAACTATGTAGAGTAATTTGAAACGTAAGATAAAAAGTAGAAAGGAAGGATCCATCAAAACGAAAGAGTAAAATTAAGCGTGTAAAAATTTGTCGGTGGCACGCGTGCACAAAGAAGATACAAAGGGAAAAGCTAAGCGAAACACCTTCCATTAAAAGCTTAATGCACGCGCCTAACTTGGTCACAATTAGAACACGGCTACCGGATCGCTTGCAATTTCCTTCGAGTACACGAAGCCGCTTTTGGAATAGCAAATTCGTGACCAGTTTTCTAGCTACCCGATCGTCCTGCCAATACGTTAGCTAACCCTTTCTGCCGATCGATGGTTAATTAAATCCCTGTTCGTTATTCCACTCGCCGACTATCCTCGTTCGTTGTTCGATCCCTTCAAATTACTCCGGTATTATTGCGCTACCTTTGTGCTCTGTATACGCTGGAATGATAGATTTTCCTCGGGTACATAACTTCTCGGCATTTTCCGAATCATCGAATCGCGTTCGTCGAAATAATGAGAGCGGTAATAAATTTGTTAGTTTTAAGAGAGTTCTTTGAAATTGTCAAAACGTAGCGTCGATTTATCGCGTTATCTTGGCTTATACGTGCTTCGTTACACCGCACTGTCGCCCTATTTTATCGCGAGCGAGCAGGACCAGCCATTAGGGACTTCCAACGGAATTCATTAACCGGAAGCTCCTCAAGAAATGAATTTCGTTTCGGGAAATGCACGCGGCGGTGTGCTAGATGGTTGAAAGCGCGCGATTCGTCGCAACGAACTTACGTTAAAATTAAGTGAATCACCTCCTCGAGGACGTCCTGGCGTGTCCTGCCAAATGGTGTCTCGGCGAGCTCGCAAATGGTCCTTAAAAGACACTTTCTGCCGTCCTGCCAGCCATACCTATAAACACCGAACGCTCAATTTTAATTTTTCACCCTCTCGAAGCTTACGCGCCCTTCCTCCGCTTCTTGCTCCGATGCTTTTTCGTTGCTCCCTTTTTGCCGTCTTTTAGCATTTCGAACGCTTCGCGGAGGTAATTTCATCAGGAAGTGGCGAGATCCTTGAGTCGTGCAGCCGCGAGATGATATTGGTTCTCTAAACCGGCAAAAGAGAATTTTTAAACGCGTCCCCCTATTCCATCGTTCGTTCTAGAACCGAGAAATTCATTATTCTTCGTTTCCGACGCTCTCGTTCCCCGGTTACCTTCAATGAAATTATCTACTGCTCGAGGAAACATGAAAATTAGATTGAACGCTTGTGCCTCGATATACCGGTGCCCTCGAATTGGAACAGCGAGTATAAAGCGTTACGAATGAAGCGTCTTTGCTTGAACGCGCCCTGATCGATACGGAGGTTGCTTATAAATGATTTCCAATTTATTAGAATAAAGAGCTGACCGAAATTTCGTCCCATTCAATCCGCTAACGATCCACTTAGCTCGACGTCGCGTCTCCCTGCGTCAACCACGAATCAGCCCCGACACTTTCTTAACTTCCGCACAGCCTTTCCAAAGCGGACTTGTTCCCTAGTTACGTACGCTTTACTCCGTCTCTCGGTCTGTACCGCGAGCTGCTAAAGTAATTGCCTTATGTCGCAATTAATTTATGTTCAGGTTCCCGTCTTTACCTTACCTCATCCTCGAGCCCTTTGATCTTGAGGCCGTTATACTCGCTTAGTCTCCCGGCAAGAATGTCCTTTGTTAGCTTCAAGAGCAATTGTCTTGGAAACTAAGATCGCCAAGGAGTAACGATAAGTAGCAGGAAATTATGACAGTGGGTGCGTCTATTAGATAAACCATTGATTACGAAATTACGCGGTGCTTCGCAATGGGACGTAATCGAATAATTTACGGAAACGTATTAACAATGTAACCGAATAGCGTACGAGTAATTGAAATTCTGTTATCAACTGAAGGACGTTGTCCTTAAAAATCGTTATTGTCGCGTGCCACGGTAAACACGTTGATTTTTACCGTGGCAGTCAACGCGTAAACTCGCTAAATGAACAAAATTGACATTCGTTATCGAGGAAAAGCTCGAAGCCTTTTTTTTTTTTTGTTCCACCTTTGGTTGTTCCCTGCGTAAAAAGCTTAAAATTGCCTTGAAAACCAACGAAACGTTTATCCGACGGTTCATAAAACGCATTTCGAGGCCCGGTTTCCCGTTTGTTTCGAGTAATCAGCGGCCCATTGTGCGCTCCATCGGCGGTAAATACGGACGCGGCGGATGATCCTCGGCTAGAAAATGGAATTTCATTAAACGTCGCCAGGAACGATCACAGCCAATTCCAGTGTCCATTAATTACGAATTTATTCGTTCGCCCTAGTCGCGTTTATCGATTTATTCTTCCCCGTAACGCGCTAAGATTTACTATGCGTACTCTACGTTCGAAAAGTTGACGGTAAAATGTATCGAATCGAAGGAGCTTGCGGTAATTAGGAAAAATACTCACCGGTCGAATAAATTTTCGATGGTCTCGTAGGTGTCCCGCAGACTGAGATCCCTCGACTGCCTGGCTGGCATTATCGTAGGCTCGAGCTCCGACAAGTTCGACGGAAGTTTATAATTGAATTGGAATGCGGCCGAGAAAACCACGCTGCCTCTTTTGTTCATGGAAACCGGAACCGATATGCCGGTCGTGAACTGGAAAATGGAACAAACGGACGCCGTATGAGAGACGGGGAACGATCGTTTCTCGAACGAAACAAACTTTCCGACTCGTGAAGGGAGACAACAAAAATTTATCCAGAGAAGGTGAACGGTTCTGGATACTGATTCCGAGTCGTTGGAAAAGTTTGACGCGCGTTTAGGAAGGGGTCGTTGCGTATCGAAGGAAATGCGCCTCGTAGCAAGTTTTTTTATTCTTCGATATTCGCTAATACCCGGATCTCGTTTTTACGACAGATACCGCTTTAATACACGGAGTGACCCACGGTGAATGCGCGATCGATTTCCGCTGCAAATGCTTATTACCGCGATATCGATCTCCGTTTAAAAAATTGCGAAGTAAATGACGCGTGCTTGGCTCGTAACAAACTATCGACTCCCCGAGAGCCGTAAGTGGGAGAATTTATCCCGTAACGCGGTATTCTCCTGCGAAACGATGTCTAGGGTAAAAAATATATGGAATACGATGCAAAGAAATCGGACGTGAAAGCAGAAGAGAATGGAGGGAATTTTGTAAAAATCGCTCTTCGTCGAAATCGAGAAAGGTTTTCCAGATGACTCGACAACAAAACGGATATGAACGTCCCACGCTAGGATTTATCGTAAAAAACTGGTTGATTAAGCAGCAAATAGGGTGAGAATACTTCGTCAAATATTTACCAATTGTATCCGGTTAAATATTAAACGTTTCAAGGATGATATTTCATTCAGTAGCCCGCTCGCTGCTTGACTTTCAGCTCGTTTATTTAAAAGCAGGCTCTGCCAATTTCGCCGGCAAAGCTGCGAATACTCCATTAACTTTCTTCTTTCAAATTGCTTATTCAAACGTTTCATGAGAACCCCTTATTAAGAAGGAACGTTTGCTTGTCACGGGCGAAGCATCGACAAGCGGATATCCGTCGAGTTGCGCCGCTTCCTCGGTCGTCTTAGACAGAAAACATTAAGAATTCAATGCAAACAGAGAAGCAATCTAATTAGGGGAAACTTGGTAGGAGTACTCGTTATCTGAGCAACGGACTTAATAAGTTTCACGGGCTGTCTAAGAGGATAAGAAGCACGGTTTAAGTCTCGAACATTGGCCGTCTCGGGGGCTATGAAAACGCGTTAAAAAATGATTATATTAAAGACAACGTAATTACCTGGAATACCGATTTTGCGGGAAACAGAAGAACACCGTCGCTGTTCCGAACGAACGGCGATAGAATCGCGAATATTAACGCGAACGACTGAAACATGTTGCCAACGAACGTTTGTCGAATCGACGGAATTAACCAGACGCTTTACCGGAATAATTTGGAGACCGATTTTCGATGGTTGGTCAACGAACTAGCAGCGAGTGTGCCCTTCCTCGTGAACCAGCACGCGTCGACCAGTTTGTGACGACGCGATAATGAGCCCCGGAGTTTGTGGCGGGAGATGGAACGATGTTTGCGTTCGACGAACGTTTGCGATGCAAAATTGCCGAGTGAAAACATTTTACAGCGTCCCTGGAGACGAATCGTCGCGCAATTTTGCCGGTGTTGCTCGGACGCCGTATCGGTCGCGATTATTGGAAAATAAAAATTGTAATGAAATTTTATTAAATACATAGTAATCAATATTCCCGAGATAACGAGATAAAATGCATCGAGGCCCCAGAATTTTCTAGGGTACCGTGTCGCGTTCGGCGAATTTAAAACGGATCGAATTTGTCAGCAGACACGCGTATTTCTCCGTTTTCGTGCGACAAATCGATTCGATCGAGGAAATAAAATTGCTGTCGCTGAAGCATCGCGGATCGCGTGGAATAAAGGATCGACACCGATACCAACGCGTTTTATCAAGGTATTCAACGATTACTTGGAAAACCGATGCTCGATTCATCGGCGGGGTATCAGCTTAACTCTTGCCACCGATAGCGTTGTAAATCCAATAATTGCCCGGCCTGACCCGTTAAGCAGCTTTAATTAATTCCGTTTCCAACGCTGCACGATTAACGACCGAAGTTGAATTAAAATCTCGTTCGATGATACGAGGTCTGAAAGGTTCTGTTGCCGACGTTTCAGAGATTTCTCTCGCGTTCCATTTCGACGTCGTTCAAAGACGATAAGCGATTAAACGGAAGACACGGATACAAAAGAAAAATTATTCGCAGAGTCGTGGCAATAAGAGCGAATCGTTTACAATGCAATAGACAAAATTCGAACTAAAAAATTTTATTTAAAAGATAATGCTCGTAATAAACGAATCTCCCTGAAGAATTCGGACGTCGATCGTTTGGATTGTAGACTAATTCGACAACGAAACAGCAAAGTGTCGAAGAAAATAAAAGTCCCAAACGAGATGAACAAGCAACGGTTCGTTTAACTCGTTGCAACGATCTCGGATCCTGTCGTTCGTCGGCGAGATTAAAATTCAGCGAGCTGCGAGTCAGATTTAATTCGCCCCCCGAATTCCGACAGCCGTGAATCGAGTGTGACCGTTTCAACGACGCGTACAATCGCAGCAAACGACGAGAAAAAAGGGGAGAGAGAGACAGTAAGCAAGGAAGACGAAAGAGGAGAAGAAAAAAGGGAAGAAAGAGACTGGGAAACGAACAATAGGCAGCGAGAGGGATTCAAAGGGCCAGGATTTTTAGGCGAGGTCCATTCCGGAAGGATCGATACGCGGTGGCCTCTCGCAGTCGACGCGTTTCCTGAAAGCACGCATTCCGCGAGCTTTTTCATCGACAACGAGGCGAGTTTGCTTTTTTTTTACGTTCACCTGGCTCGTAAAGGATCATAATGACGGGTGCAATAAAAGCGATACTTACGCCGGAAGTAATACGTCGATGTCAGGAGAAAAATGAGATACGACGTTTATCCTCGAATGGCGAAAATCTTTCGAATACGCATCGTCTTACGTTGAATCGTTCTATAATCATTTTGTATCGTAATCAGAACGGAGACGTTTCCCGAGGTGTTTCGGAACATTTTTGAAAGCACTCATCGGGCGCATGAAATGCAAAGAGGTTCGATCGAAGAAACTGAAAATCTCCCCGGACGGTAATTGGAGGAAGACAAGAAAGAGACATTTTGAAGGTCCTGAATTTTAGAGACGTGCCGCGACGTGATCCGATTACGCTGCACCCGGTAGAAGACGTTCCTTCAGGGTCTCCTCGTAAATTACGATGGCTCGATGCCTAGAGGGTCGTTCCGATAGACCCTTGTTCGATCGAAGGACATCGCTTTCTCGATATCCTCACCCTGCGTCCCTCCGCCGCTGCATTTCCTTCGTGGTAGCTGAATATTTTGGCTGGAAAACGATATTCGCGAAATTCTTTGATTCTTTGATCCTTTCCGGCTCATCGTGCGTTGTAATATCTTTAACTTCGGGAAAGTGACGCTTTTTCAATTCGCACCCTACGAAAATTAGATTTCGCGCTGTAAATTTTTCTGTCGATGAACGCGAAGAAATATACGAAATATCGATCGAGTCGCTACTTCATAACTTTATATACCAATTTCGTGTGTTGGAAAGGTAGGTGATGCAGAAAATCAGGTCATAGAAAAAAGTACGAATAAACAAGGGTAAAGAAGTTTAAAGCGTTTGGGAACTAATTTATGAGGGTGCGTGTTTACGCCGCTGAAGTTTTATATCCTAATTTATGGTGTAAAACGGTCTTGACTCTAAAACCTAATTTGTCATGAGGCGTTAGGTCGGATCTCGTCTTTCGTGGGTTGCTTAGTCCTAAAATAAAAGGAACGACACTTAACCCCGTTTGCGTTGATCCTGTCTCGTTCCTTATTCTTATTTAAAAGATCATCGACGACAAAGATGTTTCCCGCGCTTTCGCGAACACGACGGCGGACGATAGCCCGGAGGGTCTGAAAAAATATTACCGTTTTACCCTCCATAAAGATCCTGTTCACAAAGGACGCGAAAGAACGCCAGCGAAAGCAGATTTTCCCCGAGTCGAACGAAACGAAAATTTATAATAGCCGGGACGAAAAAATGACGCGGGAAACGCGGCCAAACGTATCTTCCTTTTCTCCTCTCGGAAACCCGTTCATTCTCATTCCGTGTGATCCACGAACTAGATTTGACTGAAATAAAAAAAAAAGAACGAAAAAGAGAGAGAGGAGACGAAGAGCGAAAAAGGGGGTGAACGTATCTTTTCACGAAGCAGAGAGATATCTCGCAGTCTGCCGGAGAATCCAAAGCGTCCTTCGCGAAGGGTTGGCCATTTTCTCTTCTTTCCGACCACCCTTTTTCCACCCTTCATTCTTGCGTCGTTACTTTCTGCCGTTGCTTCTGAAGAGCTCGAATGAAAGTACAGTAGAAGGAACACGTCTCGCGAAATCGTTCGCGCTATCGTGGCTTCGTAGCAGAGCGGAATAGCAACGAAGAGAGACTACAGCCATCGTGGTTTACGACGCTTATTTTCAGTTGTTCATCGACACCGTTATTTCCGATTAAACGCGTATCAATTTCCCTTACGAACAACGAGTATTTTAACATCCGACCGAAATCCGTTATTAACTAACCTTTTAGCGACGACCGAATAAAAAGCAGCTAATCGACCTTTCATTTCGCGTAATTCTCGTTACCAAGGTTTAGTTTACGCGCAGGATATAATCCCTTTCTTTTTCTTTCTCTCTGTTCTTCCGTGTTATATGCATACTATGTAAATGATCTTTCTCTCTCTTTCTCTCTCCGGCACATTTTCCTTCGAGCTTTTAAGCGTTACACGTACTTGGCTCACCCCGCGCGATAATGGACCACGCTTTTTAAAGTGCCGTAATACCGGCTATTATCGTTTTGCAACCTGCTCATTGACGTCCGGCATACTAGAATTTCCTGCTCCATGATTTTTCATCGAGTCCCCGCGGAGAATCGATGAGAATCGATAAGGATCCTGAAATGAAATTTCAAGCACGTCGAGATTTTCCATTTAAGTAAAACTTCCGTTGTAAGCAGCCGGTTGAAAGCTTTCAATTCCGAGTCTAAAGCAGTTTCTCTTTGAGATTTACGTACAAGTACACCCTTTAGATCAGTGTTGGCTCAAGCCTCCCTCGCTTTTCGATCTTCCGACGCTCGCATCTTTGTAGACAAACGCATTCTTGAACTTCCGGAATACTCGTGAACGCTGCAAGTTGCAAGTGGCAATACAACGGGCGGTGATCTATCGAAAACCTAACGCTTGACCGTGCTACGCGTTGTTCCAGCGGCAAGTATCGGCAAGTAACTGGACTTCCACGATGATCTTCGGGACAAACGTTCACTTCAATAACGAAGTTTCTTATTTGGAAGGAAACAAGTTGATCTTCCCGCAACTCGAAGAATCGTAATCGAGGCTAGTGGCATGATATCAGAGTTCGTTTGAAACGAAGCAACTACCGGCGAACGTTGAAGATTCTTTAATTTCAGATTCCAACGAACTGCCGGGGCGAAACTCGACGATTGCTGCGGGTACTTTTAGGAAAATGAAACTCGAGACCGTGCAACGGAATGCTCGCGGAAAACCTGGCGGTTAAGAAATGCTTTCACGGCCGTCTGACACCTTGAGAAACGACGCTCGGTTCGAAGGGATGAATTTTCGGCATCGTTTGAGGATAATCAAGCGTTCAACTGGCCCGGCAGGGGATTCAACTTGTCGGAAGAATCGTTCTTCTAGAAATACACTGACTGCTAGAAACGCTCGAGATACGTCCGTCCATTGTTATGTTTCGAATACTAGATCGTACCCCTGCTTTTATGACGTTGATCGATACTCGCCTTGGAAAAGAGCGTATTTCGATCAAATTATTCACTTTGATATCATTTATTTACTAAAATAACATCGATCCTTAACATACATATACGTATATCGATCTGAACACAAATTTATCTTCGCACGAATTAAAGTATTATAAACTATTCGCAAAGTTTTATTTCTACGTACGTTAAACTAAATCTAGCGCAATTTCGCGGAGCAAAATTTCTTTCGCAACGGGAGGTTTACACCTCGGAAGCCGATAACCGATGCTCGGTTGTATCAGAAATCGTGTTTCCAGCGGAAACCCAACGGAACTCGATAAATATCTACCGACGTAGAATCTGTCCGTCCGATTCCTTTACACGCTTGACAGAATGTAACCAAAGTTCCAATCAATCGAACAAACCTCGCACTGTTCGTTCCATAAGGTAACCGGGGCAAAATCTCAGTCGTGGTCGTGTTAGTCTGGAATTCATACGGTGACCATGGAAAACACATCCAGGATACTTCTGCGGCATTCCGGATAAAGGGCGTGGCAGTTTTCCGCCGACATTTGCTCGCCCAAACGTTCGGCCGCCCGATATTCCTGGTCCTCGTACTGGTCGTATTGCTCGTCGGTGCTGGAAGGCCTGGAATTCCAACGAATTCGCGTTCGAATTCTCCGTGAAAGATCGCAATCGTCGCCGGACGATATCGAGGCGACAGAGCAGGACCAAGGTTTTGGTAAAAAGAATCCGGGTGGCAAGAAGAGGAGTTACCGTGGGATCGATAACACGCGAGAAACTCCCGAGTTATCCCGGTAGTCAAGAGCTCGTTAATTAGTTTCGAATTATGCGGACATTGGTTAATCCTTCGACGTTAACGCCATGGATAATCGACCCGGTTCAACAGTTACGTGATCGTAACTTGGCTTTTAACGCTGTTGCTGAAAAGTTTTACCTCGCATCCCGTCTGTGTTCGGTTTCTCAGAGAATAATTTTCAAACTCCTGGGATACCGACAGAATTTATGTGCTTGATGCTTAGCGCGATGGCTGGGGATCGGGGGAGAAGTTCAGGGGAAAAAAAGACGATAAATTGACGAAATTTTTCCCTTATGGTAGGGTGAGATCGAAAGGAGGATGGAAGATAGACGGAGAGATCGCTTTACTTTGAATTCGTGGTACTTTAAAAAGAGCGGCGAAGAATTTCAAAACTATTCGTTAAAATTGTACACGGTTTCTGCGATTAATTCGTTAACTGTACACGCTAGTATTCTCGATGCTGAAAATTGTTTCTACTTAACTCGAGCGACCATAGTCACTTGCGAGAATAAATTAGGGTACTAAATAACAGCTCCGGACCCTAACTAACGTTAGATACATCAGTATGCGAGATAGCTTCGAGTTTGGACGCTGGCGCTAACTTCAAATATTAGATAATCCCAAATTTGGACAGTAATTAACTGAAAATTATGGTGGTAGTTAACGGTACAGTTCGATGCTGCTTAACGTTGAATGAAGATACTTTTTCAGCGTGTCACGTAGCACGCTACTTTATATTCTCTAGGATTTGGGGCGTGGATAGGGTGGGGTTTAGGTGTGGTTACACGTGAGCCAGGTCGAAAGTTTCGCGTTAGCGTTGCAGAGGGAGCTACCGATAAAACTTGTTCGATCGTACTTAACTCGAGATTACTTACTTGAAGAATACCTGCAACAATTGTCCCAATAAACTGTGAGTACCGTCAAAGGGGACGGACGCAGCTTCGCAAATGGCCTTCAACAGACACGCTTTGCCACCGAATCCGTACAGTCCTGCCGCTTTCTCCAACACCTTGTAGATGCTCCACCTGCTCTTCTGTGTCCGAGAATAATAGACACCGGGAACGGTAAAGTCCGAGGCGTTGGTCGGGACCATGTACACGTATTTCGCGAATATACCCATGATCACGTTCTCGTACTTCAGTTGCAACGGTGTGCCCAAGCCGAAGATCAGCTAACAAACGTAACAAAATTAGTTTTTTATCTTTCGAATAAACTGAAAGTTAACAGAGCGTATCGTGACTCGCGTGGGACCGGGTAGAGAAGACGGGCCAAGTACATTATTATTCCCAAGGGTACATTTGCACGCGACAGAACTTGCCGTTAAAATTTCTCCCTATATTCTGCTCTACGTTTCGCCGAATGTACGTACGTGGTTAAAGGTTTCCACGAAATCAGTCGTTATCAAGCGACTACCTAGACCACCGAGGACGCGATTCGATCAGAAAAATCGTTGTTATGGCGGTTATTCATGGTGTAGGGGAATGAAACGACTTCGAGGAGGAAATTGGATGAACTGAGACGAGATCGAGTTAAAATCTAGCGATGTATCTCGTCCATCGGAGCGATCCGCAGTTGAAACGAATCGAGTAACCGCTGTTCCGTGTATCTAGAAGATGTTCCCGTGGAAATAATCGAAGGAGAAACTTCGGTTTCTGCCGTAAAACTGTAAACTCTAGCGTGAAAAGCATCGGAAAATGTTGCGATCGGTAAAAAGATTTCGGATGCGTGTTACTCTGGCGTAACGGGGAACATCCTGCTACGATTCTCGTTTTAATCTAGTATTTTTAATCGAACGATTGTCAGGTAAGATCGAACGTTGTAAGATGTAAAGAATATCAGGGAAAACGCTTTCTCCGCAGGCGGTGGCGTGCAATTAGCGCGAGTAGCCAGGATCAGAGCAGCGTATCGTTGCTCTTTGAAGTGTATCGATCTCGATTGGCAACGAGCCGGATTTCGATGCAAAAACGCTTTAACCCGAACCCTCCGCGAATCTCGTTAAACTGTCCTCCCCAGACGCGTGCGGCTCGAAACGATTCTCCGTGGAAATTCGCGGTTTTATCGAAAATTCATATACCGCCCAGGCCATGATGCTACTCGCCTACGTGTGCATGAATATGTATGTATATACGAAGGCTTGCACGCAGCCAACCAACGTACACGGACAGAGGATATGTAGGTATCCACCTGGCACAGAAATTGGATGAGCCCTGAAAGGTCAGGTGGAATGTGTACCACGATATCAGACCGGAAGATGGGAATCGAAATACGTTATACACTTTGCTGCAGCCCTGACGGTTATTACTCGCGGACTACCGCGTAATTGTAACCTTAATAGAGAGGATAGATTTTTAGCCTAATTCTAATATTATCCTCGTTGTCCCTAGGTCACACACTGTACGAATGGATTTCAATTCTCTCGAGACGAAAGAAGCGGAAACTGATCGTTATCGTTTGAACGAGTGTATCGGCCACAGAAACGGCTCATTAGCCGAACCGAGCACGATCTGCGATTCTACGTACCAGAAGCTGGACGGGATCGGGGAAAATGAGAGTTCTGGGTCGCCGGGAGGGACTTTTGAGCAGCCCGGTTCCGTTGTTTCCCATGGAATCGTCTCTGTCATGGTCCTCGAAGCTCTGTACCGGATGTCGAGACAGACAAACGAGCAACACCGTTAGGAAGACGATCGTCCCAGTCATTGAAGCGACTTTTCGAGCCCGAAGCGACGGACAAACCGTAGAAACGCGAACTACGATCGCTACGAGTCGACGAGAGATCGGAAATTGCCCGAAGCAAACGATTACCACGTATGGTCGGTTCGACGAACCGAGAGGCTTGCGTAACCACGATCATTCCGATGTTGACCGTGTGGGTATAACCTGCCTCGTTTTGTCTCGAAACCGTGAGATGTCAATGTTTAAACGTACAACGAGATCTTCGTCCGACTCGAGTGGCTGATTTGCACCTCTGAACCTGCTAACTCGTACTGCCACTCGAATAACAGGACACTTGATTCGCGTGCTCTTGAGAGATCTCCTTTGATTAGCCTTTGTTTGGAGTTCCAATTTCGTACTGGCTTGTTTCTGGAGCACTTTGATTTGTCGATGGATACCAAAGTAATTTCGACTTATTGCCAGGTGCTGTTGATTTAGGCTTAGAGGAACCGTCGAGAAGAGAATTATATTATCGAGAAATTAATTGTTCGCGTCGATACTTTCATAAAAATCTTGTCGCAACCTTTCTGTGCGTCGAAGGCATAAGAGGTACACGCGAAAAGAGCACGTCGCAAAAACAAATTTTAGCCGCTTCGCCTGAAAGTTCTTGACGGATCTCTGAATCGCCGTTTGAACGGAACCGAAAGCCGAGAACGCTTAAATCAGCGAGCGACGTTACTACGCAATAAAATCCTCGCGAGAGTTCCAAGGGAACCCCTGCCGGGATTTCTTTGGTAAGAGGAAGGGCGGACTGAACAAGCGGGTGGAGAGATCCCGCTTTCAGAAAGAATCTCTCACCGTATCCTGCTTCGTGACCCGTAATTCGGAGGCGGAATCTTCGTGAACCGGTCGGACGGAGTCTACGATCCCGACATTAAATTGAATTACAACCCCCTGAACGGCCTCGTAAACCTCGTCCTCGTTATGTACACGAGTCTTTCTTTCGCGAAGCGTAACCGCGAACGTGGGGACACGCATAACCCATCCTTTATCTATCTAGGTTAAACGATGTCCGTTTGTCGTTCCTTATCCGACCAACCGAGACATCCGACCCCGGAAATCGAAAGCTGACCAGCAGCCTGGGGGATCGAGAATCGATGCGAGGATCTAGAAAATTTTAGTACTGGCTGGGAGGAAATTTGCTAGGATCGAGATGCGGTTGCTGCTGGTCTTCTTCGACCGTTAAATGTTTCTCGGAGACTAGCACCGTGATAATACTATCGAGACAAGTACAGATATTTGTAGCGTTGCTTGTAGGATACCATTTTGAGAAAGAATTGTTACACGATAAGAAATTTAAAAGTAATTCCAAATTAAAACTGGTCAACGCTTTTTTGAAATGAAACTCTTAATCAACCTCGTAATTTCGAACGACTCATCGTCCGGTCGTACAATCGTATTCGGATATGCGCAAACGCTGGAGTACAATCGAGCGAATGATCACGGAAAGTTCTCAACAAAATCCAGCAACGCGCATCCGGGGAACAATGCGTTCGTTAATCTGTTCAACGCGAACGGATTCGTCGATTGCACGCATCGGGAATTATCAACAATTAACCGGCACGCGGTGCAGCGAGAGGAAAACGAACGAAACGAGGGAAGGAGGATGGATATGGTAGCTTTCGAAGTTCAAAGGTTTCGACCTCGCTGACGTTGTAACGACGCGGAAGTAAAATCGTATATTGTCCCGTGTTAATTACCACGAATCGTTACGTCCTAGAAAACTAGCTTTTCTCTCTCTCTCTGCCCCTTTCCGTTCGTAGTTGGTGACCAGAATCACGGGCCATTTTTTCTCCGCGCTCAGCTCGCCCTACGTCCTCTATAAATTTCAACCGGAGTATTTTCTCTTTACGTGTACCTGTTATTGAACGAGAGAACTGCCAATAACGCCGGGATAACTGCGTCACGTTTCGCCACCAGACCCTGTTCTCCCTCGCCACACCTTGTTCCCTTTTTACTTCTCCTTGCTACCGCCCTCCTTTTCTTTCCCTTGATATTTCTAATATCCCACGACATCGGGACACATAAATTTCTTCTCCAGTTTCGATAGAACCTTCCGTTTCGACCGCAGCTACCAATCGATTCTTCGTTTTGTTTTCTAACGCGTCCAGCCTTCTTTGAACTCTCGATTAACCGCGAGTTCACATTCTTTGGAGGTTCCACGAGTTCGTTAAAACCATCGTGACATTTTCTTATCTCCGGTGTGATGGATTATAGGAAGAGAATCGCGTTTACAAAACTTTTTACTTTATTTTTGGTACAGATTTCCGTTTGTCAGTTTTACAGATTATTTATGAGAACGTAGAATATCGATGAACACAAGCTGTCAGTCTTTTTTGTTAATCGGATGTTTATTCATGGACCTCGGTGAAATACTCCAAGGGACTTTCCGAGCATTCCGGGAATAAATTGTCGCAAGAGGTAATTGCCTGTCGACCCATGATTTCAGCCGCGCGATACACTCGATCATAGGTGGTTCTGAAAGGTTCGGACGTGCTGGAAGGCCTGAAACGAGAATAGACTTATGTCAGACAGGTAGAAACGCGAATGTAAAGAGTCATCGAGTGTAACGCCGACTCTCTCGCGAACGAGTTAAACACGGTGTTCGATATCGACTCGTGGCTAAAGGCACAATCGCCTCGAAAACGTACCGAAACCACCTTTTCCGTACTTTCGCGCCGTTCGAACCTTAAAATCGATACTCACGTGAGGAGAAGATGAATGAGCTGAGAGCTGAGACCGTGAACACGGCTGAAAGGAACGGCGGAAGCCTCGCAGATCGCTCTTAAAAGGCAGGCCTTGCCGGATCGCGAATCACCGAGAACCGACTCGAGGATTTCGTAGATTTCCCATCTGTTAATGATCGGTTCCTCTACTGCAGACAGAAACTCTCCGTCAGTGGAGCTGAGGAGGGAGAGAAAGGGTCGATCAACCCTTTGAGTGCTCTTCAAACACAAACTGTTGCCTGACTGGCTAATGGCCGCGCGTTAAATCACGCTACGCGTTGCTCTCTCTCGTGTTAGATCGCCAAAGATATGCTTTGTATCGTTGTTGTTTGTCGTATAGATCGATAAGAGGAAAAGCGTTAATGGAATCGACACGGACAAAGAGCAGTTCGTTATCGTGCTCGTGAACGGCGTTACATGGCACGCAACAAAAGTAGCCTCGTTAATATGTAAAGGAAGAGGATCTTCTTCTTATCCGGGCACTGAGCTTCCTTCCTCCGGCTCTCGAGGCCAAGGGGTGCTCGTCCGGATTTAGAGGAATTGGACTGTTACGTTGGATCCGCCACTAGACTGATCCTCCTTTATCGCGATACATAAAATTCGAGAAAGTCTACTTAAAAGGGGGATATTCCAGCGATTTCAATAACCATAACGTTTAATTCAAAGATTTTCGAGCGATCGCTTTCGTTCCTCTTCGTCTACGTGAACGAGTGCTGAATCCTCAAAAATTACATAAGAGAAAGCTCGTGTCAAAGGGTGAAAACGTATATTTGTTCGATCGATAAATTATCCCGGAAATGCATCGGCGCGAAAAGAAGAGAAAAGTCACGTACCTTGATGATCCAGCGAGGATTCGTCATTCTCGTCGACCTGGACACCGGGACTGATCGATCTGTCATAGCGAACATATGAATCCGTCAAGTAGGATGCGTTAGAGGGTAGGGCGTAATTAAATTTCACCACATATCCCATAATCAGGCTGACGTCGACTTCCATAGGTAAACCGAGGCCGAGGATTAACTGGAACGGTTTTCAAATACACGAAGGTGTCATCGATCGTTTATAATAACCGCCAATCGAATACCGGGCCGATTGACATTCGATCGGACTAAATTAGACCCGGAAAACGCGCGATAGGGGCAAAATTCGGAGCTACATGTACGTTGATAATTTTGGCTTATCTATCCTAGGATACGTCGTACTATGCATCGAAACGTTATCGATCGTCACGATGTTAAACTGTACCGATTCCGAGTGATTTATATCGTTCTCCATTGTTACTCGTTCAATTCCGTTACGTATTACATAGCATCAAAATTACGAAAACTTTACTAGATATTTTTCTACAATTTTTTTACCGTACGCGTTACAGTAGCGCAGTTTCTGGTTATTGAATTTTGACAGAACTATTAAGATCCACGGGTAATGTGGCGTTCTAATTGCACGCGAAACGGGTGTCAAGTTATCACAGCGATATCATTATCGCGTCGTGTCTTTTGTAACGTCATGTCTCTGTCTCGAGACAGTTACTGCTCATGCTTCCTATCACCTTTGTTTAACACGTACAGCAGATTCAACAATTAGTGATCGATACCTAATTAGAATGGCGCGTGGATGCACCGACCATTCACCTGCTCGCGTTTCAACGTCGAAGCAAATTAAGAAAAACACACGACACTTATAATTTTAATAACGCGTACTAGAGACAGGGAAGTTTTGACAGGTTAAGATTAGTATACCTGTAATTTAGTGGGGACTATTTTCCCAGGTGCTGGATAGACCAAGTACCTCTTGTTCCTTTCGTAGGCGGAGCAGTCTAAAGGACATCGTAGAACTTGACACAAGAACAGAAACGAAAGGACAAAGATGGTCCGCATGGCGCACGTTCGAACAATACCGAGAGAATGTTTCTCGGACTGTTTCGTGGCTGGGAGATCAACCAGCGAGGCGCGAGGACTCGTTAATAGGGGCAATTAGTTCGTTATCGTGAGTTAAGCGAACAATGAAGCAGCTTCGATCGCGGTTCCTGTTAACAACCAAGGCGTGTAAGCGTCGGATGGACAGGTTGCATCGAAACTGCGCTCAAATTAATTCAGACGTGAATTTCCATTCGCGTATTCGCGACTTGCGTGACCGAATCCTTTAGAGTACCGCTGCAATTAACACGTTCCTCGTAGTCCACTGCCTTGTTAGCAACTTCCATACTTTCGTTCCGGACATTCCAGTTCGCGTCTCAAATATTTTCAAATTGATCATCGTGACATGCACCGCGAAAGTTCTTTTATTTGGTGATTCGAAGAGAAAGCGTAACAATATCTTGTCCATACCTCATAGTTTAGAAGTTACCTGACATTCCGAGGCTTCGAGGACGGTTAACCCCTAAAGTTCCATTCGAGTTCCATTCACGAACCGAACTCGAAATACCTGATCCTCGAGACAAGACCAAAACTATGGATAGAGCCGAGGTCGTCGGCGATTCACCGTCCTCTTAGCACATGAATGTCGTTGTTCCTCCCTTGGCTTCTCCCAAATTGTATCGTCGCATTCGCTCGCAGTATTTGCATTATTTTCGTATTACGCTCGGTCTCGTTTATGCCAAAGCATCCGGCCACGGTCATAAATCCCCTTAACAACAAGCCACGTAGACGCCAGAGAGGAATATATCCTTCTCGAGGCAGCCAAGTACCCGAGGGATTGATTCGAACTGGGACCGATATCCACGAGAATTACCACGGATAAACGAAGAGGGTAATGAGAAAAAAACGCGGTTATGAAAGGTGATTATCGGGGAACTCGAAGCGATCAAAGCACTCGCTGTCTTCGACGCTCGTTTTTTCCCCTGAATAGGTCCGGATAGGAGGGAAAGGGGCACTTGATTCTGAGAAGCTTACTCAGATATTGGTTGGCAGCCTTGAGAAGCCGAAGGCAGAAAAAGCGTACGTACGAGAAAGAATCGGATTTGCGGATAAGAACTGTCCGTATGGATCGATCCACGCTTGTTATTGTAACCGTTCGCGGGCTACTCACGGTAATCGCTCGAAAGGGTCAAAATTATGCATCTACGTCGACGAGATCAATTATTTTGGGACACCCATCTCGGAAGATAAAAGTCCCGGTCCGATGTGTACGATACGAATTTCCACTTGCACAGAGTCGGAAAAGGCAAGGACTAAAAGTATCGGGTTTTTCTTCGAGATTCGAAGGAATTTCAATTTCTCGCACGGAATACAAACATCGTCGTATCCTTCTCGCAGGCTCTGGCACATTTCGTCTGTCGGTAACTGCAGTTCATTCATCTTTCCTCGGGCCGATGAGCGCATTCACGGGCGCAGCCACGAGGCCGGTCTATTTCAGCGACAATTTATCTCCATCTGGACAGGAAGCTCGAAAAATAGTGCCTCACTTTCACCACGGAAATAGTTATTCTTCCCTTGAACGCTGTAACGCGCGGAAAAGGCGAAAATTGTGTGTTCCACTGATCCGTGAACCGGACCTTAAACCGGTCGAATTGAAACGATAAATTCGTGTAGGATACTCGAACCAGAAGGAGATTAAAAACTCGTATTAAAAGATTTCTTCGCGGTTCGATGATTCTTTTTTCAACGGTTTCAATCTTGCGATTCTCCGTGTCTTCTCCCCGTTCCTCCGCTTTCATTTGGTTATATTTTCAGTGTTTTGTCCCAGAAACATTCCATGGTACATCGACCGTTCGCGTATGACATATAGCGACGCTTTCCCGTTTTCACAAACAGGTCGGAGACCATTTTTCCTCCCCAGGACGAAGTGCCTATTCACCGCAGATGCGTCTGTTACTTTTTCTTTAGGGGGATAGAATGTGTCGCGTTTCTTCTCTCCTTCGACGAAGTTTCACCATTTCAGTAGCGTGTAGTTCATGCTGGAACCATCTCTGATACGATAAATGCTTTTCGTATAGACTCTGCCAGCGAGTTAATACATTTATCAACGAGACAAATTTCAAAGACGTTCCTGACTATCATTTCACGGCGGTAATTTAAAATATCAAATTTTCCTTCTCTTTGTTAACGCCGCGAGCGCACGAATAACGTCCCAGAAATAAAAATTATTCGTTGCTTGATTTATACGCGCGATTATAAATTGTAATTCTGAGCTAGATTTGGATCGATGCGCTGACGAGTAGCAGGAACTCGCGTGGAAAAAAATCAGTCCTCGTGCTTTGTCAAAGACCTCCCCCTACGGAAGATGTTCTTAATTTCACTCTAATATTTATCGAACTGTAACTTGTTAACGATCACGATATTACGTTCTGTCGTTTTCTCCTTTTTCACCATCGTTCGTTTGACGTTTAAAAATATTCAGTTGAAATTTCATCGGTAAAAACATCGAGCATCGATCTCTCCAAACATTTTCTTTTCTTGAACGCATATCGATTCGAAGAGAATTGAAATATTCATGAGACTGTGTAACCACGGGACATCGATAGAACACAGGAACGTAAAAAAAATTACTCTGATTATTTCCTTGACCGTTGACGACAAAATTAGGCTGTCAGAGTCGGTTCGGCGAATTTGAAGACGGCTCGTTACATTTTTTACAGTATTTGGCACATTTTAAGGATGCTCGATATCCGAGCCGAGCGAGAAAACTCGATCTACATAATCCACGTAAAAAAACTCCCATGAATTAATGTCTGCTCCTTCTTCTTCGCCGAGAATAATCGAACTCGATGCTCCTTACGTGTCGATGAATATCAACCAGGATTTATTAGCTCGCAGAGTGTTCGGAATATTATTCACGGGGGCTTACTGGAAGCTAAGCATATTTTAATAGATGTTAAAACAAAAAACAATGGCTCTACGGAAGTAAACTTCAAAGTCCGAAGAAGGATTAAGGTGAAAAGATGCATTTAATAAAAATTGAAACGTGCGACGATATTGAAATTTGCGAAGCGATATTTATTCGAGAGTTTGAAAAAGGATGAAAAGGGAGAGAAGAAAGTTGGGATTAAAAAAATTGTGACCAGGTGAAATTTTTCGGAATTTTCTCGTTCGCGTTTCGCGTGCAACCACGCTGTTAGATTTTCGTCGAGTTTCAATGGTACGTAGGAAGTTCTCAGCGGTCTGTAATTTCCTCTGAGCGTCGACCATTCTAATTTTAATGATAGAGATGTAACGTTCCCTTGGTCCATCCTCAGAGGCCGCGGGAAAATCTGTTCAAAGGCGCCGCGTCGAAATTACGATCCGTGTACGCCTCTAAACAGGAATAACGCGAGTTCACAATGAACTCTCCCATGCTCTTTTCAACGCTGACCCACCATCTGAATGTTAATGAATTGCTGGTAACTTTTACCCCTTAGTTATCCACCGTCGAGTGAAAACGTAGGAGTCGATGCATAGGATAATTTGTAGGAAACGGAAGAACGCATGGACCAGGGAATTCGTATGAACTGGAAGAGGAACATCTTGCATGACTGTAGCAGCCGTCCGCTATGAAAGTTTGACAGGGAGGCCACTTCTCGCCGCGAACCGTGCTCGAGATGGAATTTAATTCGCGTCGATTCATCGTCGAAACGCTTTCAAACGATTCCACGAGCGTCAAGGTTTCGAAAGTCAGTCGGGAAAGTTTTCCACGCGTAACCGGCCACCGTTTTGAAATGCAATTACGATCCTCCGCGTCAGATATCCGCGGAGGCTCTGGGTGGCGGTGATTAAAAAACTTCCTTGAAACGGGTAAAAAAGCCGAGTGGGCCACGGGGTTGAAAACGGCCTGGCTTGGCCGTAGGTTAAACCGTGCGTACGTAAATGAGCCCACTTCGGACGGTAATTATTCTTCGTTTTTAAATTCTCTTTTCGCGTTTTACATCGATGCACACGGGCCACGATAACGCCTCGCTTTAACGATGATAAAACCGCAACACGAAAACGACGGACTCAAGGTACATAAAGGAAGAGAGAAGAATGCGTTCGATGGTGGTTGTTCGTGATTTCAGAAAAGGGGCAATTAACTTCCGTCCTCGTTGCGATTCGATAGAGCGCATTAAGTTTGTTTGCAGGATTACGGAGGAGAAAAACGCTGACAAGAAGAGAAAATCGCTTTTCTTTTCGCGTGCGTTTTTAATACCACGTTGGAACAAAGGGAATATGGTTACGTTTGAAAGATCTCCTTTTCCCTTTGTACATACAGACAAAAAGACTTATCGTTTTTATTTAAAAATTTAACCCTACAACAAGAAACTGTTTCCCCGCATAAATTAGGTCCGGTGAAAAGCGAACGAAGTACGAGTTATTTAGCACGTGTCACACAATTTGTAGGAATTTCTAGCAGGAAAAAATTTGTGTTATGTAATATTTGCAGCGTCGCGCGAAAATTCCTCGCAGCCCCGATGTGGCGAGGCTTTCCGATATATGAAATTCCTTCGTTTCAAAATTTTACTAGCCAGTTTTGAATCGAAGCGTAAGGGTAGCGAATTAATATCAGCGAATACGTATCGAGTGAATTTAGAAGCGACACTCGTGGCACGAACACGCACCGTAGATGCCATCGTAGCCAGAAGGGGTGTAAAACGAAGAGATAAATGGATTCTGCCCCTTTGGACCTCGAACCTTGGCATTTTTCGTGGCAAACTAGATCCCCAGCCACTATACCAATTACGTCGCTTCGAAACACCTTTACACCATCCATATTTCTGCCACGTAACGTCCTTTTACCGCCGCGCAAGATTATTCGCGGCTAATGTTATACGTTGCAAGCGTTATTTGACGTTCTCGATTATAGTTGCCCATTATTTCGTTCGATCGTTCGCTACGTCGATTGCTTAATCGCAATTTTTTAATTGCCTCTATAAACGCGAACGGGCTCTAATTTTATAACTGTATCTCCCTCCGTGCAGGTATTTATTAATTAACATCGTCAAAGAACCGGTTTGCACAACGAAGATGAACCAGAACGAACTCTCAGTGTTTCGTATTTTCTCTCCGAGCCAACATGAAGAGTTCTAAGGAAGAACTTCTGTACGTTCATTGATTAAGTTTAAATTGGTTATCGGTCATTAACAGGTTTTTGACGAACGAATTTCACGCGAGATGGGATCAAACGATGAATTTTCATTCTATCCGCGATAAAAGTTTTAATTTCATTGTGTGCCTGCTAATTTAAAACTTTAATTAACAGTTTGCAATTATCAACCGCGACATAATTTTATATAGATATTCGTCACTGCGGTCGTACCGCGTTTACGTAACGTTCTTTTCTCTAGATTTTTCATCGAATTTTTTCAATGTGACGAAAGCTGAACCTTTTGCAGACTTTTAATGGCCAATCTGGCGCTGATGCTCCAACAAACTGCTTCGAAATTTTTGAATTCAGAGTTCGCGGAAGTCCTCCATCGACCCATGAGAGATATCATGGCGTTTCCGGAGGAAAGTACTTACGCGGTGAGTGGTCTTATCGGATAATTTCTGCGTAAAGCGTGTACGATGGGTAATCGACTTCGGTTCGAAATTGAAGAACAATGGCTAAATTTACTTTGCAGATATTCATCGCGTTGGCGATACCGCTGGATGAACCGTACAAATCAGTGTCCATAGCAGACTTTTTCGAAGCCACTTACAATTTACCAGTGAACGTGAGCGACCCATGGTTCGATCCCGGCGAAGGAAGACGAAAGAGGCGCAGCTTGAACAGAGCGACGCTTTATCAACTGGTGGAGAAGAAATTTATCAAGTGAGTTTGATGCTGATTATCCTTGATGGCGCTTTTATCTTCCATTCCGGTGCTCGTGAACCCTTTGACCTTAATGGTCGCGTTTAGTGCTATTGTACCGAACGAGACGTTACACTCTCGTACAGTGGTAACAGTCATTTGTGTATAGAGGGTGTAGAAAACGCGAAAGCTTCGGTGTAGGTGAGCACGTAGGGTGACCCAGAAGTCATAGTAGGTCAGAAAGAGGACGGTCTTATTTTATTTTCTTTTTTTTCTTTTTTCACTTTGCTTCCTGACTTGCCGCACAGCTACGGATATCAGGGTCACGAATGTCTGCTGAGGGCCATTTGCGAAACTTCGGAACATTCCTTGAGACATAACGGCCTCATCGGTGATATTCTGCACGTGATCTTCACGTAAGTTTCTTCATTAACTTTTACATTATCCTAATCCTTATCCGATAATAACCTCTCCAGCTTGCCCTCCGACTCCATTCCGACCCCCCGAATTCGTTGAAATTCATTCAAGTTCCTCGTTCGAGTCTCTCTTTCGCTCCGTCGCGAAGTTTAAGCTCGTTCGACCACGAGGAGGTTAACGATCTTCTCGATTAATTAACAACGTTCTCTTCGCGTATCGCGGTAACGTCGAATACGAGATACCCGACGGTCTAGTAACTTATCGAGTTCTTTCACCGCCACTAGCCAGCGTTGTTCGCGAGCCGAACAGAGGGCATTGTTCGGCAGGCGCATAAACGCGCTAAAGGATTCAGCAGAAAATTTGGTCGGCGCGACCTCCTTTCGCGCAGGGCGAAAAGGGAGAAAAGGAAAAAAAAAGGAGCCAGTCGTTTTTTCGGCCGGTCCAAGGCGGCGCAAATTGGAGTAGATACACAGACCGTGTAGAAAAGCAAATTTGGTTTAGCTTTCTCGCTTCTCGCCCGCGTGCCAAGCTTCTCTTCCTTCGCTTTCGTGTGCGCCCAACCGGTGTGTCCGTGCGTGTGCTAGTAGATGGATAAACTCTCGAGCCAGGGACGTATGAATAAAAAAGAGGGCCCGCAGGCGGCCCGTGACGCCACATTGTCGTTGTCCTCGCCGTCAACTACGTGCTCCTCGTCGTGAAAATTTCCCCGTAGCTACCAAGTTGAAAATGAACTTGCCAGAAAAGAGCTTCCATATGGGTGAAACCATTCTTCTGTCAGGTTCCATCCCTTCCCGGGTTCTTAGTCCACTCGCGAAATCCTATTATTTCGACGGATTCTTTCGAGCCAGCGAACGACGATTTCATCGCGGTTATGTCACGACGTAATTATACGACGGGGAAACTTAATAACTCTCTTTGCTATCCTACTAAACGAACCTGTTGGAAACGCGGCCGGTAATAACGGCTTAAGCGGGTCGTTGTTATGCCTATTTGTTTGCCGGGTCGTTTGATTTGTCAAATGTGTAGTTGGACGGCATTAAATTGGCCCGAAGGAAGAATCGCATGACGGCGATTTAATGGCCGTTCTTTAACGAGTCTCTCGACGTTACGCGAAGCTCGTTACCGCACCGTGACACAGCAAGAAAAAGCTCCTTATTATCGTCCGGATGTATGTACGGTGCACGTTGTTTTCAGACCGACAAGCTCCCGACACGAGCCACTGCCGCAGGACATTCTTCAAGCTGAAGTGGTCGGACGTAATGGAAGCTGCTCGAACTACCAACCGCAATGTCCCGTGGGACTCTTCGACTTGATTGGAGTCTTTGGTTGAACTGTGAAAAACCACCGCCGCGTTCCAATTCTTGTTGAACAGCTCGATTTTATGCCTGCACTGCCGGTCACCTTCCACGATCTTTGTATCGCGTGTACTCTCTTGATCGACTATTCTGCTAGCTGCTTGCATTTCGAAGAGACGCGAATATTAATGTATCGTTTAACATTTACTTTCCCCTTTCACGGTAACTGCTGGCGATTTCTATGTCGACTAGAAAAAGCCTTGCACCGGTATGTTTGCCCTCTCGAATAGTACGTATTCTCTCTCGAACATTTCTTTTCATTCCCCGTCAACAAAAACGCTTTATTCCTTACGTTGAACTATTTAAAGTGACAGTAAACAACGATTCGAGCTCTCGTTTCCAGTGTCGGCAGGTAAAAGGAAAATCTACAGCAACGAAAGGTGTTTAGGAAAAAAAAGTTGAAGCCGCGATACGAAGTTCAGCAGGTTTTATGCCGGAACTTCGTGAAACCGGCTGAATTTTACACGCGCCATAGATGTAAAGTCCGGGAGAGTTTCGACGGTCACGAAAGTAAAGTCGGATATTTTACGCGTTGCAACTACTCGGAACTTGTAACAAGTTTCATTAGAGATTCAAAGGTGAGAGTGCTTAAGTGCACGTAAGCGAGAATTCCCTCTCTCTTCCTTCGATCTTCTCGCTGTGTATCTACATTGTAGATAATTTTGTCGCTCGATTGCTTCGGCACACTTCGTAGCGCCATTAAAAATTAAAAAAGAAATTTTCAACAATCTTCTGGCAGGGTCGAAAGCGCGGGAGATATATCCTGTAGGACGTTGAGTAATCTTTTAAAAAGTCCTCTGTTCAGGAAGCCGTGCTATAAATCAAGTCCTTCGGATTGCCGTGGAGAGAATACAACCGGGAAACTTTAGCTGAGAAAATCGGCTGACAAATCCCAGCCGCACCAAATCCTAAAATGAATAAACCAACATCCGAAAAACAACTCTGTCCTATTTCGTTCTCCTCGTAAACCCAATCAGATGTCTTACGCGAGCTGACCGTACGATTTTTACAAATAAAAACGAATAAATTACCCAGCATTGTTCCTTGATATAATCGTGTTTAATAATAAATTTAGAATTGAACAGAGTAGCGCAGGTCGGAAGAGTATCGCGAATTCTCGGTTCTATTTTCTTGCATATACCTCGCGAATTTCCACACGGTTGACGATTTTCGATTGGCATGGCGAGCCAGCCAGGGTGATTTTAATCTGTGTGCAGGTGTGTCATCGACGCGTGGAAAGTTCACGAGTCGAGTCCCGATTAATCAGCTCGTTGGCATGCAGCAACTCCACAGCGATTCAAGCTTGATCGGCTAATGAATTTCGAAATTGGCCTGTTAATCGATTTCCTTTACACGCCTCCCTCTATGGTGTACATTATACATAGTGATCGAGGTGGACAAGACTCCGTGACGTGGTTCCAATTTACCCTTCTTTCTCTTATTCTTCGCTTTTGTTTTAGGCAGGATCGTACCTGTCGAATTTGGAAATTAGGGATTCGAGAATTTGGAAGATTTGGAAACGATATGTAAAGCGCCGCGTAAAGTTCGGAGTAAATTCAAACGTTTACAGGTAAAGTTGTATGAAGACTGTTAAGACGATTCAATAAGTTTCGAGAGCTTTCCGACTGGCGCCACGCTGTTTGAATCGGCTCGGAACTTTCGCTCGCTACGACTCGATTAAAGCTCGCGAAACCGAATTCGAAGCGCGAGACTTGGCACATTTTCTCGCCAGGCATGAACGCTCGCTAATATTATTCCGACATCGCGATTCGAAGCGCGCAGAAACGCGTACCGTTGAATATGTATTAATCTCTGTGTCTTTGACAGATTGAGCGTCGGTAGAAATCGTCGATTCACCCTTAGCTTAATAGCTTTCTATTTCCTAGAGAGCGAGTCAAAAATAATACACAACTCGCAAACTGTAAATTTTATAAAACAAAAAAATTCACACGGCGAAACGGTATCGCCTTTGAGACCTGTACATCTGAATTGGAAAATAAATAAAATTTGTCGTACGCGACATCGCGATCAATCTACCGTGGGAAGATGATCCATCATCGAATCTGTTCCTAGTGAACGATGACGAGACAAATCGATGGATCGCGAAACACATAACGAACCTGGCACGTGTTCGGCTTGTTTTACCCCCTGGATACACGCGTTTCCGTTCTTCGAGGGGAAGAAACGGCAGCGAAGAAATATTAACCTTGATTCCGTTTAGAAGTCTTCCTTTCGTTGCATCGAAAGATCAAATCCCGTGTCTCGAATCGTGAAATCAATGTTTCCTTTGGAGACGACACAATCGCACACGTGCGCGAATACGATTCTATCCTAGTAGGTATACGATGTCTAATTAATCGTGCGGTCCGACGCTGTTCCCCTGGTGCAATTCATCTTATCAACCGCGAAGATTGATTAACGTTACACTTCACGATTTCGTTTCATCAGCCTTGTCCCTCTAACAAGCTTGCCCTCCAACAAGATCCAATCGTGACAATCTTGCGACCATTGGCAAAATGAAGAAATCTCGTCCCAATTTTTTTCCCTCTTTCTGACGGAACTTTTATAGCGCGAGGGAAGCGAAGTTGCAAATAAATTTCCTATTAAATACTTGGCAAAGTAAGATATTTTAACGAAGTATCACTAGCAAAGATTCTTTGATGTAAACCGTAAAAGCGGCTCAAGGCGCTCGAAAAGTTTTCTCGGTGAATCTTTTTATTTCGATCGACCTTTGACTTCTAGCTAACACAGTCAACGTAGATTTTCCTTTGAAGCGTACGTTACTTCCGTATCCTGTTCCTCCGTAAGTCGTGACCTTCTATTATCGTACTTTTGCGGTGCCGAACTTCTATCGTCCCGATGATCTTTGCTCGAAATTTTCTTCTCGGAGAATCACGATTCTCTCAGGGAATTTTTAATCGAGGATCAACGTTTCTTAAATATTTCATTTCTCGTTGAAGGTGACCGGCTCTCTCGGTTATAAAAAATTCCCGGTAAAACCAGCTTTTGAGATTTCATAGCTATTAGCGTGTCTTTCTTTAAATGAGACCCCGTTAAAATGAATTCTGAAATATGCATCGTTGTTCGCCGAGTGAAAACTTTCGATCTTCCGTGTTCTAAGCTCGAACGTTAAGTTTGGCGTTCTCAATTTGAACGGAAAGTACGTAACGCGAACCGAAAACGCAGGAAGAATGCAGAAAAAGCTCTGAACAAATTCCAGCAGCAGCGCCACTTTGTTGGTAATATATCTTCCAGCGGCAGCGTTTATTAGAAAAGGAATTTACTTGTACGTCGGTGGTTGCGTTCTTTCCCGAAGTACTTCCTTAGCCGTGGATATTAATAAAAAGGATGAGGAACGAAAGAAGCGGAAGAACACGGATGAGAAATCATGTAGAACGATAAATCTGAAAGTTGAGCGTTGTCTTTCTTGGACCAAGAAAAGGAGGGAAAAATGTTCGATGAATTCTTCCGTGTCTAAGGAAACTTTGATGTTCTGTACAAACTTCTCGAACGAATTTCCGGAAAACAAATTTCCTCTTCCGTTAGGAATCACTTTGTTCTTTAGCTGGTTCGACGAAAACTTGATCCACGACAACGCGGTGGAAAAAGAGAGGGCGGGAGATTGGTCGGGTGATTTCATCGATCGATCGTCGGAGGGAAGTTCGTTAACCAACGATTAAAATATTTATATGGGCGAATTGAATTCGCGTCAGCCAGCATTAATTACTTTCCGCGAATTTCACCGAATAATCCGTCTCTCGGTAATAGCCTTCCATTGATTTGGCTCTCGACGACTCCGCCAAGCTGAAATTTGCATATCGACTGGAGAAATTCGCATACAACCCTGGCGAGAGTCTACGAACTCGCGAGCTAAGGATTCTTTGGTCCTCGGGCTGAATTTATCGGGAAATCACGACCTTCTAAGATCGTGCCAAGAAGTCTGCACCGAACACGGGTAAACGAGCAGATATTGCGATTTTATGCGGCCTAAGAAGCGTTAAAGGGCATCGAATTCGATTTCGTAGGTAACACCTTTAAATTCCGATTTCGTTCGATCGGCACCGTTCAGAAAGAACGAGACAAATAGGATAGGTATCGCGCGGATGTCACGGTCTCGACTCGAATAAGCCGGCTCTTGAATGACCCATCATCCGTCGTCCGGGAGTTAAGAGGTGAAACGAGGAGGGTCACCGTGAAAGTTCATTGGAGAATCTAATCAAGCTGAAACCAAGAACAAACCAATCGGATCCGGTTGTAGGCGTTTCAACTTCAAAGAGTTACAGGACATCCGAGTCACGGTGTAACCGCTAAGCTGGCGACCGGTGTATTCCGCAACGATGAGGCAATCTGATAGGATTCAAGTTCGGGTCAGGCTGAAAATAAAGCCGCCGCGGTCACGATTAAACCCTCTTGGTACGTTGATTACCAAACCGGACAGTTCCGGGAGGGTAGCGGTTGGCTGGCGTTTCTGGCCAACGGGAAACGAAAATCGATGCCAGACTCTGTCAGTTCATTTCACTCTTGATGCCTCGATTTTTACAGTCAATCAAACATCACGATTGTTCGAGTGATCCTCTATTTGTAATACAATTTATAACGAGTTATCGACCGCCCGATAATAATAACCGTATCGATCTTCGAACGTTTAATTTCCAATTTTAACCGAAATTACGCCGATTCGAACTGGTTTCGCGATGCGGTTCCTAACTAATACGTAATCAGGTAACCGGAATGGAAATCTTACCTCGATGTTTAACGAGATCTCTTCCAAATAACCATCAGGGATTACCGGTATGAAAGAAACGAAAGAGAGGTACATGCGACGAATCAAATACGAAACAAGGAAGAGAGCCAGGAACGGTAATGGTATGATCGAGGAAGGATACGTCCTGATATAATCGAAGGAGAAGATGGAAGCGCGAAGGAGAAAAGAGCTCCATTGGAAACGATATTTCAATCTTCGTCCCCGACCGCCTAGCTTCCTTTGTCTTTTTTTTTAGAGTTTGCGAGGTAATCCGCATATCGCGGTGAACGGCGAATAGATTTCGTTTAGGGACGAGTTGTAAGCGAGGGTTGGCACGACGATGAAAAGAGAAGGTAGAGGACAAAGACCCTCCGGGATGGTTGGGGTTGATTGTAGCCGGTCGAGCAGACCAGAGAGAAATTGCATTTCCCACCGCGTATATCTACGAGCCTTGCGTCATTTCGTTTAAACAAACCGCGTCCATCCACCGCTGCCAACAGCCATCCTTTCCAGCCCGTTTCGTCTTTTTGCTAAACCGCCCCCGCCGGTCTATCGTTCTAGGAAACCACCGAACTTTCATTTGCCGGAACCGTGCTCTACTGCCACGGACACTTTGATTACGATGCCGCAAACGATTTCTGACGGTCGAAAGCATCGTTGTATCTAGAGACATTTAGGGTGTGGCAACTCCAGGAAAAGAAAGGTCGTTGATCGTGGAGGTGTAACGCGTTCGATTCCTACGATGGAAAGGGTCTAACCCTATCGTTCAAATTATTTTTATCGAGCCGAGAGCGACGACGACAGAGTTTCTTTCTAAAAAGATCTAATTCTATTATATTAATTTGACACTGGTCAGCGGTGGTGAACAGTGGTATTGAATAGACTGGCAATTTGGTAGCAATTACCTAAGATGAAAGAAATAACGTGGAGCAATTTCAATTTTAATTTCGAACAGGAGACAAAGCAGGATGGAAAGTATTCGGTGAAAGGTAATGTCCGTCTCATTTCGAGCGAGTTCCGTGCCAATGATTGGACTAAAAGTTTTCCCACACAGACAGAGGAAGCGGGAACCGGGAAAGTTAATCTACGACAAAATTACGATCTGGGAAGTTCACGGATGACAAAGGCGTCGCGACGGGCGTCGATGATTGCGCGTTAGTTAGCTTCCGTAACGAATGTGCTACATCGGAACGCGATTACTTTTTAGAACGAGCGCTTTTAAACAGGAAGATTTCGATATGTAACAAGCTAACCGAGACATTAGAGATCAGAGAATGAAATCCTTGAGAAAGAATTATTGCCAATAAAAGAGAGCTTTAACTCGCTAACTGGAATCGGCATCCATGAAAACGAGGATAATTATCGTGAGCAATCGATCACGACAAGGAGTATCGATTCCGAAGGGTCATTAACGATTGCAATGGGTCGAAAGTAATCGGCCTGTGGATATCTTTTTTTTTCGAGCAACGAAATTCTTTCTCGAGTCGTCTTCGTGCTACTAAGCATCGATTATTTCGAGAAACGACCTACTCCAAAACGTTCTACGGTTTCGACGACGGATTCGAGTTGATTCGCGAAAGGAACGATCGACTCCTCGACTTCTCGGTTCGACGAGCAATATCATTTCGTCGGCAATTGCATATTTCAGTGGCTGCTTCGAATTTCCTCTTACACCGCGGCTACAAAACTAATTTCACCGTGAATTCGTAACATCCACCTTCCGTTCTACGATTTAAGCGTTTGATCGTGCGCTAACTAAACACTGATGCTCTTTTGATCGTTAATTGCCGGGGAACAGCGCCCGGTGCAATGATAATGAGCTAACAATCGGCAACTTACCTCGTTTGTTGTAACTATTAAATTCCCAAGGTAGTAATATAGTTTAAAACGCTAAGCGGATTACGTTAGAACCGCTTTCGTGTTATGAATAGTAGCCTACCGTGTATTTTACGTGGCTCGATTGGAAATAATATCTGTCTATTCGATAAAGAGCCAATTTGATAGCTGGCAGTTTTACGTTCGCTATAGTGGCTACTTTTATTACTCTTCTAAGACATATTAACATCCGCCATTCGAAGCACGTTTCCTGCAGTATTACCCTCGTCAGCTCTTAATCCGATATATCTCTCTGGAGATTTTTCTCTTACAATTAGAAACGAGAAATGATCGTTAAATCCGTCATCTCGAAATCGACAGTCTTCGTTATTGGACTACGGATATTTACCAGAATTCGTGGCCTCTCCAAAGTCAGACATCGAATTAAAACATTTTACTTCGCCTCTCTGTTAGTCAAACTTTCCCTTCGAATAAACAATATGCTTAATATATGGAGAATGTGAAAGTTGACAAAATAAAATATCGTTGAAATTCTTTTTGAGCCACGATCGTCTAAAGATTGTCAATTCACGAAACATCCCTTGCGCGTCTAAATCGTGACATAGACGATTTCTCAAGCGTCTCCGGCAAACAACCGGTGGATTGCATATTTCAGGATTCCCTCTCCATTTCTGGCGACAGGTTCAATCCCAAATTTTCCAGAATAACTCTCTTTTCCCCGTACCCGCACCGTAAGCCCTCTGAGTGGACCAAACCTACCCTCTTCTTCCACGTCCGTTACCCGTTTAACACGTCCAGTCCCAGACGCACACTTTACAGAATTAGCTTTGTCAGCCCTTTAACCAAGTATGTACAGAAGTGCTGGTGGCTGCAGATGGTGAGGATACAAGTGAAACCCCGATTTCAACCCCCCTTGAACTGGCCAACGGGAATTGAGGTCGAGTAAACGCGTTTCGTCGCCATTGGACTCGCAATCCCCTCTTTTTTCCTTCTTTTACCAAATTTACCCTTCGAGTTCTTTCTGCTCGCACACAGTAAACAAGCGTGTTCTTCTTTGAAATCTCGTTTGGGCGATAAATTTTTGGTACAAAATGTAAATTTAAGGAATTTTATGGAGGGCGAAGGAAATATCAGACAATTAGGAAGGAATTTTCCTCTCCGATGGAAATATTTGAACGAGAATTCGAGTAGCTGTTCGAGTTATTCTGAACGAAATTGTCAAGACTTAAATTGTAAAGACATGATCAATTGACAAACGACTTGTTGCAATACAGAAAATTAGCATGAAAGATTAACCTATTATTCGCAAGTATATAATCGAATTTGTAATTAAAGCGTTCACCGAATTATCGAGTGATTTCAGCGAATAAGTATTTAAAACATTGCGAATGTTGTAAATCGAACGAAAACGCACTTCGTAATGACAGTGTACCGAGTCATAAAATCTATGTACGTTTCGAAATCCGTTAGTTACCATAGAAAAATCAAAGCTAAAGCAAACTAGAAAAGTAATTACAACGCGGAGGATTAAAAAATGGGTGGATACGCGTATAAGCGAAAGAAGAGAAACCGAAATAGGGCGTGCGTTATCGCAAGGTTCTCTTTTGGGCCGCGATCTCGCTGAAAACGACCCATTTCGTAATACCATTTCTCGTCCAAAGACAAAGAAAAAATAACGAAGTGGAAGCAGAAAGAACGCGGGAAAAAGTATGAAAAATCTGGGAAAGAGAAAATTTTGTTCTCTTTCCCTCGGCGCCAGGCTAATTTACTAGGCGTATTAACTTACCCCAAAATGTGTACACGCACCTGGCGGTAACGCGAGCGTGATTCTTCCGGCTGAAAGTAATTTCTCTTGATAATAACCACGTTGGACTGACGACTCGCTCACGTGAATTACGGCTTCGTGGCCGGCTCGACCGGAATAAACGCTTACGGTACACTTTTTCCTCGTGATCCGCGCCGCGGAAAAAGGACCACGCTAGACGGAATTTTCTTTCGCGTCTCGTTGCTGTGTCGACAACCAGCGTGACACGGCTGGATCCTGGAAAATACCGTTAGCACCTTTAATATTCCCTGTCCAATTATTATGACCTCGCACGCGGAACGCATTAAAATTCTACCGAGTCGTTTAAAACAGAAAAAGCGAACATTTTTTATACTCGTGTACTTAAGAATCTTGTGTCAACCTCGCGCAAGCGGTTTCGCAAGAAACGCGCTTCATAAAAACGCAACTTCTACGCGGCAGATGAATTTTGAACGTGTCTGTTTCGCGTATGTACATCCGAAATAGTTTCGATAATAGAACGAGATGAAATTCGTTTCATAAACATTGATCGATTGACTGGGACAAGCGCTGTCCACGAATCGAGTATCGTTTTTTTAATCACGAAATGCTAGGTGATCAATTTCTCAAATGAAACTCTCTATTGTAATTGAATGTTAGACTGACACGAGCAATTTCGAAATGAATTGATTTATAACGTTGAAAACGTGAAAGGGCCGGGAGGGTAAATTATGGGACATTGAGAGGTGCATAATGAATTTGTAAATTTACCTGGGCGTGAAATAATTTGAAAGCATCGTTCGTACGTGCTTATCGAAGGTGTTTGAAGGGTTAAATCCGAAGGAAAAGTGGTCGATCGTTGGCCTGTCCGACGTTCAGTAAACTCATAATCGTTCCGATTCAGGAGTCCTCAAAGCAACCCTCGAAGTTTCGACGCAGAAGAGGAACTGTTTGACGCAGCCTAAGGCAGTTCGAAGTCCCGCACCACGAATTCTGGTTAGGTACTTAATGTTGTTCTACTTGCAACTGCGGTAAGTCTAGGGACGTACTTGAAATCTGTGTAGCTTGGAATTAATCCGTACTCCGGAACCTTGCGACATCAGGCAATCGGTTCATGGTTTCGTTGATCAATTGTAATCCAACGAGGCATCGAACGTCGATAGCTTTTTAATAAATTAATTCGTTCGCGAGTTAACGGTTTTTGACCTACGCGAACGAAATTAATTTTGAACAATAGTTTACCAGTAGATTTTCATAATTCAGGCGAGTTAATTTAATTCTTAAGTCACATTAACCACATCCGTTTTACAGCTGTTCTCTGTCGCCTCCGCCTTCCGTTAGCGAAATCTCCACGGCAAACAAAAGGATCATATCCATTTCCGCAGATCCTAGCTCACGACACCCCCGTAGGGATATATTCTCTGTTCTCGCCAGGCACACACCTTACAAGCACTGCGTAATCCCGTTGTTTGCCAGTCAACCGAAACTCGTCACTTTATTTAATTAGCAACGCCAGGAATGCTTTTACCCGCGGCGAAAATGATAAGTCACGTTTATATGTATAATAGTGGCAAACTGCTGTGACCACTCGGTCGTTACTATTTTAAACGGTTTCATAACGATGCACTGCCCGAATTTTAAATAAAAAGTGTCGCTCCTTTATCGTTTCGCATTCGTTGTTTACTAACGATCGAAACAAGGTTTGATATCCATCCTGTTGATTATTCATTTTGATCATAAATTATGTATGAAAAGAAAGCAAACATTTTCCGCGCTTATTTTCTTCGGACCGACCGTAAAATCCCCGTCTGGTTCTTATTACTCCGTCTCCTTTCGGTGCATGTTAAATCAACGGATCGATAGTTGGAAAACCACAATTTTCCAGTCGAAATCCTCGCGTTAATTATTAATCCTCTTCCATTCTTGTCATCGGGAGTTAAGGTATTATTTCCATAAATCTTGAAATTTTGTTTACGAAATCTATAACCTCCCTCGTATATTAATCTTTCCTGATTCTCCAATAATATAAATTTCAATTTTTCGACTCCGAAGGTTTAATTCCCGATTTTGTTATTAATTTAATTCAGGACTTATTTCCATTAATGCGCTATCTCGGATTTTGATCGAAACTCCCAGACAGTAAAAGCGGAGGAACAACGGGGGAGTGGTTAATTTTTGAAAATTTTGACGTCGCCAGCCAACAAAGCCGAAAAGGTTCTCGTTCAAATTAGATGGGTGGGGCTGGAAGTCCTGGATACCAACCACCGGCCGCCATCTGCAAACCGACGGTCGAACAATCTTGGAAACTGCAGCTCGTGCAGCAGGGGTTGCAATTGTTCCACGTTCCAACCCCTGCAACGGAATTCTGTGGATTCTCCTTTTCCTTTCGAGATTCCATTCTCTATTCTTGATCGATGACAGCTAAATAATCGTCCGTGATGACAGAAAACCATTTGCACTTTTCAATAATTTCTTCCTTCCGTCATCTATTTAATTGTAGCTCGAATGAAATATTTAACTCTTGAAGCTTCGAGTGACAGTCTAAACTCGAATATTTCAGTTTGCTCGTGCAGCGAAAATCTTCTAAACTCTGCACCTCGTGCAACGAACTCGAAGCAAATTGCTCTAATTATTCGCTGTTGCTATTCAAACAAACCACGGACAGTGGACGCGCGTTAAACAGAGGGTGTGATAATTATTGATACCGTAAAAACAATTTTCGCGCGCGTTAGCACCGGAATATCGTTTAAATTTCGTGGACGCTGAGACGCGGCGGAAATGAATATAATTATTCTTCTATAAACTACGTTTGTACGAGACACCCGTAAAATTGATTCGTTATAACGCTCGTATTTCAACGGATAATTTTGTTGATAAATTTGAAATGGGTCAGCCTGCATACCGAGTGACAGTGTTCGAAATAAGACATTTCTTTCGCGCATGACAATACATATACGCGGAACGCGAATTCAAATTGACTATGAATAAATTAAAACGATTTCGCGAGTTACCATAGAGAAATTCACGAGCGGTAAATTCGCAGGGTTGCTAATCAATGATGTATCTCAGCAGTTATATCTGTGTAAATGGGGTGCGTGCGTTTCCAGCAGCACAAGTTCGCCCCAGATATCCCAACCCCCGCGGCAAACACAGGGGTAGTAGCTTTGCCGCGTTATTCCAGCGGAGGTTGGCGATGCGACGGGGCCAAAGTCCTCGAGTATAATTACAAGTTCGCCATTGAATCTGGAATGCGCTAAACAACGCAGAAACAGCCGCATTACGATTCAATGATTAATTCAATCTCGAGCTAATGCATACTGATCCGGCCGCGACCGTACGCCGCCGGATCGTTTTAAGCGACCCACGGATGATAAACGCATCCCCTTGTGATCCTGCTAGGGGAGGATTTACGAAAATGGATAGGAAGATGTTCCGGGCATAAATTAATCCTTTAACGTCCTACATGTACAGCATATTCTTTTCTTTTTCAA
This sequence comes from Megachile rotundata, assembly GCF_050947335.1. Classification (NCBI taxonomy): domain Eukaryota; kingdom Metazoa; phylum Arthropoda; class Insecta; order Hymenoptera; family Megachilidae; genus Megachile; species Megachile rotundata. Next base: position 14,332,553 of record NC_134996.1, read on the forward strand.
ATAATCACTGTATAGTGTGCAAGTTTTTAATAAGCTTTAATTTCGAGATACAGTAAAAACAAGTAAAGTAAACGTACGAAGTAAAATTAAATTTATTATATTATTATCTGGGTAAACGTAGTTTCTAGCGTGTAGTTTTATCTTCTTCGTTCGTTACAACGGCATCCCGAGTTTACACGGAAACGCGAATAGCACCGGTTACGATTCATTAACATAGGTAATTACTAGACCACCGCTAACTTCTACGATCTCTTTTTTAACGCTGTCGGGAAGTTTATAAATCGCTGTGACGTTCCAGTACTAGTCGTTCGCGATATTGTTTCGAACAAAAATGAATCTAACGATGTGAATCTCGCGAGTGCTATTGTTAAATCCGAAATTGTAAATTACAAATCAGAATCTTTCATGCATCTCTTGTACTACGTGCACGAATCGATTTGTGATTTTACGTTCTCGTAAAATCACGAACATTGGCAGGCAAACCATAAAATTTCTCACGGATCCGAAACACATAGCACCGCGAAGTGAAACGCATAAAACTGTTGATTTTTCTACGAATGTGTTCAGTATCTTGTCGAGCGTTTCCTGCTTGGCAAACGAGAGAAGTGAAAAAGGATTTTACAAAATGTTAAAATTTCAAAGAAAATTTGTCGCTTCGTAAAAACGATTAGAATTTTTCATTTCATTGAGGTGACAGCTTATTTAACAATAGAAATTGGTCTGTACATCTTGTACGACAATAAATAATCCTTGTGGCTTTCAGATATTTAAGTATAATGTATATTCTCGTGGTATGTTATTTAATGTGGCTATCGAGAGTCTCTGGGGTGAAAAATATCACACAAGGCGTAGCAAGGCACCTAAGATCTGTATCCTTCCCTGACGGGAGCGGCATGGGGGTAAAGTACCAAATAAATTACTAAACAAACGATCTTTGTCGACTAACTCTAACACATACATAGCGTACCATATACTGCTTTTGTATCTTATATCCCTACCAAAATTAGACAACTGCGTTTACAGATATTCATGGCAATCGGACTACCTCTCGATATCCCCAATAAATCGATTCAAGTTTCTTTCTATTTTGAAGCAAATTACGGTCTGCCAGACTGGAATTCCAGCTACTACCTGGACGATCATTTTGCAAAGCGGAGTTTGAATCGACGACTGGCATACGAAGTTATTGTAAACAAGTTAGAAAGGTAAAGACACTGATCAACGGATAAAAGCATGGACACATACGTTATCTTTCTCGTTGATACCAAAGCTTAGGTTTCTCTGGAGAAGGCTGTCTACAAAAAATGATTTGTGAAGTCGCAAACAATCCGTTGACCAACAATGGAGTTATCGGTGATGTACTACAAATTTTACTCACGTAAGTACCGATCTGATGAATTTTTTAACTTAATGAGAAAAATATTATAATTGAAGGATGATTATCTTTGTACACATTTTTTCGCAGACCATCCTCTTCAGAAAATGAAAACCTTCCCAGTAAAATCACCGAGGCTGAATACATGGAAGACTGTAATAACCAGTACAAAAACTGTCCCCAAAGCCCATTAGCTCTGATAAGCCATCAGAATCTTAATGGAATTAGTTAAACACGCCATAATATTTAATGTAATCTTCGTTAATCGTTAATTTGGACAGGATAAACTACCGGAATGAATAATAGACGAATTGCTTTTTAGATAAATAATGTTTTATAATAAGCATAAAGCTTAAGTAGTAATCGTCGCAAAGAAGTAATTAAACGAAGATACTTTACATACTAAGTAATGAGCGTCTAAATTACTCTTCGTAATTTTGAGGAAATAAAGCTTGTTCTACAGGCACTGTAAATGATACAAATATCGAGAGATGGTAAGGTATCGTTGCATTTACACGAGTGAAATAAAGTATATTAAATCATACATCTTGTTAACCGTTGATCGAATTACAACGTCAAATTAATTATAAATTGCAATAAACACCAGGTTTATTAATATTTCACTCGTGCAAGTGCATCATAAATCCAGAGCTTAATATTAAATACGCGTGATTCAGGAACTAAGTCGCTTGGATTTATGAGTATTTTAACATGTGTTTGCGAGTACAATCGATAATTATAGGCAATTGTAGAATAAAAAGTAACAGTGAGAATCCATTTTAATTAATCTCAAATCGACATTGCATTCAGTTGCGTGCCAAATAAATTTTATGTACGCGCATACCGATGGACACAATTATTTTCCAACAATTTTATAAAGGTTCTCCAATCCAATTGAAAATAAATGGAATTTAAGGTAATCCAATTACTACAAATTAAGTGGTACCTAACAGCCATACACAATGTTTCCAACACTTGTAACGTCACAATTTGTAAAATTCGCAAATTTGTACGTAGTGTGCGTTTCAATAGTTTTCGGTCAAACAGTCTGTAATGAAACTGAGTAAAATCGATAACGCTCGTAAGAATTTTGCGTTAGAAATTCGGTTGCCATATTCGCAGTTGCTTTTCATAACGATACATTCCACATACATATAATGCATGCTTCCCTCGCACGATAAACACGTGAATACAAGTGCAACGCTTAGGACAGAAAATTTTGCGGATACAACACGTTAAATGCGTTCAGAAAATCAATCGATTTGTCGGATCAATTGCTTGGAATTAATTAAATGCAGTACGCCTTGCTTTCGTGCAATTTAACCAAAATTTTCGTGATGTATAAACATGTTTAATGATCTGAACGAGTAATTGGCAAGTTAACGCTTTTCCAACAGACTGTTTAAAGAAAAGTATACACCGTAACAAAGATGGTATACTCAACTTCGATATTTTGCTTAATTAAAATTACCAACTTCGAATAACAACAATTTGAAATTAAAATTTGAATTCCTACAAGTTAAAGGAACACCCCTAGATCGATCAATTGACAAAGCGTTGACGTCGATGAAATTATTATTATTGTTTCTCCATGTTCTTCGCCGGAAAAGGCAATGGTGCTCTGTCTTCGTCCCTTCTATGTAGAAGATAACGAGAAACGTTTTCGTACACAACAAACGTGATGACGGTTGCTGGGGTCACTCTGGTCAGATTCGCGCTCAAGCCCTTGTAATAGCCACGCCAACCCTCATACCTGCAATTAACCACCAGCAATACTATTTTGTTATTTTGCTCCGTGTCTATATCGCGGTTGCTTGTGTTAGGCTATTTAACTGACTATAGTAGTTTAAGTCTCATTCGCACCAAAATGTTTGAACCGGCGTACGATTCTTGTCGTTCTTTTTGTATCATAAAACCATCCTTTAAAAGTAATCGTACGTCATATATTAAAAAAAAAAAAATAATATTAGTAAAGATCGAAAATAATTGCTTTGTTAGTTGAATCACTTATCACTTTTTAAATATGTTAATTCGACGACAAATGAAATAAACGGATAAGGAGTTTCTGAAAATCCAAACAGTTCCAATTCTACACAGTTTATTTCTAAATCAAATGTTTTTTTGCATCGGTTCGATATGTCACGTAGAGTACACATACAGCGTTAATATAATACGTAACACGTCCAAAAATCGTACTGCTGGTGGTTTGACAAAACGATCCGCCTATTCGTAATTATATCCACATGTTCACATACACGCAAACACACGCACGCAAACGCAATGCCTCTCCTTACATATTGCAGTGCGTTATAATTGTCTGTGGACCCGCCACAGCATTCCAATTTATTCGTAAAAATATTTATAAAGGGAAAGAAGAAAAGAACTGCCACGTAGTTGCGCTTAGAAATGATCATTCGATTCGAAGAAAAATATTTGAACAATTAATTGGAGAAATCCGATCCTTTATCATGACCATCCATAGAAATATTCTTCTTCGAATTATTTCTACAATCGTTATGCACAACCGTACAAAATTTTGCGTCACTACAGATTCCAAAAAAGGGATGAAATATAAAAGCAAGGGATCTCCGTTAAACGATAAGCGAAAGATCCTCCATTATCTAACAGTTAATGATTTCACTGTAAAATAACTAAGTGTTTTTTTTCTGGTGTTTATCAAATTTGTTATAAAGTTATGATCAATAATCTGCATAAATAAATATGTATTTGTTGAAGATTCCAATGATATTGAGTGTTTTATTGCTACGCTTCGGCTGCTTCGAGTGCCAGACTCTGCAACAACAAACTTTGCAACGTTGAGTTATTTTTCTTTTTTATTAATTTTTCTATTTCTTTCAAATTGAGGTACTTATTCATTGCAACGGAAGAAATGTAATGATGCCCACATAACGATGAACTTATAGACATTAGCATTTCTACGCACAATTATCATCAACATTTTCAATTGAGATTATAATCGACATAAATATAATCTGTCTATGAAATTCAGTTTTAATTTTACATCTTTCAAGACAAAGTTGTATTTCTCGCGGTTATATTTTTCTTTACATTGAAGTACAATATTCAAATTAGAATTGCTCTTAATCAAGATATAGATAACATTAATTTATGCTAATAAGAATTATTAAATATAGTTTTATCTTAAAAATTATTACGTGTGATATATGTATTTGAGTGCCAGCCCGAATAAAAATTATTTCTACGAAAAATAGTTTAATGTTCTTCAAAGATACGTGTTTTCTCCGAATGCTCTTTTAAAATAGCAAACAAAAGTATTCCGCGTACGACTGTCAAATAAATAAAGCGTTAATATGGTTTATTGCCATTTTAAAATTCGTATCGATTATTAACTAGTGCACTCCTCGTTCTCGGAAATAAGTGTAAATAAATTAATATCTATCATTAAAATATCAAGGCATTTATCGTTTAATCGTGTATCAAGTACTGTTACCAAGAACAACGAAACTATTTCCAATAATATCATTTGTTCAAGTGAGTTGCCTTTTTCCTAAGAGAGTCCTCAAAAGTATTGTCTAAATTAATTGAGCAGCTGTATCCTTTACAACCACAAAGTAACATTTCTTTTCCACAAATTACGCTATTATAATACACTTATATAGTTAGAGAAATATTCAATGTTAACTAACAATGCTACTTTCTCGATTGACATTTGCCAATTTAACGTAAACAGCGACACGGCGGAAGCATACACAAAGATGCTATTAAAACACGTATTGCTTTTACTATCTGCACGAAAGTGTACTGTATAAGAAAATAATAGTTTTTTCTTTTTAATAATACTGCTGTAAATGTACGTTCATCTAACAAAATTCCAAAATACAATTCGTACAGGCTGTCTTAAATACAAAATTAAAAAAATTATTCGTTGATCGATTACTACTGAAAAAATGATAAAAAACAACTTAAGAGCTGGGAAAATTCAGTATCAAAGCAAAATTGTGCCTCGGTAAATTTTTAAAATATTTAAAATAAAAGTAATACGCTCCTTTACTTGCTACGTTTTAAAATTTTAGATTAACATAATCTAAGAAATCAATCCGAAGACATATTAGCAAATGTTTCATAAATTACAATAATTAAACAAATATTTGGTGTCACGTGTATAAGGTATGGTGTTAAGCCTTTATAAAAACCCTTAATTCCTTCTGACCTCCATATCGATTTGACACAATCAACGCTGCCGTTGTAATGATGATGATGATCTTGAAGACGTGCTCTTACGACTTGATAAGGATAAGTCGTTGCTGCTGCGATTAATTTTGAAACTGCCGCGAAGAAGATATATTCCAGTGTACTCTGCAAAGAAATAAACAACTTGTACATATTGCACAAGAGTACTTCATGCAATTCATGAGTATCACTTATCAAACTTACCAACTTAGAATCGATCGGTGCATTCAAATACTCATTGTACCAATTTTTCAGCTCTTCATACACCATGAACTGAATGGCACCATGTGAAACACCAAACATTCCAGGAATGAAGCCCTATTAACATCCCAAAGTGAAAAAATGCAATTAAGACCATATAAATGAATTGTTTCTGTTCTTCTGATAGGAACTTCAGCTTACCCTATACAAGCCTCTAACTCCTTCGGTTCTATAAATTTTTCTAATTGCATCTACCATTCCATTATACCGTAGTGTTTCTGGAAGATGTTTATCGTCCATATACTGTAAACACAAACGTGTCTTTACTACCCACAATGGATTTGTCATAACTAAAGTAAGAATTCCAGCATCTGCTGCAGCGAACATATGCATACAGGGTCCCAAAGACTTCTTATTGTTTCCCCCATTGATCCAAGTTTTAATGGTATTATAGCTAAACAGAAACAATGGCCATATATTAGAGATTGTGAAACAACTTCAGAAAAAGACAAATGGAAGCTGTTCAAGATACTTACAAAAAGAAATAGCAGCCCCATGCACCACCAGAGCCTAGAACATTCGGTGTTACACCTCTGTAAAGTCCCTTGATTCCTTCAGTCTTAACAATTTGCATAACTGCGCTTTTAAGGCTTTTGTACTGTGGACCCGCGTGTATATGACCATCACTGACTATAAAGAGAGAAGAAATAATTTTTAATGAATTACCAAAACAAAAATTTTGTGTGTAAATTTTGTAGAAGCCAAACTATTGTGTCCGAGACTTTTGTTCGCTGTTTCTACTTGAACGATAACGGGGAGGCGCGCGATAAACGAAATCTAATAACTTTTTCTTTCATCGCGTGTCACGGTTTATCTGTAGTCTCGTTCGCCACGCGATTGCTTGGATCACGAGTGAAAATCATATTTTATTTCTTAACGATGTTACATTCCTTGAATGTTCAGAATAAACAGCAGCGTATAATAGTATTCTAAACTGCCTTTACAAACACCGACGAAAAGACGACAATATTATTGACATGCACAAGATGCTCTTGTTATGACAACTTATCGCTCTGTTAAATATTTGCGAATACTTTAATCGGACGAATTATAACATTGCAAAATTTTATTAACAAGATGATAAGGACGTATATAACGATAATTAAACTACCGTTATTCTGTCATCATCACCGATGTTTTATGTTTATTACCATACGGTTACACATCGTATCGCTATGCGCTGTATGACCGTACGCACCATATACGTATATTGCTAGAAAGTATAAAATGTGCGCTAAAAAATTTGCATAAAGAAAAATGCGTATTTATTTATAATGGAAAAGGAAATTAATACTACACTTTGAATTTGATCACTGAAAATTATAGCAATGAATTTTAGAAGTAAAATTGTTTTTAATTATAGAAGGACGTCAGAAATGACAAATTTGTCAGCTTTCTCGTCCAACAATTTTAATCGTAAGAAACCGCGTTAAAACGCGCGATCGTTCAGACTCACGTGCTTCTGACGCAATCCGCTGAATTTCTTGCTATTTGGTGTTTAGCCAACGAATTTTACGACGAAAATACATTGGTAAACGAGCCTCTTTCGTTACAACCTCATCAGCGTTTTAATGATAACGAAATCGAAAGCTAAGATGAATAAACTTTCGAAGTTCGTCGATAGATGCACGAACTTGAATACCGGAAGCCCTTTTGATAACGAACTAGATGACTACTTCGAACGAGATAAATCGATTTCTTTTCATTTGATGTTATGTTTCATTTTAATCGTTTTATTGTTAACTGGATCGAGTACTTTTCATTGTAATTACATATTGCATTATCTCTGCTCAAGATAAATCAGTTAACTATAAAAGAAGTAATTAAATAACGAAAGCAGCGTAGAGTTACAATCGCTGTGAGTCAACACTAAATTTCGCAAGTACGAATAAGAAACGCTTTTTATCTCGAAGAAACCACAACAATTTCTACTTTCCACTCTCGACCGTAATCGAAAATGGACCCGCTTACTTTCCATTTCGTTTTTGCCAGAATCACGTGGCTCAATCATCTCATTTTTTTTCTACGCGTGTCAAGGTCATATGCAGATGGCGGCATTTTCAGATATTTTGATAGACAATGAAAAAACTTCTTTCACTTATGTTAATTAAAAATTCGTATCATAACAACGATAACATGTTGACAGAAATATTTTAACAACTTCGTAAATTTCTTCGTCTACCGATTACAAGTTCCGGAAAACGCAAATTATTCCAAATATATTTTTCTTATTACATTGCTAGATAAGAGTACTTATAGTAGAATGTCATAGCGATACCTCTTTTTATTTGGTATTGCCTCGCGCTAAGAGGAAACTTTTAATGTCATTAATTAAAAGAAATAATAAAACTAACATTGAAAAACATCACTTCCTCTCATATATATTAAAATATTTATGTATTTTTAAAAGACCATGACACGAGCGAGCTAAGTTAATCGATAACCGCGTGCTTCTAGCCCAGTCGAAAATACTTTTCTCGATTCTTCTCGATAACGCCACGTGCTTTTGCTCGGCTGACCTTGTTGCCGAATATCGATAGAATCGTCGACCCAAAATGTTATTCAATTTCGCAAATATTTCATTTACACTTATCGCTCGCAAACATTTCACAAAATCTATGCTATTCCTAACTCTACATTTAACAATGCAAATATTTTTGGTTTAAATATATTTAGTGACTAACGAGACTTGTTACGTGACTACTTCCTAGTTGATTTTACTTAGCAAGTTGTTCGGTTATCGCTGATTATGTCGTTGCAAATGGCGTATTTGAACTAAAGATGCCGATATCGATAATATCGAAATGTTATCGACAATCCGATAATAAGACGAATGGGAATGACTGAAATAGTATCTAACATATCATTCGCATCTATTTAGTATTATTTAAATTTCTAACCTAACCTAATTTGGTATATAAATATATCATGTAAATCCTGGTGTCTGCAAAAATTAATTGTTCCCTTTCGATTAGAAATGCCACTTGCGATGTTTCATCGACTGGTTGGTACAACTTTACAGTTACTGTACACGTTCTATGTAGTTCGACATGTCGACAAGTAGCATCGATCGAAAAGAAAATGGTCAAAGAGGCGAATCGTACGGAAGAACGGACCCAAATAATTTTCCGTGTCTTAGTCAGCGAAACAAATAATTAACTCGTACACCACGTGTATCGCGGAACAAATCGAACGCATACCCGCCATTTGCTTCGAGCAAACGTTATGCCGTCAACGACGAAACAAATTCGCTTACCTGCAAATCTGGTTTTGATCAAGTCCAGCGGATGCAGCATCAACGTTGATACTACACCACCAGATATGCCAGCAACAAAATGCTCGTATCTGAAGTGGCTTAACACGGGCAAAACGCGAGTGGTGCCCGGCGTACCACTGGACTTCATTGCCGACATTTTTCCCGTGTCAAGCAGTTCGTTGTTCGCTATCGATCTGTTAGCGGAAAATCCACTTGCATCCTTCTCGGCGCTAGCAATGCTCGCCTCCACTCTTCGGCATATCTCTTGATCCGCACCAGGCAGTGTCGTAGGATTAACGGTAACGTGAGGCACGATTATATTCGCCTACACGATTTTATTCTATCGGCTCTTCTTCTCTTTCTCTCGCTTGCTCCTTTAAACGATTACGCAACGCGATGAAATGTCATACGCACCGAACACCAGCATATTATGCACTCAACTGACCGCACTAGATGCTCTGCGCATCGTTTCATCTGCATGCTTCGAATATAGCGCCCTCTATCAGAATAAGCGCGCGCATCTACGCGGCAAATACGATTCGAATTATGATTACGTGCCACGCTCCAGGAACTGTTTAATTGTATATTAAAGATTCTCTTGTTTTACGATTACTAAATTACTTCGTATAGAAGTAGTATAAACTGAAATTGAATATTCGATAGGGACAATATGACTGGACATGATTTAGGCTTTCAGTATGTATAAATAATAAAAAGAGTACAGAGAAAATAAACATAAATCTGCAAATATTTATTCGATTCTTAAAAAACATTATGGACGTATCGATTAACTAATTTTGCAGAAAGTTACCGGATGCGACGAGTTCGATAAGCTATTGCTTATCTTTTGGATTTCTGATAGGGCGGGATATGTATTGGTGATTGGACAAAGTATTTTTTATCCGCGGTCACGATAGTATATCGCAGTTAGCATTCTCGCTTTATCCTGCAACAGTTTGTGAACCGATCGATTCACGTCACCCTCTGATATACCAAGTGTAATTGATAACAAATTTCATTAATTGCTAAAAGTGTATTTAATTAACATATGTTGAGTGTATTTAAATCGAATACAAATTTTCTAATTAGTCGAATACCGATCCGATTCCGCGTTAGAATTATTTCTATCAAGCATAAAATGAAGAAACAGTGAGTAACTCTAAAACAATGAATCAGGTGCTTCGAATTTGGCAAATGAATTAATAAAGAAAATCAACTGAAAGGGAAAAGGAAATTTGTTCATCGGCAAAACATTGGTTCTCAAAACCTTGATTGAAATGGTAAGAAGTTTTCTGACTCAATTTATTTTTACATTATACAATTTAGTTCTGACCAGTAAGATGTTTGTTCTAATAAAAAAATTTCCAATTTTTATTTTCTATATAATATCAGGAATTAATTATCTTCGCTCTAACTTGTTTCCCTCTGAATGAGAAATCACAATATTGCATATGATCAATGCTAATCCGCTTCCTTAATGTATTCAATGGCGAAAAAAATTAATTCTAATTCTCGCTCGTAAATGACCAGAATTATTAATAAAAAAGGAGCATAATAAATCCGGTTTTAAATGAGTCTGGCACTGTGAAAAACAGTGCTATTTATAAATGAATAGGTATTTGTTATTTGAAATAAAATTTAAAAATTTGTATACAGAGTAACTTGCATCGATATGTACTGATTTTACGTCGCGAAGTCACGATTTCTTGTGCTTCTATAAATGTTATAAACATGAGAACATACATAAATCATGATACAGTTTCATTACTTGCATATATAGATCGTACTATTAGCACGATACACCTAGAGCCTTCTCAAGTTCAGTTATATGTTACACGTCAAGTAGGTGTGTATCTATCAGCTGCAACACAGTGTTTAACAGTTTTAAACTAAGCAATTAAAAAGTAAACGAATTCGATGTGGAACTGTTTCGATGGAAATTGGTACACCAATAAAACGTATGCGAGGTATCTGTGCCTTTTGGTGAGTAGATTGACATGTGTTCGGCAGAAATGAAAGTCAATGGTAACTCATCGTGTACATCACTGATTGTTCGTTCGTTTATTAATGTTCTTATCTTGATACGTCGGTCGCTTCCAGATTTACAAAGTATACATTATATTCTTTATACTAATCTTCGAAATTGAACAACTTTTCCGAATCAGTCCAGTTTCAAAGCGACCGCAATCATGTCGTCGTACTCTTTCTTATGAATAACTTTGCTACCAGTCGCAGGAGATGCCGATGGTGGTCGACCACCGTAAACAACATCTTCTATACGTATCCCAAGTGCTAATGCTACCCTGTCCCTTACGTAACTAAACGGACCTTGATTCTTGTGCTCTTCCTGCAACCACATGATCTAAAGAACAAAAAACGTGTTAACTTTTTAATGGGTAGTGCTCATAGATAGAATCAATTAATTTAGGCGAAAAATTTGTTCGATACATGTAAGATGAAAGTGCGTACAAAGTCCAAATTTTTGGAAAACATTTAATACAGGAAATGCGTTGATTGATTGAAATCAGTGAAGTGTATGAAGGCTTAAAATACGAAAGATTAGCTAGAAATTTTTTAATGAATGATAAATTTATTTACTTTAGAATTAGGGTATTTCGCCATTTCCTGGGCAAGGAGGTGATACGGAAACGGACAAAGTTGTTCGACACGAATGATCGCTATTTTATCTTCTAATTGTTTCCCTTGACGTTCCGCCAGCAAATCATAGAACACTTTTCCAGTGCAGAGCAGAACCTTTTTCACGTTCCCTGGTTTCACCATCGGATCTGATAAGACGGGCATGAACGAGGTACCGCTTTCCATTTCTTGGAAAGATGACAAAGCCATAGGATGTCGTAGTAAAGATTTAGGAGTCATAATTACCTAATTAGTAACAGAAAAACTGACACAGTTTTACGACAAGATTTCGGGGCGAGAAAAGACATTCGACAGTCGATAACTTAGTGAAGGGTTAGTTAAAAACGAGTTAATATTAACATATATATCTAACCAGAGGTTTTCGAAAAGGCATAAGAATCTGGCGGCGAAGTGCGTGGAAAAGATTAGCAGGAGTAGTCAAATTGCAAACGATCCAGTTTATTTCGAACAACTGCCTCGTCATGATTTCCTCGAGAGTTTCATTCCCAGGTGCCCCTGGTTCTGATCCAGGAAGATAAACGCAATCGTCGTCGCAGAGCTTGAGGAACCTTTCGAGTCTCCCGGACGAGTGTTCAGGACCCTGTCCTTCCATTCCGTGAGGTAAAAAAAGGACCAGTCCTACTTGTCTACCCCATTTCACTTGTCCAGAGCATAACAAAGTATCATGGACAACCTAAATATATCATTTTTCTTTCCTTCTTCTGTTTTCAATATTCATGTTCGATTAAAATATACAGATTTTAAAGATAATTCGTGATAAACGAATGAAACTGCGATTAATCCGATAATAATCGATAACGTATTATTTCGACACAAAGAAATTATAAATATCACTTAAATTGGACTTTCTCACGGTGTTACCTGACAAGTGTTCGCAAAGTCGCCGAATTGGGCTTCCCAAATTACCAGAGAATTATGATTGTAGGCTGAATACCCCAACTCAAATCCTACAAGTATTAACGGTATCTTCGTCCACGTTTTATTCAATATTTTTTTCCCAAAACTTACCGCAAACACCGTACTCCGACAACGACGAGTTCGTCACAGTGTACAGAGCTTGTCCAGGGAAAACATTGTGCAAAATGTTCTTGTATGTTTTATCTCTGCTTTGATCATGAATAATGTGTATACGATGAGAGAAAGTGCCTCGTTCGACGTCTTCTCCGGACAACCTTACATGATGGCCCTCTTTCAATAAACTGAGAAACGCCAAGCACTCGCCCATACCCCAGTCTGCTCTGCGAGACTCCGTAAGCTGAGATCTTTTATCCATTACCCTCAACACCTGCGCGTACAACATGAGCTTACTATTGTAAAAGCTAGTGATAGCCTGAACGAGCCTAGAGCTAAGAAAAGTCTAACACTAGGAAAGTGTTAATAATGATACTTGATTGTACTTGATTATGAGCTTCGATGTCGCTAGGAGGAGTAGAAATAGCCTTGCAGATCGCCAGTATGGTGTTCGAATCGATACCGGTTGGCGGTATTTTATTTTTAGGACTCTGATTAGCAAAGAAATCGCTCCATGGTACGTCGTGCCAATCGGTCAATTGCATGGATTCCACCTTTTTTGCTTCCGTGAATTCTGTCTCGCAGTAATCCAGATACTTGTCTATCTCCTGGAACGAGTTGTGAAATAAGGAATTCCGAATAAAACGCAGATTTCTTTTCGTACTTCTTTGGCATACGCTTCGGTGATCACTCCTTCTTTTAACAGCTTATCGCTATACAGAGTGAGTACATTCGGATGCTGTTTAATACGTTTGTACATCAATGGTTGAGTCAGCATTGGTTCATCCAGTTCATTGTGACCAAATCTTCGGTATCCGACGATATCTAATACAACATCGTTGTGGAACTCTGCCCTGTAATCACTGGCAACTTTGCTACAGTAAGTCACCAAATCCGGATCGTCGCCGTGTATGTGGAATATGGGGGCATTTACAACACGTGCTACGTCTGTACAATGTGCACTAGATCGAGAGTACCTTGGATCCGTAGTAAAACCAATCTGAAATTCATCGAAGCAAGTGAAATCGTCGAACCCAAAAAAGTTTGAGATGAAAAGAATTACTTGATTATTAATCACAACGTGGATGACACCACCAGTGGTGTATTGTGGCAGATTAGTTAAGTGCATCGTTTCGTAAACGATACCCTGACCCGAGAAAGCGGCATCACCGTGAACCAAAATTGCTATGGACCTCTTACCATCTAGAACGATCGACAGTTTAATTTTTAAGCGTTGATTACTTAATAAGATTATACGTACCCGTGGCATCGTTTTTTTCTACTTGCTCGGCACGAACACGACCAACAACCACGGGATCAATGGCTTCCAGATGCGAAGGATTTGCCATTAACGAGACGTGCATTCTTCTGTCAGACCTGCGAACAATATCTTGTTCAACAACCTGAGTACATTATTTTTCGCTCGCATTCATAAAGATTGCTTCACCTTTCAAGTTTTCGCTCCACGTAAGTTCCTAAATGATACTTAACATCACCGGAGCCAAAACCTTCGAAAGCGATCGGATAGAATTGCGTCAATAATTGATGCAACGGCTTGAAGCAAACGTTGATTAGGGTGTTTAATCGTCCACGATGCGCCATTCCTATCACGGCAGTCTCTACCTCTACAAAATAACGCGGAATGAGAGCAATTGTTTGAGACAGATTGCGCCGTAATACCATGCATAGCTGACGTTTCCAAGCATTCTACCATCGCTGGTATGAAAGCTTCGCAACCCTCCAGACCGAACCTCTTTTCGGTGGGATATTTTTTGGCCAAGAAGCTTTCAAACGTAACTGCTCTCATGATATTCAGCCAAGTGAACCTTCTGTGTTCAACAGGTAGGTCCCAAGCGCCTGGCACTTCAAATCTATTTCGCAGCCAATCTAACTGGAAAAGGTGGCACAAAAGAATTCCGAGTTAGGGTGATCTTACAGGATTAAAGAACAGAAAATACACCGATGATTTTTTCACCGTGACATGTATTGTTCATTCATAAATCGTACCATATTAAGATCGTGGATATACGTGTACTCGAGACCCAAATGACCACAATAAACTTCGTTTAACCTGGTCAGTATCTCGCGCAAAGTAAGACTTCGTCTAGGTCCACCGATGACGGTGAACGGAGCGAGAGGAAACTCTCTATCCATGTCAGCCTCGGTCATGCCTTTAAGATGCTGTCGCACCACGATCTCGGGTGGTAAATTCGCTGTACCTTTCAGTTTATGTGAATCTGGATTTTGAATACGCAATGGATCTATATCGGCTATCAGATGACCTCGAGTCTTTTATCAAAAACAAACAAAATCAGTTCTTTTATCCGGACTAGTCGAAATCGATACTTCAATACCTGATAGGCTCGAATCGTCGCGTTAATATCGAGGGCTCCGTTTATGTAACTTTCACCCTGCATTTCGCTGTCTGATTTGTTCCTCGAGCTTTGAGATGGGAATGCTACTCCTAGAAATTACGATGATGCTTATAACTAGTAGCAACTAATGCTGTGGCAATAACTGTCGCTACATAGTGCGGAGATATAACGCGATTCAACACACAATCATGCAGTTATCCAGAGCATTAAATCATCGTGGCGATATAACGATCTACCTTGCGGACGAGTCAAATGCGGCGGCGCCAAAGAAGAGGGCGATTCGACTCGTACCGGTGTTGTTTTGACAGCTGTAGTTGTTAACGCTACATCCTTATGAATCAGTTTGAAGAAAGAATCCCACGAGATGTTCACACTTTTCGGATCCTGCAGCCATAACTTGTACAGATACTCCAAGTACTGGCTGTTAGACGTATTCAACACATTGTCGAAATTACGCGTGTCACTGTTGTCGTGTTTGAAGCGAACGATGTGGTTTGGCAAATCGAACACCGTATGGGGTAATCGTTTGCATGCAATGTCACCGGAATGGCATCCATAATACAGACGTAAAACGACGGATCGAGAACGACGACAAAACTGTGGATTCGTGTACATGACCCCATACGTTTCTACTCGCGATAGATGGATCGCAGAAGAGGGAGAACTCCGATTTTCATTGAATTTCGAAATTTATTGACCGAATTTATCGAACTGCATCTCACCTCCGGAATCATTTGACACTTGACTGTTTGCGTTTCGCAACCACTTTCGGACGATAGTCGCACGATCTTCGCGCGAGAAGTCGCGCATTTTTCGAATATGTAATCATCACTTTACATCTCGATGAATATCTAGATTTTTATCTAGAGCGTTTGACGAAATTACGAACAGATGGAAATGATTATTTCTTAAAATTGTTCGTTATCATTGAGTTGTAAAATGATAGTTAATTCGATATTCGTTGACCGTTGCTGTATATTGTGCACGTGGAAGAAAACAGAAACAAACGAATCGATAAATACCGACGCAACTTTTGTGGTCTGTTATCCAATTTTCTAACATCGTCAAATTTCTTATCGATATTTTCTTTCCTATAGAAATGTTTGACATAAACGTCGGTGATTCGATAGTAAAAGATAAGGTACCTTGAGTTGATCGGTTAAGCGCGGGAAACTGGAAAGATGGAACACGTTACTCAACCCATAGATGATTTGGTTAACCTCCCTTATCTCGAAATACAATTGGATATTAAATCTCTCGGTGTGAGAATATGGCAGTTCATTAGAACGAAATGGTTCAAATCCAAAAGGCTTTTGAGAGTTCCGGCTCTTGTGCGAACAGACCATACCTTATCCCACGTGATACTCTTTATCCAAGCAAGTTTGCAAAACTTTTACCGAACAATTAATTTACATGACAGGTAAAGTAAGGTATAGTTTCGAATCGAATAATTTATGTTTTGTATTTGCTTTGTGTTTGCAGGGTAGTGCACCGTCGGTGTACACGGATCACAGAGTTGTAACTATCAGCCCCGACAACGATCCATCTCAAACAATTTTCCCCAGCAATCGTATCGTTTCAAAGAGGGTAAATATGCTTAGCTCATTGTCCACATGTTACATACAATTATTTATCAGCGAATTACTTCGTTTACAGTATACAATATGGAACTTCATACCAAAAAATCTGTTCGAGCAGTTCAGGCGAATAGCCAATTTTTATTTCCTGATAACAGCGATAATATCATTGATGATCACGTCACCGATTTCGCCTATAACTAGCATTTTACCCTTAAGCTTCGTCATACTGGTAACAGCCTGCAAACAAGGATACGAGGATTATCTTCGTCACATATTGGATCAAAGAATAAATAGGAGATTGGTTACTGTGATTCGTAACAAGTGCACACAGGTTGGTGAACAGTTGTACGCTATCGTGATAAAGTCAGTTACGCTTACTTGAAAATCATTCAATTTTCTGTCGTACACCGCATTGATAAGCTATCGATGACTAGACTAGATGAACTTTCGTGTCAGATGAAAGTCGAGATTAGTAGCAGTGCTTGTCTCTTGCATTCTCCCGTATTTACAGAACATTTATTGTGAAGAAATAGTGGTCGGCGACTTGGTGAAGGTGAATCGCGACGAAGATATTCCTTGCGATCTGTTGCTTCTGTACAGCGCTGAAGATTCTGCACGTTGCTACGTAACCACGTCGAATCTCGATGGAGAAACTAACTTGAAAGTAAGATCATATTGCTTTGAATCGTGTCAAATTCCACATATTACAATAATCATAGTTTGTTACCCGTTTAGACATTGCACGTTCCAAAAGTGATCTCAAAAATGAACATGCCGGATGTAGCATCCATGAAAGCCACTATTACTTGCCAACATCCTTCGTCCGATCTTTATCGTTTCCACGGCAAGATTGAAGTCCCGGATCGCAATAACGAAGTAGCCAGCGGCCACTTGACGATCGAGAACTTGTTACTTCGTGGATCAAGATTGAAGGACACTGATTACATCGTCGGTTGTGCAGTTTACACTGGCCAGGATACCAAGTTATCCCTCAATTCCAAGATCAGGAGCAACAAATTCTCTACAGCTGAAAAGTAAGCATCTATTTGTTGAAATGAATCTAATGAACATTCAGTTACGAATTTTGTTGCACTTCAGGTCCATTAATAAATACATCGTCGTATACATTGTGGTATTAGTGTTCGAGATAATGCTGTCGTGCATATTGAAGATCGTATTTGAGCAAACTGCCAAATGGGAAGCATATTTAGATAAAGATGGTACCATCACTGTAGGTTCTTTGGTCACTGATTTTTTAAGCTTCACGGTGCTGTACAATTACATCGTTCCTATATCGTTATACGTCACCATAGGTAAAAAAACATTTCTTGTATTTATGATTATCGTGAGAAACTTATATTTCCAAATTGACATCGTAACAATCGTGTCGTGATTCTAAAGTTAGAGCAATTGCAAAATTCCCTTCATGTGTCATTGTTTGCGTTTGTTATTTAAAACTTTTATTCGTCAATGTCTCGAGAAGTTAATATTGATCCTTTGCTTTGCACGATATCGTAAAAAAGGCGGTCCCTTAGCGGTAGGCGTTCGACATGATCGAGTGCAAAGCGGGTCACCATGTACACGGGGTCAATATCGACCGCGTAAAAAGAAATCGCTCAAAATCGCGTATGAACCGAGGGACAAATGCAATTCTCTTTCCAATGCAATCATTCGAGTATCTGATCGATTCGTTTATTTTTCTTTTTTTTTTCAAATTCAACCGTGACTGACGAGCTGCGATCAATTGTTCTCGTTGCAGAATTACAAAAATTCCTCAGTTCATTTTTCTTCAGCTGGGACATCGACATGTACGACGAACACACCGATCAATCGGCGTTAACCAACACGTCGGACTTGAACGAGGAGCTCGGGCAAATCGAGTACCTGTTTGCAGACAAAACTGGCACGCTCACTGAAAATATAATGGTGTTTAAACGTTGTTCGGTCAATGGGAAAATATACCTGGAAAAAGATTGCGACGGTTATTTGTACGAAGTGCCTCCTGACGGGGATGAAGATAAAGCTGTGAAATTAACAACGTGGGAGGTAAACAAAAATTGCGTCCGTATTTCGATTCTATTTATTCGATGCAATTGTTACAATTACAGCACGATCTTTGGCACTTCATGATAAGCATCGCTTTGTGCCACGTCGTTCAAATTTCACCCCCTAGTCAGAGACTGAGCGTCATCGCAAAACGAACAGAGTATCGCAAAAGTTTTAGGCTGAAGAAGGTGACGCAGCTGAACAGTTCCTTGTTGATGCACCCGGATTTACCAGAGTATCAGGTAAAATTATCTGCTAACGAGTATCTCGAACAACGCTAGCTGTGACATTGACTCTGCGTCGTTATTTTTATCTTCGACAAATAACCGTAAACAACAGCTGGCGATAAATTTACACGTTGCATCATGTTAAACGATAACGTCAATATTTTCCGTGTGTCTAATTTGAACAATATAACTTTTCTACATTTCAAACAAGAAATATGTAATCCATATGCGGTAGGCAGCATCTGCAGACGAGAAAGCTTTGGTCGAAGCCAGCGCCAGATGCGGAGTCGTTTTTTACAAAAGCAGCGCGGACAAAATGGAACTCAAAATCAACAAGAACGTGTTGACTTTTGAGAAGTTGGAAGTCCTGGAATTCACCTCCGGTTGGTATTCGAAATGTGGAAGTTCTCTATGAATCCGCTTACTACTTATCGTCCGTTTTCGCCAGACTGGCAACGAGATTAATAAGAATCTTTTATGTGACAGAACGCAAGAGGATGTCGGTAATAGTGAAGGACGCCGCGGATGATTACTGGTTGTATTGCAAAGGGGCGGATTCGGCTATCTTCCCATTGATAGTCTCGGGAGACATTAATCAGGCTATTGCTCATGTTGCTGACTTTTCCAGAGTTCGTTCACTGTCTTATAACGAGTTCATAACATTCTTCTCTTTCGGAGTTTAAGCTCTATTCATCGAAGATTCGTTTTGCAGAGAGGTCTACGAACGTTGGTCGTTGCGTACAAGAAAATGAACCAGCAAGAGTACGATCAGCTGGTGCAGAAGGTGGAACAGGCCAGGCAAATTATCGGCATCGAACGAGCGATATATATGCGAAGAGCTTACAGTCAGATGGAAGACGGTCTCACCTTGTTAGGGATCACTGGCATCGAGGATCGTCTTCAAGAAGGTGTGCAGGAAACTCTCGAATGCTTACAAGTTGCTGGCATTAAAGTTAGTAATCCGAGTAATTAAATGGTAGCCTATCATCGGATTTGTTAACTGACTGTTCACTTAATCCTTGGTAGAAGACCTGGGTCGTCGATGTCACGAGCGAAGAAAAAACCTTACTAATTAAAAACTGTAAAGTGACAAAGATGACCCAGTTGGCCTACAAAATATAAAAAATCGAACAGTTACTTTTCAATGAATATTTAAAACTTAGATATGGGTGTTGACTGGGGACAAAGCAGAAACCGCTGAAAACATAGCGTTCCTCTGTGGTCAATTCAAAGAAGGTACTCAAATACTGAAACTGACTGAAATAACCGACAATGGAACTTGTCTTCGTCGTCTTACGGATTTTGAGTAGGTATAATTCCTTGGAGTTGTAAAATGCTATAGCATCAAACCCAAAATAAATATAATTGGGATTTTGTTGTAATAACCTGCTATTTTTGTACGATTCCAGGAGAAGAATAAAAATCGAGCCATATAGTCAATATGGTTTGTTAGTGGATGGTGGTGCTATAGCACTCGCGTTAAAAAATTATCCTGAACAATTTAGAATCGTTGGGATGGCCTGTAATGCGGTAGTCTGTTGTAGATTAACGCCTTTGCAAAAAAGCGAAGTAAGTTTCGCGTGAAATAATTACATTTGCAACATCGTTAACACGTTCTGTGTTGCGAGAAGTAGAAGACTCAAATAAACGTGCAACACTTGTACAAACGATCGGTTATTAACAGATCTAATATTTGAGTAAAATTTTGCATAAATTTTTCGCTTCATAAAACATTCATAACCTATATAATTCTATCCGACCATTTTTATACAGATTGTAAATTTGATAAAAACTGCAAAAAGCCGACCACACACTGCCTCGATCGGTGATGGAGGAAATGATGTGTCGATGCTACAAGAAGCTCATGTCGGAATCGGAATAATGGGCAAAGAGGGTCGTCAAGCTACCATGTGTTCCGATTTTGCCATAGCAAAGTTCAGATTTTTAAGAAAAGCTCTGCTGGTTCACGGACATTGGTTTTATCTGAGGATCAGCGTTTTGACGCAATATTTTTTTTACAAGAATTTCATGTTCATAACGCCACAACTGTTCTTCTGCTTTCATAGCGGTTTCTCTGGTCAGGTATTATCTCAACCCTTTTAATGCTAACCGAAAGAACTGTAAAAATGATATTTATAACAAAATTAAAAATATCAAAAGTAATATATTCTCGTTAATGTCAGTCACGTGTGAAGCGTGATAGCATATTAATCTTTCATTATCCATTGTTGAGTCAGCTGAACATAACTTGTTTCACGATTGGATTCTAGGCATTTTACGATGGAATATTTTTAATGTTGTTCAACGTACTGTTCACATCGCTACCAATATTAGCATACGGATTATTAGAGCAGGATTATACTGCTGGTCAGCTTCTACGTTATCCCTATTTATATAAGTTACATCGGAACAATTATTTATTATCAACAAATCAGTTCATAATATGGACAATTTTAGGTAATTGACGACAACTTTATAACAAATAAAATCTCCTTTTTGTTTAGCACGTTAAAAATTTTGTTCTTTTTAGGTTGTTGGCATACTTCTGTTACATATTTTATGGCATATAATTTTATAAACATCAATCCCACCATTTTGTATAATAATACACCGATGGATCAGTGGTCATTTAGTACATGCGTTTTCCATTTAGTTACACTAATATCTAATTTAATGGTATATCTCTAATTCGATATTTACAAAAATTATTTTGCAATAAATACATCATCGATTTCTTTAACTTTCAGGTATTAATTCGTAGTTCATATTGGACAATGCCATTTGTACTAATAGTAGGATTATCAGAGCTATCGTTCTTTGCAGTAGCAATTATTTATTCTTTCATACCTATGTACGTATGTAAAAATGACGATAAGAATGATCGTTAAATTAAATGTTTGCTAAAATATACTTCAGGTGTTTCTCACACCTCAAATAGAATTTGATCTGAATCTGAATCGATAACACTATTGGATATCTACATTTTTTTTCAGAAAATATGATGGAGATATGCTGAGAGTTTTTCAAGTGCTGATATCGTCCATAACGTTCTGGTTCTTGACTATTATCGTCGCCGTCGTGTGTTTAGTTCCAGACTATTTGATTCTCGTGTACGACAGTTACAGACCAGCATTTATAACCAGAAGAAACGAGGAGCAGCCGCAACAGTATATAAACGCAAACAGCAACGATAATACAGAGAACGTGCCATTGCAAACTTGGGTAAACATTAATTATACAACTATTATATGTGTACATGTAGGCTATAATTTAATATTCGTATAACGATAATTAAGTGGCGTACTTATCGTTTTCTACAGAGTCAAAGTCTTCTCAACGCAATTCCGTGGAGACATAGTTTTACGGTGCGGAAGATCGATTGAATCGAATAACATTTTATTTCCTAAGGGACGTAAGTCGTTTTAATTAATTAATTTATTCACACAACAATCAACGCTTGTAAATATATTTATTATACAGTAAACTTTCGTGGCATGGCAATATAGCGAGAGTATACTGATCAGTTTTTATAAAACTCTTATGGAACGAAATCAAAAATGTTTCGCTCAATTTTATACTTGTTTAATTTGTGAAAGAGTACAAAAAGAAAGTATGATTTGTAATTTATAGTACTCGAAATAGTGAGGATATAACCAGTAATATTTCTGAACATGTTCTTCGAAATGAATTTTTTTACTCATTCGTACTGTAAATACCTAAATAAGTTAGCTTAAGACTGTAACATACAAATAGAGGAAAGTACATGCCTTTGTACTTTGTGACTGAGGTATACGCATTTTTTTTTTATTTAATTTTTAAGAAACCAAATTTTGTAATAAAAGATTGAGAAAACTCAAAACGCTCGAATCATTTATTACTGAAGAATTTTACAATTCCGTAACCGACCTTTGATTCAGGAAACTTATGCAACGACTATGGTTTGCATCTACGTATGTAGCAGCATGTACGTATACATATGTCTACCGTTGCATATATACTTCTCTTATCGGTTTCATAAAAAAAAAGCTGAAATGCACACACATTATTCATCGTAAATTGTTCGTGAATGACACTCTCGAGTATGATTAAAAGTCATAATAACTCAATAAGAGAACAAAGTATGTGTATGTTATTTTAATTTCGCATCTATACTCTAACGTAGTAAGATCCTCGCTTTCGCGTGTACGTGTCAGTATAACAGAAGAGAAATAATTTTAAAGCAACATTTCTCGACTAAATATTTGTTCTCTTTTATATCTGTTTTTCTACTTTCACCGCTTAATCGGTAAATATTAAACGTCACGATTTAATACGGAGTCAATTTATACAGTAATGATATAAATAATTGATCACGGTTGAATTATTCATTGAATTATTTCAGTTTTTTTAACGTAAACGAATGACAAACATTAAACAACATATTCGTGTGGTTGAACGACGATTGTTAAACGACGAGATATTTTTAAGACTCGACGGAACAAATTCAACTTGTGTACGGTATAAATATACATTTTGTTTTATAGGTATTATCGAAAGCTACCCTTCAGATCGAGCTGAAGCTAGCGCTCGATCTTGCAGTCGTTAAACAACGACCGTGAATATTGATTAAAAAGTCTACCCTCGGCATCTGTAAGAATAGAGGTTAAAACCTTGTATATTTACTTCAGAATTATAATTCGTATTGTATACAAATGTAAATAAATCGATATCCTGTGATTGTCTTATATTTATCTTACAGTGAGATAGCAGTATGATAAACTGAGTAAGGATGAGGATTATGTCATGTTATCTTCGGCGTATTATAATAACAGCGTTATTCGTTACGCTGCTGTTTTGCATTGTGCAAGTTCTTCGATCTGAATTGGGATTCGCTGATAACGATCTGTCGAATTTAGATAAATTGTGGGCAACTTATCCTCTTATAACATGATTCATTACTATATAATGTTTCATGTTTAATTGTGATTAATTTATGTTATTTCAGAATACACATATCTCAATTAATTAAGGAATCTGAGCAGCCTTCTGTTAGGTACATTTATAACCAATAATAACAATTATATTTTAACTACAAACATTAGATCAAATTCGTGTATCTATAGGGAAGGAGTCGTGGCTTGCAAGCTACCTCACTTGGATGTTTCTAATCCAGAAATTACAAAATTTCTACATGATGTTCCCCCATTGTCTTGCACGCCAGAAGATTGGGTTATACTCCGTGGTTCCAGACTTGTCATTAGCAGTAAAGCAAAGAACAAATTTGGATCGATATCTTGTTCTTTTAGCGGTGAGTTACATGATTATAATTTCATTTGTCAAAATTATAACTCATATTTGCTTATATCGCTTGCAGAAATCCTTAGAGACAATGACAACGAGGTATCATATACAACTCCTGTTGAATCTGATAACTCTTATGTTCTCAAACATAGTGATTTTGTTGATGTTAAATGCGAATCAAAAGATGGGACAGAGTAAGTTGGGATTAATGAAAGCACGTATTTAATCGGTTAGTTGAAATTTCTAGTCTAATATATCTATCTATTTTTCAGATGGCATTCTATTATGGCTGGAGTAAAGGATGATCCTGAAGCGAAAGAAAGACACAGATGGGAAAATGTTGGAAACAAGGCTCTAAAATTAAATGTACTTATGTTTGGTTTTGATTCTTTGTCCAGAAACACGTTTATACGGAAATTACCAAAAACATATCAATATTTAAGAGAATATTTAAGTGCTTTAGTCTTAGAGGGATACAATATAGTAGGTGATGGAACACCGCAAGCACTTATTCCTATTCTTACTGGAAAAATTGAACTTGAATTACCAGATACTAGAAAGCGCATGGGTGCAAAAGCAAATTATGTTAATGTATATCCAATGATATGGAATCAGTATAAACAAAATGGATATATAACAGGATTTATGGAAGATGTGCATCATATTGGAACTTTTACATATCGTTTAAAAGGTTTTAAAGAACAACCAACTAACCATTACATGAGAACATTTTACTTAGCTGCAGCTCCATATTTTAGATATTATAATAAATATTGTATTGGAAGCATCCCAAGACATATGGTACTCTTTTAGTATTTAATGTCAATAATTATGTTACATTTAGAAATTATAATGCAAATTCATATTGTTACAGGTAATGATGAATTATATTAAAGAAATTTTTAATGTTTACAAAAATCAGCCAAAATTTTTATTTGGCTTTCATGGTGAACTTTCACATGATTCCTACAATGACATAGGTGTGGTTGACAACGATTTGCATAACTGGGTAAAAGATTTGCACGAATTCGGTCATTTGAATAACACGATACTTATATTAATGAGCGATCATGGACATAGGTTTGTAATTATGTTTAACACAACATTAAATTTTTCAATAAAGTTATCTCTTAATTAAACAATTGATACAGTAAATTTTTATCTGAAGATTTGCAGATATTCGTAATACTGTACAAGGTAAACAAGAAGAAAGATTACCGTTCTTTTCTTTCGTTTTTCCTCCTTGGTTCAAAAAAGTGTACCCAGAAGCATATGCAAACTTTCTACATAATACGCAGTATTTAACAACGCCATTTGATGTGCATAAAACGTTAGAAAGCATACTGAACTTTGAAACACCGAAAACCGGGAGTCGCCAACATAGAGCTATTAGTTTATTTGATAAGGTAATTGCATTATACGTGTAACAATAGAACCAATCATTATACATATATTATAAATTATTATATATTATTATCATATAGGTACCTTTAGATAGAACGTGTGCGGATGCATTTATAGAGCCACATTGGTGTGCTTGCCTTAGCTGGCAAGAAATCTCTGTCGATGAAGATAACGTAATCGCTGCAGCTAGATATTTTATTCAGTTCCTTAATCTATACACGGACGATCATCGTGATATTTGTGAACAACTACAATTGAAAGAAATTTTATGGGCTGCTAAACTTATACCTAATAAAGGTATTTTAATTATTTCTATTAATATTATATATATTTATTTAATTTTAATAAAGTAATGAATTATAGGTTTATTAAAATTTCAAAAGTCTGGCGATCAAGATGGTTTCATAGGAGATTTTAGTGCACAAACAAAATTAACAAGTGAAATTTATCAATTGAAAGTAAAAACTGAACCAGGAGATGGATTATTTGAAGTCAGCATTACTTATGATATAAAAAAGAATAAGTTTTCCACTAAAGTAAGTTTTTTATCAAAATTATGACGATTAAACAAAATTATTGATAAAAATATTCATAGAATACATATTAAATAACAACGTACAAAACTTAAATTTCAGATATCAGATGTCAGTAGAATTAACATGTATGGATCTCAAGCAAGATGTGTGGAAAATTCTTTGCATCATTTACGAAAGTATTGTTACTGCAAGGATTAACGAATTAATCTTTAATGATTTTAACGTACATTAAGAATAACACATAGGTAACAAGTATAACAGATTGCAACGTTCATAAAAAAAGGTGCTGTAATTAGTATTATGTTCTATTGTTTATATTTACAAGCTACGTTCATTTCTAGTCTTTATAAATATAAACTGGGCAGGGTATATAATTTCATTTAATTAATAAACATAATAATTTTATTTTATGGACAGTATTTATAAGTGTATTAGTTCTAATTTGATTGTGATAGTCAATATTCTTTACAAAATACAATAGTCGTTCGACAATTTCTTCTTTTCGGGGCTCTAGAAATGTCTAAGAAATGAGGTATTACCGAGTTTAAATGGCAAACGTACTGAGAAATAATCATATTTGTATATATAAATAAGATCGTAACATAGTATACACAACAATATATTTGAATTATTTATACGTTGTATACAGTGCCAGTTAATCATTATAAACTATTTTTTGCCACAAGTTTGTTACAATATACCAAAGGGTAATAGATAGTATAATCAAAATCTCCTATTTTTTATTAATAGTCTCACAGGTTATACATATCTCGTAGGTTATACATACATTGCATCTTTAGGATGATATCTTCAACTATTTACAATTAAACATTTTTAAATATTATATTTGTAACAAGTTGACTAATGTAAAATATATAATGAACGTATGATGTACATAATGCACAATATAATGTAATAAATTCATAATTGTGGTACATAATGTTTATATAATAAATATTATTTTATTGGAAAATATATATTTCCGCTCATAATATTTATTCGGAAATACAATATTCTCCAAACTGATGTAAGAAGGTTGTAATTTCACGAGTAACGCTATCTATTAGTAAAAATCCAACATTTTGTATGTGAAATGGATCACATGGAAAATATGCTTGTCCTCTTTTATCTTTGGCTACTATTTCCAGGACTAGGGTACTGATTGACAAATCTGAGTCTTTTCCTTTTCCCACTCTAAAAATAATTAAATACATATCAGTTTCTTGAATTACAAAGAGAAAACATTTATGAGAATACAACCTGATTAAATCCTTATAAATAGTTTTAGTAACTTTCAAATATGGATCTAAAACATCTTCATATTGACATAATACTCCACCAAGAACTAGCAGTTGGAAAATACGAAATATAAATTCTTCTCTCTCATCTTTCAAATATAAATTATACTGTGGACATTCTTCATCCAATAATATCTACAAATATTAAGTTAAAATTAAAATTATATTACTAATGTCCCATGAAAAAAATGCATACTCCTCTAAGATTATCAGAAACTAGAAAACCATCAATTTCCATATCATATCTTTTGCAAATAGTCCCAGAGTCATATGTAATTCCATTATCTGAATCTTTTAATTTATTGAAAAAGGACATATTCAAAACACTGCAAGGCACAGGTTTTATTTCTATTGTTGTTGCTGTTATACCTACAAATCATTAAAAAAATTAATTAAACCTAATTAGTATCTTATAAAAAAATATGTTCAATACCTTCTTTTACCCAACAATTCCCTTTTCTTGTTAATAATAGCTTTGAAACAGTACTGTCTTTAAAGAAAGCCTAAGATAATCACATAATAATACATTAATGTTACAATTTTAAATAGTATTTAAATGTACTAAGATCAATTTAACTAACTTCAGCTAAATGATATTTGTGATATTGTTGAAAAGGTTCATTAAATGAAAAATGTTGTATAACAAAATTTCCTTTTATTCCCCTGTAAAATAACATTCTTGTACGTTGTGTTAATTTTTATATATAATTTATCAAGCACATAAATTACCACTTTAAGAGAAGTTCCTGAATTATTTTGTCATTAATTCCCAAATAATTCTTTTGCTCAAGAGGCACAAACGTGTATTTGGGTTCGATATCCATTTTTAATTAATTTCGTTGCCATAGAAATAAAAGCTATGGAACTTGTGTGTTTTGAATATAAATATGCATCCTCTCTAAATGAATACATATGCATAATACATGCTTATATTGACATAGAATAGAGAAAAACTATGGCGCCGAATCAACGTCAACGTCAGCTTTTTATTTCAAAGAAAGAACTGAAAAAGTTAAATGGCAGGAGATTTTCAAAGTAAAGAAAATAGTTTCCTTCATTAATAATCATTGAATGGGAAATTTGTTGTCATATTATATTTAATAAAATATGAACATATTGCATGCCGGTTAACCTTTTTAGACTGAAAAATTTTAAGATTTTCAATATGTTAGTTTGTAAAATCTTTGACGACTTTATTTTACTTATGTATTTAATGTGTAATTGATAAGTGCTATTGTTTGAAATAATTAAAAATGAAAGTAACAATTAAAAAATAATGTAGATATATATCAACCAAGAAGAAAATCAAGCATATGTGTTTCAGGCCAGAAGAATCCTCTGGTACGGGTCTTATTTATCCTGGTGTGGATACAGCTTTTAAGTTACTTTTATCAGCCAGATTTTGTTCAGCTATATGGAGTCACATAACAGATTGCGATGAAACCTATAATTATTGGGAACCAGTAAGAGATAATTCTTAAATTTTATATTGTGATTTTTAATGATTTATATAAGTTTATATATTTGTATTATATAATTTTCTTTTAATAAATGAGGTATTTATTTTTTAAGAATACTGTGCTTTTTATTATCATATTTTTCTCTTGCTTTAGAGTCATTATTTACTTTATGGTACTGGTCAACAAACATGGGAATATAGTCCACAATATGCATTAAGATCGTACATGTATTTATTAATTCATATGGTACCAGCAAAACTCTATCATTATTTATTAGAACCTAATCCTGTTCTGGTCTTCTATTTTGTAAGATGTCTATTATCTGTGGGTTGTGCATTATCTGAGGTATACTTTTATAAGTATGTATCTGCAAAAATTTATTACAGATAACATATAATAATAATTAATGTTTTCTTGAAGCAATGACCAAGTTTTGTTTTAGAAATGTATGCAGAGAATTTGGAATTCATATAGGCAGACTAACATTAGTATTTCTAATTCTAAGCTCTGGCATGTATATTGCTAGTGCTGCATTTTTACCATCTTCTTTTTCAATGTATGTTTACAGATTGTTCATTAATAATTAAATTAATGATCCTTCACATCAGTATTGTACATATCTTTTGAACAGGTATTTAAGTACTGTGGCTACAGCAGCCTGGTATGGTCGTCAATATGAGTTAGCCATTTTTGCTACTGCTATATCTGCCTTGTTAGGATGGCCATTTGCTGCATTACTTGGGTATAACTTACATATATTTAAAAAATTCACACCTAACAATACTGTTAATTTTCTTGTATTTGTAGATTACCAATTGCAATAGAAATGTTAGTACACAAACAAGAATGGAGTCAATTTATAAAGTGGGTAATCATATCTGGTGTTGTTGTTTTAATACCAATAATATGGATTGATTCAGTGTATTATGGTAAATTGGTAATAGCACCATTGAATATTATAACTTACAATGTATTTACTAATCATGGACCAAATATTTATGGAATTGAGCCATTCAGTTATTATATTTATAATGGATTTTTAAACTTCAATTTCATTTTCCTGTGTGCACTTTGTGCTCCATTTGGATTGGTAATATTCCACATATTCACAATTTTTAAATGTTCATAATTGTTAGTACTTCAACAAATTTTATAGTTTATAGTATGGTTGATTGTACCGGCAAGGCCAAGAGATCGTCTTTGTTTGTCTTATTGGTATTCTTTGGCACCACTGTATCTTTGGCTTTTTGTATTTTTCTTACAGCCTCATAAGGTGAATTAAATGAAAATTATTTGAATATCGAGAATAGGGCGAAATATATATGTACATATCTAACGAATATTTTTGTTGTAGGAAGAACGATTTTTATTTCCAGTTTATCCAATGATTTGTGTGGCTGGAGCCATAGCAGTGGATATTATTCAAAAGTTATATTTTTTTGTCAGAACAAAACTTAGTCCCTTACATATTGCTTATCATTATTTACAATATACTGCTCACATTACATTGTTTGCTATCTTATTATGTGGTTTTCTTGGTATATCGAGATCATTAGCATTATATAAAGGTATGAAGATTGATATAGATTTTTATTTTTGCATCGATTAATTAAAAATTTACCGCTTTCCTTAAAATCAGGTTATTATGCACCAATGGAAGTAATGATTGATGCTAATAAACTTGGATTAGAGGGAGAAATACCTAAAGATGTTTATATAAATTTCTGTGTTGGGAAGGAGTGGCACCGATTTCCAAGTAGCTTTTTCTTCCCATCAAATAAGTAAGTTGCACCTTTTTATCATTTCGGAATTCATGTTTTATGTTTCTCTAAAATTATTATAATGATATTATGTTTAGTTGGAAACTTCAGTACTTAAAGTCAGAATTTAAAGGACAATTACCACAACCTTTCCTAGATCATGAAAATGCAACTAGTGTAATACAACCACATTTTAATGATATGAATAAAGAAGAACCAACACGCTATGTAAGTTACTGTTCATAATGCATAATGTAGATATATAAAAATAATTAGTATTAAAATTTATAACTACTCATTATTTGATACCATTAATAATATTTATTATAATTTCAGTTTAATATAAATAAATGCCATTTTGTGTTAGACTTGGATATTGATAATGAAACAGACTTGGAACCAAATTATTCTCGATTAACTGACAATTTTACAATAATCAAGTCTGCTAAATTTTTAAATTCTGCCAAGTGAGTGTATTACACATAAAAAATAATGTTTTTTGTTGTATTATTTTATTTAATTCATGATTTACATTACAGATCTCATCAATTTTTTAGAGCATTCTATATACCATTTGTATCACATAAATTTTGTACATATGGTTCATATAATTTATTACAAAATATTAAACTTAAATCAATTCCACTTTTATCAAAAGAAAAACATAGATCTTAATTACAAAATTTGGGAATTTATATAATTTGAATGAACAGGGTTTTTGTCAGGGAAGTTATATAGTTGATAAAATGTTTCAATTAAATTTCTGTACTTGATAATAAAAATGTAAGCAATGATTGAATAGTGATTAAAAACTATGAAGACATTCGTAGTAATTACAAATTTTGTATGTGACATAACTTTTCATGTTCTATTAAACATTGAATTGTACTTAAAAAATTAAGGTATATGATAAATATGTACCATAATTAAAATAAAGTAGAACATTTAGTAACATAACATTCCATTGAACATTTGTGATTATAAATGTACTAAATTTTTAGGAAATATGATTACTTGTATACAAAACATATGTATGTACATGCACAATGCTATATGATATCAATTTTATTAACTGCTATATGATATTTATTTCATCAGCTAATTACGTGAAAGCCATTGATTTTTTAGTATACAGTAGCTTTGCTCTTAATACATCACTGGTATCAAGTACAAAATTATGAATGATGTTAAGTTTTCTTGTTGGATAAGATATATTTACCAAAAATTTTTGTATATGATTAAATGGTATTTATTTTATAACTAGGTTTGTTTGATTGAGGCGCTCCGCGCCAAACCTACCAATATTGAGCGAGCGAGTAAATTTCACGCTAAAGCAAAAATAGTCAACCGTGTCATCCGGTTGAATTGGCTGAGTGGTGCAAGAGAAAAACGTAGACAAAAAAGTTGAAAAGTCAAGTACATAAGCGCGAGCAAATTCAATTTTGCATTAAAGTCTACGGGGATATGGATTTTCGGTGATTATTCCTCTGTGGCATGCGCGGAGCTACTTTCTCTCAGCTACTTTTTCATATCGTATTTGTTCAGATTTTTAATGAAATTAATTAGTTATTAACTAATAACCTAAGGCCGGCCACGGTGACAAGCGGTATACACGAGGTCATTTTGAATAATTAATTACACGTTTTGTGGATATATTTTGTGCACTTTTATGATTGAAGAATGGACAGCAATGCATTATTTATATGGTTTGATCATAAAAGTTCATAAATAATGTTCGGGTAATGAGTAATTAATTAATTTGTATCAGCATTGCGATACGTACATGAGCCGCCTATGTCAATTCTAGTGCGCATGCAAAGTGCAATATTTCGGCACTTTGGCGACGTAGTATGGTTCCTGAGGCATTTAGAAACAAATTTCTATTAGGGTTTGATGCGTTTTGATGCCTAATAAAGCCAGGAAATCAATTTTTGTCGAATTCGGTCCAAAACGGTGCAGGTGGCGCCATCTAGCGGCGAGCGGCGGAACTACGAAAAACTAAAATTTCGATTTTCTCGAAAACTAGGGACTTTTCCGAGATTCTGAGATATACAAATTGTTCCTTGTCGCCTACGGAATCGAACGAATGTAATTATAGCCTGCTAGGACAATTATTAAGGAAAATAGAAAAATAGCCCATTTCATGGACTAAAAAATTGGCGTCCATCTAGCGGTGAAAGTTGGAACTACAAAAATAGAAAATCTCGATTTTCTCGAAAACTAGGCACTTTTTCGAAATTCCGAGATATACAAATTGTTCCTTGTCGCCTACGGAATCGAACGAATCTAATTATAGCCCGCTAGGACCATTATTAAAGAAAATAGAAAAATAGCCCATTTCATGGATTAAAAAATTGCCGTCCATCTAGCGGCGAAAGTTGGAACTACAAAAATAGAAAATCTCGATTTTCTCGAAAACTAGGCACTTTTTCGAAATTCTGAGATATACAAATTGTTTCTTGTCGCCTACGGAATCAAACGAATCTAATTATAGCCCGCTAGGGCCATTATTAAAGAAAATAGAAAAAATGTCATTTTATGGAGAAAATTTGTGGCGCCATCTAGCGGCGAAACTGCGAACTAAACTGAAAAAACGTATGTCCGAACACGCGTTAAGGAAAAATATAAAAAGTAATATTTCGCAACTTTGACGACGTAGTATGCTTCTTTAGACATTTTAAAGCAATTTTTGTTCAATAAGTTATTCATTTTTTTTGTGTATTAAGCCCAGAAAATCAATTTTTATTTGACCCCTTAACGAGTGTTCGGACATACGATTTTTCAGTTTAGTTCGCTGTTTCGCCGCTAGATGGCGCCACAAATTTTCTCCATAAAATGACATTTTTTCTATCTTCTTTAATAATGGTCCTAGCGGGCTATAATTAGATTCGTCCGATTCCGTAGGCGACAAGGAACAATTTGTATATCTCAGAATTTCGGAAAAATCCCTAGTTTTCGAGAAAATCGAGATTTCCTATTTTTGTAGTTCCAACTTTCGCCGCTAGATGGACGCCACAAATTTTCTCCATAAAATGACATTTTTTCTATCTTCTTTAATAATGGTCCTAGCGGGCTATAATTAGATTCGTCCGATTCCGTAGGCGACAAGGAACAATTTGTATATCTCAGAATTTCGGAAAAATCCCTAGTTTTCGAGAAAATCGAGATTTCCTATTTTTGTAGTTCCAACTTTCGCCGCTAGATGGACGCCAATTTTTTAGTCCATGAAATGGGCTATTTTTCTATTTTCCTTAATAATTGTCCTAGCAGGCTATAATTACATTCGTTCGATTCCGTAGGCGACAAGGAACAATTTGTATATCTCGGAATTTCGGAAAAGTGCCTAGTTTTCGAGAAAATCGAAATTTTAGTTTTTCGTAGTTCCGCCGCTCGCCGCTAGATGGCGCCACCTGTACCGTTTTGGACCGAATTCGACAAAAATTGATTTCCTGGCTTTATTAGGCATCAAAACGCATCAAACCCTAATAGAAATTTGTTTCTAAATGCCTCAGGAACCATACTACGTCGTCAAAGTGCCGAAATATTCATTTTTTTATTTTCCTTATATGCGTGGTCGGACCCTCACTTTTTGGTTGTTCACCCGCCTTCGCTCACTCGCTCAATTAAGACGAAAGATTACGCACTATGTACGTCATTTTGGAACTAAAAGTAAATCAGCCCAACTATTTAAATACCTGAAGAATTCATTCATTTGTTATGCATATGGCAATCAATAATGTTATAATCCAAAATAAAATGCACCCAGTTGTTTTAAATATTTTTACTGGAATCCATCTTTCCCTATTTTGAAGCATCACTGAGAAACGTGATTTCCCTGTAACAACTTCTAACTTGGGTATGTATCCCGAATAATAAGCGTATATGCAATAGTAGAAGTACAGAATAGCGAAGGAAGTATATATGCGCACATATGCGCATGTGCAAATGGAACTTATTAAATCACTAAATTATGTCTTCTTATTATAAAGACCGCTCCTGGTAACAGGAAAGTAGAATACCAAAGGAATTAATTGATGGAGTGCGTATGCGCAAAGATTTACGCGGGAAGACACGCAGTTACACATTTCGATTATGTGATCTTATTACTGAACTCGTATGGAACAGCAGGAAAACAAAACGACAGAACAGGTTGTAGAATGTAATAGAAGATACAAAAGGAATTCAATTGAAATAAAACTAAACGTTTTATTCTTTCTACCTTTGTGAGTTACTATTTTAACCTTATTTGTTATTATGCATTTATTTTTAAAGAGGTAAGTACATACTACATTTTAAGGTAAAATATGTAGGATATGCTACTGGAAATAATAAATTAGAGTACTGAAATAACAAGTATTAATTATAAATATTTTATCAAGGAAAAAATGGGTACGGTCAATGAACGAAGCAACGCGGGTTCGTAACAACCATTATAGTTACAATCTCCTAACAGTTCAAGTTTTAGTTAGCATTTGTTACTATGGATACATGGCGAAGCATGGCCGCTCGATTAACAGTTTGCGAGTAAGCGTTGCGGAGAAAGGTGAAGAAGTAAGTGGAATGCTATTGTATCAACTAATTTCTTTAGTGAGTAAAATTAAATTTATTTATTTTTTATCAGTGTCTTTCTGTAAATATACGAACCGGTATCTTGTTAATTCACAACGCCTGCAGCTATTTTACAAGGTTTAAAAACCCTGTTAACTTGCTGTAGTTTTATTGTATTGTTCAATTTTTTTTTAAGAACATAATTTTAATTAAATTTATGTTACAGGCACGTGACGTTTGTTACATAAATTTTTACTAATTGATAATTTTGGTGATATGATTATTATCAATTGTAATAAGATTTTTCTGCATAATGTATTTTAATTTAATTTTAGTGCTAGAAGTAATGGTGAAGAGTCACATAACTTATTGTCTTCGCTTCATTAAAATTTGTGTATTTCCAATTGCTGAAACGAACAAGCAACTACAATAAATTATGAAGGATGAGTTGTTTCTTTAATTGAACAGTGACCAGGTTACAAGTTTAACAATTTATTAAAAAATTTGTACTTCAAGGAATTAGTATAAATATGTTCTCAGTGTATGTACAGGTTTTCTTGGTTCAAGAAAATCTATATTCTCGCATGACTGAAGATCGGTCGCATGCGAGCCGAAGAAAATGCTAATCTTGACCAGGTGCTCGATTACGGCCCTCTTGCTTGTAGGACAAAGTCATTTGTTAACCCTGCCACACTAAAACTGGGTTATCGGAAACTGGATGACATTGAGGACGTATTATTTGATATTGTACAATGTCAAACGACGAGAAGAGAATCGCGATCTTTCAGAGACTCGTTATATGGCGTTTTGTTTCTTTAGATACTTATCGAATTTCTTTGTTATTTATTCTTATGTAACTAACTAAAGGTACACGTGTCTTTAGCAAAATCCATTCATGCACCTACGTAGAAATATGAATATTATTGTTTGGAAGTATAACTAAAATTCAGCTATCGACGTGCATGTCTGAATGACTGAGTACGTAAGTGCTCGTAAGTAAGCGCTTCATATTTCATGAACGGTATGTCAACGTTTCCTAGCGATACCGTTTATAACAAAATCGAAAACTTCAGCAAACGCGAAAAAGCTTAAACATACCGTTTGACGTATATATTTGTGTTTAACAATCAAAAATTTCCTGCCAAACTATTTAACTTTTGGCCGGACGTAAGTTTGGCTAATTTTGAATAATAAACAAGAGACGTAAAATCAATTCTTCGCGAAGAAAGTCAATACTACATTATTTAGAATAGATTAGCGAATAGGTGAAGATTAATACTGCCTCGTTTTCTTTTTGATTTTTTTATTTCTTTCTTATTTTTAGTCCTTACTCATTACGACCAGCGAAACTATCAACGAAAATCAATAATGGGCAAGCCGTAGATCGAGTATAGAAAAGGTCGTCGTGTATTTCGTCGACGACACGCGAACAGTCTAATATTACCTGATGAAAACAACCAAACTCATATGGCGTTTCATGAGTTACGGTCGAATAACTTTTCCTAGGATGTGTG
Organism: Megachile rotundata; assembly: GCF_050947335.1. Taxonomy (NCBI): domain Eukaryota; kingdom Metazoa; phylum Arthropoda; class Insecta; order Hymenoptera; family Megachilidae; genus Megachile; species Megachile rotundata. Next base: position 14,369,354 of record NC_134996.1, read on the forward strand.
GTAGGTCATTCCTAATCGAAAAAGTCACCAGGGCCGACATGCTCCTTATTGATTTAGTTCAAGAAAAAGATTGTACACGCAGTGACCACAACGGCGATAGTTTTATATTTTATTGACCTTTGTTTAATCAATAATTGTAACTCTGATAGATTTAATTTTCCACGTCTATTCAAGGCTCACAAGAACGGTGATCCAGACATAACAATTATTGAAATAAATTTATATTTATGAAAAGAAAATTACCTCGGTTAACTCCTGAAACAGTATAAACTTAGATTATTCTATGTATGCATTGCCATAATTAAGATTTCATTCAGGATGTTAGTTATTGAATATACGTAGGCATTGAAGAAATAGAAATACAGAATATCAAACATCTTGTCTGCGCTATAGGTTAAGCAAATTCGATTAGCAATTGTTTACTGTGTGATTCGACATATATGATTTATAAGATACGATTGCGAATAACTTTGCATTAATAATTTTAATTATGTTAAATCACGTTATTTCGATATTCGAAATTTCATATGGAACAGCTTAATAACTTTAACAGTTTGTAATATCTTTGCATAGGAAGTTATTGTAACAGCATCTTTTGTATAAATTAACAAAATATATTATTTTTCAGAATTATTATGACGCGACAAAGGTATATGATAAATCAGCTAGAAAGCTGAAGATACCTGAAATCTAGGAAAGTCAAGCATCGATGAAAATGAATAGATACATAACTTTGAATCAGCTGGGCGATGGAACTTTCGGTTCCGTCGTTCTTGGAGAACGCATCGACACCGGTGAGAAAGTTGCTATAAAAAGAATGAAGAGAAAATACTACTCCTGGGAGGAAGCGATGAATTTGCGCGAAGTTAAAGTAAGACAGATTACTATCTAGGTGAAACGAATGTCATAATTCTTCGGTAATCGCGATGCTTTTCATTACAGTCCTTGAAGAAACTCAGTCACGCGAACGTTGTGAAACTAAAGGAAGTAATACGCGAGAATGACGTATTATACTTTGTCTTTGAATACATGAAAGAAAATCTTTACCAGTTGATGAAGGATAGGTATAATCATTAAAATTGTTAAACACATAGTATCATCAATCACGAGTGGACATAGATTCATGAATTTTTTGTTTTATACCAGGGACAAACTGTTCCCTGAATCAGTGATCAGAAATATAGTATACCAGGTACTGCAAGGTCTGGCGTTCATGCATAAACATGGTTTCTTCCATCGCGACATGAAACCTGAAAATTTATTATGCATGGGACCAGAATTGGTGAAGATTGCTGATTTTGGATTAGCCAGAGAAATACGGTCAAGACCTCCTTATACGGACTATGTATCTACGAGATGGTAATTATCTCTGAAATGTTTAGTTTATTTCTTCTTCTTTACTTCTAGAATTTATTCTGTTTATCGTTCATTCTAAGCACATTGTAATTCATTCCAGGTACAGAGCACCAGAAGTGCTGCTCCATTCCACAACTTATAACAGTCCAATCGACATTTGGGCAGTTGGTTGCATCATGGCAGAATTGTACACGTTTCGACCACTGTTCCCTGGGAAAAGCGAGATCGACGAGATCTTCAAAATATGTTCCGTAATCGGCACCCCAGAGAAAGATGACTGGCCAGAGGGGTATCAATTAGCTGCTGCCATGAATTTCAAGTTTCCAAACTTTACTCGCACGTCGTTGAGCGTTTTAATACCAAATGCCAGCCAAGAAGCGGTGATACTCATGGAAGACATGTTGCGATGGAACCCTATAAAAAGACCGACAGCTCAACAATCTTTGAGGTAGGTGAAATTAACTGTTATAAATATCGAAAACATATATTAAAACTTTTCTGTGCAGGTATCCATATTTTCAAGTAAACGTTCAACGTCCGATTAACAGCAAGAAGATTGGAGTTACCTCTCAGCGAGATCTTGTTCTAAACAAAGTGAATCTTCCACCTCCCATGCCCAAGCAGTACTACTCGCAGCAAGATATTCTTAACACGTTGGAATCCAGGTATTATCTTACGACCGTATCATGTGTTCTTAATTCAGTTCATAATGTTCACTATAATATATTTCAACATCCGTTGTAGAGCGCAAGAGAAAATGATGCAACCGGCGCAAGAGCAACCGATGCTGCCCTTACTGAATCATAACAATTACGTGCGCGAAACCAATCCTACAAAAATGGACGAAGACGATTTTGCCGAGCTCTTAGGGTTGGTTGCACGAATTTACTAATGAAACCTGGTTAAGTGGATTCCCTCCGCCCACGACTTTATAATCTAATCCTTGATTATCCACGTCAGAAGCAAGATCGTTCCCGAGAACGCAATCCTTGCCCCAGAACGAGTGTATAAAGAGAACCGTGCCAACTGGAACGACAATTATTTGCCAGACAATCCGAAACAGAGCAATGGAAACTGGGTGTTACCTCACTGGAACGAACCGGCCACGATAAGTTGGAATCAATCGCAGTCAAGCTTGAAAAATGGCCGAAAAGTGTCGGGAAAACAACATTACTTCAGCGTGGCTCGGTACGTCACAGGGCAGAGCACAAGTTTGTCGTCCAGGTATCGAACGTTTCGAGATGTTCTAAAGAGAATCCTGATCCCCTGTTCACTGCTAATACTGGGATACACGCTGGTGTGCTGTTTAATCTGGAAAAATGAACTTCATAAGCATCCTCGTTATTGTTTATTTCTGCTAAAGAAGTTTGCCATGAAAGAACTTTCATTGCAAACTTTTAACTAATCTAAAATTGTCATGTGATTTTTTAGTGAAGAAAATTTAATTGATTATTAGAACGTGAATCAGGTTCTTCACAGTTTTTTCTATTGTACTCCTCATTTTTATTGTAAATCTGTGGTGTTCAATAAAATCATTCGAATTTTTTTAGACCTCATTATTAATTGTTTTTTTTTTTCGTTGTATTCTGCTAATAATTTAGTTTTTCTTTCTCTTTAAAAGAAACGGCGACGTCGAATCAAATCGACCGAGGCTGATGCGGAATTTGGTTGGACAACCGATGGAAAAGTATGAAGAATTCACAGACTCCTTCTGGGTACCTAGGAATTCTGTAGAAAATCAAGGAAAGCAATATTATCTACCGCGAAATCGTTACATTACGGATCAGACTTTGAGGTTGCCTTATCCCAGCGTTTATGGTACACAAACGATAAGTGAGTATTCAATGTCAATTTATATTGAAAGTTATTTAGAGTATTAATATTCCAAAGTAAGTCTTCATAAGTAGAGAGTTACAAATATTATGTACAGATAATATAGATAGTTGGTATAATGAGCATAGACAGATGATTAAAAACTCTGATCAAGAATTGATTAATTTGATAGAAACTACAAACAAAGGAACATTTCAACCAAATGTCTACGGGAATGTACTGAACACAAAGGGAAGTGGAAGTATTCATGGAAGAACTGATTGGGCTGCTAAATATCTGAAATAACTACTTAAAAACTATTACACATATACCCAAGTTAGCATATACAATTTATTGAACTGTGATAAAATGACGTTCGTCGTTTCATTGCATTGCGAGGAAGACCAAAGTGAATGATACAATGATTCGAATAATATAAAAGCACCAACTTACAAAAAATTGATTCTTTTAAGAATGTAATCACTTCACTGATTATTTTTTAAATTGCATACGAATGATCACATTCTTAAAATAATTCCATTAAGATCTTGTGGTTAATGTTAATGTAATGATAAGTAGGGAAAAACAATTTATATATTTTACCTTTATTATTAGTACTATTGGATTAATTATTGAGTCATGCTATTTTGATAATACTTACATACATATAAAGTTCAGTATATTGATCTTTTTTTTGTTGTATTTTAATAATTTACTAAACAAAACTGTTGTAAAAAACAGTAATGATTAATGATACTGGTTAAAAATGTAATATTTGATTCCTAAAGAGCATAATACTTGGATAAGATATATTAAAGAATATAATATAATATATATACATATTTATTATTTGTACATGTTGATTCATTGCAATATGGAGTAACTTCAGACATATATAGAAGATTAATGTAAAAATTAATCAAGCACATCTTTCTTTGTATAATTAATAGTATTTTTTTTATTAAATATAGTTCAAAATATGCTCAGAAAATTACTCCATATCGCACTTGACACAGTATGTAAGGACAGAATATTATAATGAAAAGTAATATACAAAACAAAATGATTCTTCGTATTTTCTACACACAATCTTTAAGAAGCATTCTGATACTGTACATTCATAATCATATATTTCATTCATTTCATAAACTATGGCGGATTGAACTTTCATTTAAATACTTTTAATAATACTTTTGCCATTGCAATAAGTTTAATCCTTGAAATATTCTTTTTTTAAACATAATGTTAGCGTATATATATTTTGGAACTGATGTGTTTACAGTATACGTTAAACATAATAAAAAATATACTACTATCACATAACGAACAATGACTAGTTTCTCTATCACACAGTCACAAACTTGGATTCGTTTTGTAAAAATATTTTGCAAAGGAACATTCCATAAAAAAAGTTCGTTCGAAAATTATCTTCGTTCACAAGAATTTGTACACGTCATATCCCTGTTCCTAGACTTTTACTTCTTTAAATTTGCTCAAAAATTTAAAAACCTTTTAATGATGATATGTTAAAAGTAAGATACCTAATAGTTTACCTCCCTCCGTTTCACGAGACCAACCCCATTCCATGCTGTTTTTATATGGGTATCGATATTTGTGCATCTTAGAAATATTGTATAAAACAAATCACCGCACAAGATAAAGTGTGATATTAATCGATGATGGGATCAAAGAGTGATATGACATTAATTTACGTTATTTTGGAGTTATACATTTGTATAGTCAAGAAATCTATGCAGTTATCGTGTATGTTTTATCTAAATGATTTCTAGGTATACTTTAAATATACGAAGTACATCTGTAAGCTGTTTGGATGGGTGGTACATTGGTGAATATTACACATATACATTTATCCATTAAAATACAGTGCAGTCTTCCTACATGGCTCCTTTTCACACAACTTGTTAAGTCAGTTCCTCTTCACTCGAACTTTACACTTTCTAGTATTTTCAAATTTACAGCTGTCCAAATTTTCACATTTAGAAATTTTCAACTGCTCCTAAAATCCCATTTAAAGCCATATAGCGAGACTCCACTGTATAATTTTATATTTGAAGTAATCCATCGGAATGTTCTTAAAAATGCATCCGAGTTTCACATATTCGCACACGTGCGATTTGTCAGTTAAATCCATTTAATTCACGAGCTTGGATGAGCTTCATTTATGTGATTTAATTTCAACAAAAATCAAGGAATCTACCTCTTTTAGTTACGCATTTAACTTCTATCACAATACGTGAATATGGTTTCAAGTTTGGCGATAACTATCGTGTAAATTTAACTGCTATAAAGATTGAAAATTTGATTATAGTTACCCATATAATTGTGCATATGTTTTGAGATGTAACACAGATAAAAACTACGCTCTTGAAAGAAACACATGCTCTTTTTATATGGAAGTATACTGCAAGTATACGTATCTTACGTTTATAATATCAACTATTCGCGCAGATTCGTAACAATTTCTTACAGAATATATCTGTATAATAACTTTATCGCATAAATTTACTATTCTTCAACCATCAATCTAACAAGTGTGGTGCGCATCAGAACTACTGGAAGGACTTTGATTCCGTATTGATTGGATACAACGTTTTCGTTTCGCATGTTTTATAATAGCCGTTCCAGACAGTTCCAGAAGAACTTAAAATAACAAGTTCCAATTGAAAAAGTAATCGCGTTCTAAGAAAATCGACTTAATTCTTAAATTATACGAGATCAAATTTAATCTCAGCATCTCTAATCCCTCTAATCTCTTTCCTGAATTAGGCAGAATTCTCCAAAAATATTGGTTTTTTCATTTTCAACACTTGTCTAACTAAATAATAAAGCATTATTAATACTACAGCTGCCACACTGAAATTATTTGTCGTCATATTATTTAAAGATTAAAAATCGCTTATTCTTTTATCCGCGTGCAACAAATTGTACAGCTATATATTTGAAATTTTTTCGTATTTAACAATAAAATTTGATAAGCACGAGCTATGAAATTATTCACAATAGCATGAAAGGCACAATATCTTTTAAGAAAATAAAATATAATAATTTGTAGATTTAAAAGATATGTAGAATAAATTTTGTTTTTTGTCCAAGTTTTTAAGCACTTTCTTAAATAAGTATTATATAATTCATGGAATAAGAGATACTTACAAGAATCAATTAAAATTTTAACTAAAATCATATATTATTATTCTATTTTTATTCATTACTAACTTCTGTTTTTGGTCAAAAATAGTTGTTGCTTGTCAATCAACGTTGTATTAAAAATTTAAATCAAATCATTGATTTATGGAATCATATTAAAGAAGAATTCTAATCTTTGTGTGTGTGTTCAGTCTGGCGGTTTCTACGGTTTCTATAAATTTTTCGTTAAAAAATTTAAAAAATACTTAAACTAATTAGTGTGTCAGATGAAAGTGATATAATTTCAAAAATAAAAATAGATAACACTATACTATAAAATAAAACTACATATAGCTTAAATAATTTTGTTCAGATAAAACACCAGATTCAACACAACACACAAACTTGCGTATCCTAATGCTGCAAAATTGCATTATTAACCGAGGCAGAAACATTAACAAAAATTTTAGGAGCTACAGTTGTAGATGCATCCATCATACTAGTAGTTAATGTACTAATAGTACTGTTGGACATTAAGGTGGATGTTAAAAGCGTTGATAAAACAGTAACAGTAGTTTTTACCTTTGGTGTGACACTTTCTAATGTGGGTAAAGTGGAAGACACAGTATTTATCAAAATACTTGAGGTTGTACCATTATCTGGCACTATTGGTAGTTTTAATACGTTATCACATACATCTTTTGGATGGATAGACAGTCCAAAAGCAGTATTCATCATATATGCCAGTAATGAGCCAAGCGCTAAACCCGTAGTATATGATAAAGTCATAATATTACCTAAAAGTGAAAAACTGTGAAGATATATGAAATAAAATATTAAAAAAATTTATTTTTAATAAAAGTACAAATACCAGCTAATTCACGATGACCTTCTGGAACCTTAGTGGGTGCCTGCATCATTGGCACTGAGCCAACAATACCATTTGTAACACCAAGCAAACAAGCAAACAATAATGGATATCCTTCACCAGAGAGAATTGCAGCACCTCTTGGTAGTGCACACAGTAAAAACAAAGGAACTAGTATGGCCCTAGCACTTGCAAAATATAGTAACTGAGTTCGTTTCCATTCATAAGGAATCAATGCAAGCATCTGAAATATTAGATGATGTAATGCATAATTTTTAAATATATCACACATATTAAAAACATTGTTACCTTTCCTAATACATCTGAAGCATTAAAGGCTGTTATCAAAATTACTGGCATCCATGATTCAAGTTTACAAGAGATTATTTCTGACATAATTCCAGGATATAAACAGAGTGTTACAAAATATGCTGTTCCAATGCTGACCATATATGGTAATATTATCTTTGCCACTTCGAGTCTTGCAAGTAAACCCCCTTAGTAAAAGATTTGTATGTTACTGACAAATTTGTTGAAATTATGAGAACAAAAATTTTATACTTTTAATTTCGGTCCATGGTTTATTAGTCTGAGTCCCATATGTTCCTCTCATAACAACTACATCTTCAACCTTGTATGTAGGACCAGTACTACCAGGAGGATTTCCTGATGGTGCACCAGGTTCATACACAGGATTACTAAATGAAAATGCTGAATACTGATTTGTTCCTAAAAATAAAAAGTTATTTACTTATCATTTTAAATAAATATATTTATTGAATTTATTACAAATCATATGTACCATTTAAATCACTGTTTCCATTTGTGGATTCACCTCCTAAGGGACTAGTTTGAATTTTCAGAACTCCATACTGACCTTTTGAAGGATCACCAACTTGATCCAATGGATCCATCTATTTAAAAAGAATATTGAATTTAATAATAGTTACAGTAATTCACTGAATCAGAATAAGAATTAAAACATACCAAACCAACATCTTCTGTTGGTTCTAGTGTAATTCGATTTCTTTCCTGACATAATGTTACATAAAACTGCACAAAATCAGTCTTTCGAACTATCTGATGCAATACAAAACACATAAGAATAGTAATATTTGATAGAACAAAATATACACATGTGTTGCTGCGCTCATCATCAAGCAAAGATTTTGTTAAAAGTCGATTAACAGAAACCCACAGGCTAGCAAGACCTATAAAACTTCAACTGTTATAAAAAGAATTTAACTGATCAAATACTTTGAACAAAAATCCTACAATATTTATACATACTTTCTCCAGTCATTACTGCTTGAGTATACTGACTGGGAAGCATAGATGTGTATCCATAAAAGCTTGATTGTTGAACTGTGAACAAAACAAAAGACTTATACTTATTCAAAAATTTGTAAAGTGGTTAATGAGTAATTTAATACTCAATTATTACCTGTGCACCCAAGTGCTGTTATTGCAACAGCAACTAAATTAATGGTGTATGAAGTGGTAACACCAAAAGGTTCCCACCAAACTTCACAAATTACAATGAAAGTTAAAGTGACAAAAGAAACAAGGTATCCTGCAATTTGAATCAATGCATAAAACAAAGCATGATGTGAAAAAAAGAGGAGTATACAATAATTCTTTTTATTTTAAATGCTTACCAAATGTTATTCGTGTATTCAATGATAATGTTTCAACTAAAATATTGTTTGCAAATACTGCAAAGAAAGCCATGATAATGTAGACACCTTGCATATCAAATATTATGGTAGTCCCAGGATATCTTGCTTGAAAATAATCCACTGCTATGATAAAACTGTAAAATATAAATACTGTTGCTATAGATAATGAATTACTGAAATGATAATATTGTTTCCATGATAATATAAACAATATGTATATGTACATATATATTTAAAAATTATAAAAAATTGTTATTGACTGCTTATATTTGATGTCAATATACATGCAGTAGTGTATATTAACATCCTAATTCTAGAGTCTGGATAAAAATATAATTTATAAGAGCAGAAAGTCTTTTAATTATCATCATATAAAAAATATTTTTATTGCAGCATGACCTGTTGTATGGCAAGAGAAATCCTATACCGCCAAGAGTAAGGGCAAAGTAGATGAAATTAGATTTGTCGACTGGCGGTGACAAATGAGTGAATCCATTAGAGAATTTAAATTCATTCATGCCTCTCGCTTTTCCTAACTGTACATAGCCCCGGCTCAAATTCTCATCCATGTTTGCCGTGACTGCCGTGAAAGGATAAAATAAATCTATAACTGTTAATTGTTTTATGATTCCATTTTTTCGAGATAAGCTTTGGTAGTCAATTTTTTCAAAGACGTTGATTGAATTATAGCACGTCACGCCGCACTTTTTGCCGATCGGTTAATTGCACCTGATCACTACCTTATTTATTTCTTTACGCAAAGCACAGACGTGTTTGTCGCGAGTTTGAGCGCATGCTTTGAAAATTTGCGGCATTGATTTCTGCGCGCGCATTTATTATTCGTTCAACGAAAGATCGTACTTGTTGTTCGATGAAATTTTTGTTCATTTTGCGCATTTCAGCTTTGATTGGTTTGAACATACTTTATAACCAGCAGCACCGCATGTGCGCGTTGATGGCATTGCTAGTGCCAAACGTGTATACCCAGTGATCTTTATTTTATATGCTTCTTACATCGCCACCTTTTATGTTCTATTGACAAATTTTCCTCCACCGTTTATATGATAGATGGAGTTAAAAAGTATATAGTAGGGGTTCAGCATTAACTAGTGGGGATCTTACTGAAGTTAGCTACATTGCGCAAAATGAGTATGATCTTCCATTGAACGAATAATCATCACTCGTTCGTGTTCTACCGCGAAATTTAATTAATGAAATAAGTTATAAATGCTTTATAAATCGCAGACACGGTACAGCTAGATGTAAAAATATATTTTTAACAGCGTTACAGATCCACGCAAGTGCAATGCTCTACTTAAATGTAGTTTAAATTGAATTTTAGTAAATCATTGTATTTGTTTGTAACTTATATATTTTGAAAATCAATGTATAGATTATATAGTACCAAACATGCAATAAAATATGATATATCATAAACATCATATATACCTATAATTATATCTGTTTTATATATATATATATATGTATATATTACATGTTTGCTATATCATTGAATATACTGTATTGAGATAAAATGCGCTTGCGCACTACGTAATACTCATCACTTATGAATCAGCTGATGAAAAAGAAGTATTGTTGTTGAAGTTGAACCAAAAATTAAAAACTATGTCTTTAAATACAGCTCACGCTAATGGCGGCGTTCTTATACATGCCGGGGAATGGTAAGTTAAAAGAAAAACTAATTATTGTTAAAAATATCATTGTTTCACATGTTCCCGAGTATGACGTTTTTGCAACGTAGTTATTATCGTGACCTTCCCAAAGCAATTTCCTTGTTATTATCAATCATTTTTCCGGCTAATAACAATAGTACATTAAATCCATAAAATTATAATCCTTAAACGATTGCAACAATTAATGAAATCATAAGATATTTGTTTCATCTTCGATATAATCGATATAATATAAAATTTTTATTTATGTAGCATATTACTATTTTGCGACAATGTCACAATGGAATTTCATGGACAAGAACAAGCAGAATTTGTTGGTACTAAACGGGGACGATTATACTTGACTACACACAGGATGATTTTCAATTCAAAGGATCCTAAGGATAGGATGCAGTCTTTTAGCTTTCCATTTGTAACATTAAGTGAAGTCGAAGTGGATCAACCAATGTTTGGTGCTAATTACATTAAAGGCAAATGTCGTGCTCAACCGAATGGCAATTGGGTTGGAGAATGTAAATTCAAGTTGCATTTCAAGAGTGGCGGTGCAATAGAATATGGACAAGCTATGCTGAGAGCAGCAGCAATGGGTATACTTATTATACATATGATTATAAAATTCTCTATTATTAAAACAATAGATATTTCATATTTTCTTTACATGTAGCTCAACGTAATGGACCTGCATCAGATCCACCACCACCATACCAACCACCAACATCAAGTTGGTATGCTGCACCACCACCAGCTTACCAAGCTGCACCAACTGGGTATTATGGTTGGGTACCTCCAACTAATGTATTTCCAGACATGCCACCAGGTTAAATTCTATTTTTTTTGGTATTTTTTAAAATATAATTCTTATTTCATACTAATTATATTGTGTGTTTATTAATTAGTAAAAACACTACTCAAAATGTTTTAAATATAAGGAAATTAAATTATTATATTGTGTTTTATTACATAGCAAACAGTGTATATATGACGGATATGCCTCCACCATATCCTGGTATAAATGCACCTTACCAAGGATATGCAAGCAGTGCACCTCCACAAGGAGCATGGGGAAACTCTACTCAACAATCTGGCTGGACACCACCACAACAAAATGGGGCACCTGGGTGGGCTAATCCAAATTATAATGCTCAATCAATGTCTCAAGCAGGTGCGTATCCAAATTATGGGCAACCAGTGTACAATAATTATCCACAAAATCCTCCTCCATATACTGCATATCCACAAGGTAACAACTACGCACAGCCTGGCTATTATCCGCAACAAAATACTTATAATCCATATCCGCGTAATTACTAATAATATAAAAAATTTAAATATTTTTTTGTACAAGCCTTTTAACATAACTTGTGTTTTATATATTATTGATAGTATTAAAGTTTTTTTAAAAAATTTCTTTGTGTATAACAAACGAAACACAATATACATTTACATAATTTGTTAAAAACATAAGAAACATTATATCTTTAATGAAACATACAAATGCATAAACCCTTAGTATTCTTTATAACACAATTCGAGATCACATGCTATAATATTTTAATAAAAATGATTAATTATTTTAACTATTTTTTTTTATCAAATGTATTTATGAATAACGAAAAGCTTGTTACTTATTGTTGCCATGTATAATAATTAAGTATTATGTTTTTGTTGCCTTATTACAGATTTATGATAAATATTATACTATAAACAAATTATGTTATTAAAATTTAGTCAAATACAACTTGCTGTTTTTATTTGAACCCACCAATTTGATATATTGTTTTGTTATGATGTTATATCTTTTATAAAAATAATCAGGTAATGGAATCATAGTCTCTATTTTGTCTGACAAGTCTGAAGGTTTTGAGTATTATGCAATATTGTTGCATAACAGGTTTGGTTGACCTGGAGTAAGGTTGACTTTCACTATGCTCAGTTATTATCTCATAGTTGTCAGAGATAGTTCAAAAATACGTGAAGCGGTATTATGAGTGCTTAGCAACTTTTAACTTATTTTCTGATTTGTGTAAATTGTAAATATAGTGTATAAACTTATTAATTTTCCATGTCTTGCAAAAATAATATACAAAATATTGAGTTATTATCATGAACAATTCAATTTGAATATATGATAATACAATACTGCTCCTTTAGAGATACAGATCGATATTGTTTAAAAATTCTTTCGAATTTGTTATATTTTTAGAGCAAATATTTAAAGATTTATATTATGCTTGATGTATTTTGGAATTTGGCTTCCATAATTGTTCATTGCCATTGTAAAGTTAATTTATGATTAAATAAAGGAGAACATTCTCAAATATTTATTTAATTGTAATAAAAATAAAAGAAAATGCCAGACAGATTAAAATTTACTGCATCAAACGTATACAAATGTATGTAACTTATAATAATTGTAATATATTTGCAACACAACAACTTTCATTTTATTAACATTTTATTTCTTTCTTTTGTAGATGCAAAGGCAGCAGAAGCTGCCCAAAGTGCATATTATGATCCAAGCAGACCGCAATGTGCCTATGTTCCACCTCCTGCATATTATGTAATTATATTAATTTTAAACTATTATTAAGGTCTTACAATTTTAATGTTAAAAATACATATCATATATTTTAGGAAAGCCCACCAAGTTTCCAACAAGCAACGGAAAAAAAGGACCAGTAAAACTGCATTTTCGGAGTCTGAAAATAGTGGTGTAATTTTAACACTACTACCATCTAATTAGTATTATATGTATAATACACTATACTGCATAGTTACAGGTATATGCATTCCATTTTAGATTTTGCTATAATGTTGTTTTGGTGTATGCAACTAAATGAAACCATATTTCTATATTTCCTATACTATTCACAATTTTAATTACCACATTATATTATATTGTTATGCTTAAAAATATACAAGTATTTATACTTATTATGTAGACTGTATAAATGGTATATAAAAAAAAATGATTGTTGTGTTTTATGCAATGAAATAAATATATAAAATAAAAGTTATTGCATATTAAATATGGGAAAAGTTTTTCTTGAAACGCATTGTTCATATTTATATATTTTATTAAAAGTTATGGAAGGTACACAGTGTTCATATATGTATATACATATGCAATTAAACATAAAATAAATAAAAATTAATCGCGAATAATAAAATTTACATTAAATTAGAACAAAATTTCAATATGTAAATATAAATCTTTTCTTAATGGCAAGTAAAATATTTTAATTTCTTGAAGATATATATATGTATATATGTATAACACGTATATTTAAATGCTTGTATATGTATAAAATTTTAAATATGTGTGTATAAAAATATCTTTTAAACATACAATAACCAACTTCATTAAAGCACAAATCAATTTACTTGCAGCAATATTATCAAATATTAATTTTTATTCCGACTAGTTTTTAAATATGGCAGAAATGGTACATATAAAACTTCATATGTATCCATAAATTATATACAGTATTTTACAACGATTGAACAAATGGCCAATTTAATATATATGTTTCAAAACTTATCTCAACCTATGTTATATATTATACTTTGCATTAATAAGTAACTTCCTCATTAAGAATGGCATCTACAGACAATGTAAAATAAAAATTTCGTACACGCATAATTTAACGCTTAAATACTGATCTTTAACAGTATATTTTATAGTTCTAATTTTTCTTATGCATATAAAAGTTTCATAAATATTCAATTAGATATTATTATAAATACTTCAGTAAGGCAGATGATTTTAGATTTCCAAATTCCATAGTATAAAAATACTATCTGTATAGCACCTAGAATTGTATACAATAAACGTGATTATAAATATATAAAAGTCTACCCGTATTCAGAGGTGACTGTTAAACTAAAGTTTCCATCTTTAACATAAGTGCCATGATACCAAATTCTTGTGTCTAAAAGAACAATGTCTCCAGCATAAACAGTAAAATTAAAACGTTTACAAACATTATCACATTCTGGTGTTGGAGCAACAGTCCAAGTTTTATTGCCTATAATTTGTCCTTGCCACATGAGACGTGAAATATAATCCAGCTATGAAGGAAGAGACAATTTCATTTAACATAAGTGTAATCTTAAAAATTAAATAATTAGGTTTATCATTGTTATTATACATACATGCATAATAGCACCTTCTTCATATCCCAAAAAAACATAATTGGAATAAGGAACTTCTGCATCTTCTGGCAAAAAATGAGGTAGACTATAAAACTTTTTCATTGTATCCAGAACCTGAAGATTGCAATTTTTCCAACCAACATACCAGGGATTTTTTCCATTAAATTGCAAAGCTCTTTCTTCAGTCATTGCAAAAACATCATGTAAATTAGTAAGATTACTTTTGAAATGTAAAAACTGACATTCATCTACCGAATCATAAGCATCATCAATATTTTCATATAAATCTTTGAAAAATTTCCAGCTAAATACCTTCGAAGCTGGCCAATGACTTGCAGCATTTTTTACCACCATTGGTCGAGAAGAATAAGTGTATTGCTTAAATTCTTCTCTAGTTAAATTTGGCAAAATCAAAGCTGAAGTGATATCTCGGCAATAATCACAATTTGATATTGGTCTTGTGAACTCCCAAATGAAATAATTATTTGGTATTAAACATCTGGTACCACGGATATTTTTAATTATGTCTACATAGAGGTACTTAAAAAACACACCACAAAATATTGGTGCAAATATGGCAAGTAAAACTTTCTTGGAATAAACATAGTGCAAGTAAAAGCTTCTCTTATGTCTTGTATTATTTTTTATGCCAATAGATTTAAGATCTGCTAATGATACACCTTGTTCCATAAATCTCTCGGTTAAAGATAAGAAAGCTTCTTGTATACTTTCTAATGTGTTATCACTTTGTTCCATCACTAGCAGAATTAATAAATTTTTAAGTAATCATTGATACTTAATTGTTTAAAAATTTATGGGAGTTCACTTTTAATATTCATTTATTTAAATTCTGATTGTTGAATTATAAATGATTTTATCATGTTTAACTTGATGACAGCATTAGTTAAGTCATCAATAACAAATCCACTATAAAATTCATTAGTTCCCGCGTTGTTTTTCTCAATTTACTCTTTCTGCCAATATGATTGTGCGTTTATTTCTCCAATACAAATTTCATGTGACAAGAAAACACACATTATTTTCAAAAATATTTATTGCATAATGATTAAGCATATTTGTATCATTATCGGTGAAAAAATGTACTCGTTCTTTATCATTTACACAAAGTGTAAAAATAAGAGTAATGAACCAACGCTATGAATCGAACGGCATCAATGACACCGTGCCGTACACACCTATTTCCACGAAATGTATAACTGTATACGTATCCGTCCACTTTCACCTATACACATCCACGAATACCTACACACATGATACAAATACTGTGTCAAACCTTGAACCACTTATCTTCCTTCCAAATACGAAGTTCTATACCGATTATGTAATGAATACAATCGTTTTTCGATTGGTACAAGATCCTGTATCCTTCGACTCTTGCAATTTCTTATTTAAAGTAAAAGAAAGTCCGAAGGCCAGCTTGCTTATATAGCTTCAAGTAATTTAAAACCTTAATAAGAAGTTTCCTGTTCACGTGTTGAACAAATGTGAATAGACGCAGATGTTTCGTAGTAATGCGGGCAAGAAACTAAATATCCTATGAATGAGTAATACAGCACATCAACGACAGCTAATCGCTATATTTAAGATATTTGTCCAAAAGTTAGAAATATAAATTTACATCTCTGTTACTTATTAATAATAAGTAATTCTGTTTAAATATATGACTGAACAAAATAATAGAAATAACACCATAAAGAAGACTTAAAATTATTTATTTTATCAAATCACACAACATGATATACAAGTCTCGTTTAAACGGACATTGAATAGTTTTTTAAACGTGCAAATAGTTATGAATTTAATGTAAATGTTACGATAGATGTAAGTTTGATTTGTCGTTTCTTTTTCATGATTTTGTTTTCAATTGTACATATTACAGAGTATAAAATTTAATTTACAGCAGTTACAATACTAAAATTATACGGTATTAGTTCGTTTACGTCCGTTGAGATACAGTCCACTTCGATTTTATGTATACCAAAATTTCGGGACGATTTAATTTTTTTTACAATTTGTTTTTGTCCATAGGCCAATGTTGAAGTATATAGTAAATGTATCTACTTTAACAAATTCGTTGTTTCGTAAACAAATAGTACGATTATATTAAATTACACCAGTTTCGTGTCTGCGGACTATATTTCTTTAAAACTTAATTTATTGCAACTTGGATAATTTATAGAAATCGTATATTTGTTTTACATTTGAGAAAATTAATTCCCAACTATTTCTTCTTTTCTTCTGCTAAGCATAACATTTATAAAAGGTATTTTGATATTGAACACAATTGTCAAAATAAAATTTGAAATAATTCGAATGTATAAACTTAAACTATTTTAATTTTAATGTCCTAAAAATGTTAAAAAATTGAATTATTTCTCCACGAACTTCAAAAGATTGTAAATGCAACATCATAACTTCTTTCTTCGTTTCCTCCTATAAATTTAATTTTACAAAAGTATCACTTTAGCTTTAAGGGTTTAAATGTATCTATTTAAATAAACGAAAAAAGTAAAACTTTATGTGTTTAATTGTTTCTAAGGTAATAAAACGTTTTTAATTGTAAATGTACATTATAAGAGTAAAAAACTTATTATATTTACAAATCTTATGTATAATATAATCCAGATAAATTGAAATTACAAATACAGTATTACTTTAATGTACAAAAATTTTAGACGGTTCAGAAATCATAATGTTATGTAAACGCTTAATAATTTTAGAAAGTAAGTTCTTTAAAATTCAAACTGTCAATCATATAAAATAACTGCCGTTACTTTCAATAAAATTAAAAATCATTTACCTAAAAAATTTTCTTAACAAGAATACTTTTATTAGAACGTATCAGTTATAATTCAACGCAAAATAAGTTATTACTTACTGTTAAAAATGTGTGACTAGTACAGTCGTGTTTGTATCAATGCTTACATCTGATTACACTTTGCTTTCGAAGAAAGAAAATTCTTTCAACGGTTGATCAGAAGTAGCACCATTTACCAAGGATAGCATCTTTTATAGCGGATATGTATTGTGCAGGAACCCAATATATCCAATATCTTGAAGCTTCTGTTGTACCTAATTGTATAGCCTGCAAATTTTAAGAGTATTTAAATGTAAATAAAACAATAAAACTTAATTGTAGTATAAAACTTAAATTTTGATACTTATGTAGGTTCTAATTATTATTAAAATACAAACCATAATATGATATTCTGGATGATCATGAATTGGTTCACTGTGTACACCTTTTATGGAGTTCATAGGTATTTTATCTGTCCTTTCTTTTGTACCAATCCAAAGTTGATCTTGTTCCAATTTAAATGTTAATCTAACTTTGCCACCAGATTTATTTAACATGCCAGCCAGTGGGAATTCCGGTAGAGGTTCCTAATTTCAATTAAATTAAATTAATGATAAATAACTAATATGAGTAATGCAGTTCTAAAAAATTAATTCAAAAAATCATACCTTACTGTTTAATATACCAGGCAT
Source organism: Megachile rotundata (assembly GCF_050947335.1). Taxonomy (NCBI): domain Eukaryota; kingdom Metazoa; phylum Arthropoda; class Insecta; order Hymenoptera; family Megachilidae; genus Megachile; species Megachile rotundata. The sequence continues at coordinate 14,387,572 of NC_134996.1, forward strand.
AACATCTTCAGGAATACCTTTATCTAATACTTTTCTATGCATTTTTTGTTGAGACAAAGGTTCTTTATTTGTAGTGGAAGCAGCTTCATCAGAAAGATCTTGTTTTGTTGGAATTGATACAGCTAACACATCATCTAACTTTGATCCTACTACCATGACTTTGGCACCTTGAATGTATTATAAAAGATTTAGTAAATGTTCACAGAAATGGTTTATAGGACAATTTTCTATTATATCATAAAAATTACCTTTTGTAACACCCAAACTTCTAAGTGTTTGTTCATCTTTGGCTAATCCTTTGATCATAACTTTCTGCATAGCTGGTGGTACAGATATGATGTTCTGAAGATGAGCTTTCAATTCTGCCACAGTACCATCAAGTGGAAAATTTACATTAATTCTCTGTTTATTATAAATCACTTTAAAGTCTATATTCTCTTGGGATAAATTTTGTGAGGTAGTTGGAGTATCATTATCTTGTGTTTGTGTATTTTGAATTTCATGTTTCGATGCAGAATCCTTTGTTTCTATTGATGAGTCCTTATTGGAATTTGTATTTGATACTAGTTCAGAACAAGAAGTTGAGTTAAAAGAGTTGTCATTGCTTTCATTTTTAGCAGCATCTAAAAAATATGGAAATGTTATATAGATATCCAAACCATATATGCTTATAGTATTATTTTAAATATAATTCAATTTTATGAAAACAAAAACAATATTTATTCTGCAAAATTCTGATAACAAATTTGTAACTTAAACATTTAAATAGAATTATCAAGCAAACAATTTTATGAGGACATAAGGTTATGTTTAAAATACAGATGAAGAAAATATGTAAAAATGCATATCACTTTTAAAACTAATAAAGCCCCAATACTGCACAGAATTTCAAATAAATTGAAACCAGTTAAACATCAAATTTAAGCTAAAACAATGATTGTTTTTATGAAATTAACCCAACGTATACAGCAATGATTCATAATATTACACAACAGGACCTTTCCAGGAAGAAATATTAAATACAATTAAAATAATTAGAAAACATGTAACAAACGATAATAAAAAATATTTATTGGTTCGCAACTTTTAATAAAAACTATGAAAAATTGGCAAGCTAGTACGTACCGACGTACTCCATGATGAACTATATCAGTGACTACAGATACTATATTTCAGCAACCAATCAAAATTATCGTAGAATGCGTTGCAGTTCCTACTATTCGTATTTACAGCGATCCTTGGAATGACTTTCAAATTTTCAAATACATTCCACAAATGAAATTACATTTTTGATTCAATTTTAGTGGAGTCAAAAAACTAACGATTAAAATATATATGTCGTTATGTCGTTTTAATAATCATAACTTAACGCCAATTTAAATAATAAGTAATAGATTAATAAAAGTAATGCAATAAAATGTCTGTTGTCCACGTAGACACAGAAATTTCTAAATATTATATTTAAAGTTTTATTTTTAGGTTATTCATTGAAAATATAATATATATACAGTATCGCCGTTAGTATTAAGCAAATGGGGCACTTGCCCAAGGTTCTGCGTTTGAGAACTGTAAAGTTTTGATATCAAATTTAATGGCGATATAGTGCATGGAGATATAACGAGAGGCGATACAGAGTGTAGAGATCTAATGCGTGATGGTGATCTCAATAATATCGATTTTTGTTCTTAGTATTACAAAACCAGCGACGGCTGTGAATACACATATGTACAATTTTACTTACATTGTTCAATAAATTATTTCTATACTTATTATTTCTTTGAATAACTAGATAATCTTGAAAAATGAACACATTTATAGTAATATAAATTTCGAATTCATAAACTTATCTATTGAACGCAAGTAACAATTATCAGTCATCGGTATGTACAGTGAATTTTGAACTTATAAATATGAACGACGTTAGGTGGAGCTGTAATCACAGATTGCCATCTTGTGCACCACATGACCTCGTTGCCGTGTCCCGTGACCAGCTCACGTGAATTTTGACAAATTCAAACGTTTTGGTAGAAAAAAATGGATATTTTGGAGCAGCACCTCGAACAACAGGATGTCAGGTAGTGTTTACGTTAAATATCGACTGGCTGATAATGCGAACACCTATCCCTCCTGTTTCGCTCGAGGTCTCCTCAAGGTCATCACGTAGTGCACAGTGCGCACTTACAAGACTTAGGACAACGGTCGTGGAAGTAATAGGCATAGACGTAACTCTATAGATAAGTTACATATCCATTCTTCAACGTACCTACGCTTGTTTTACAGCACTGTTAACGGGAAGGATGACAGCGGCACGGGAATTGTTATTGAAGAAGCAGAAATCGTGGATTGTGAAGGTAAATATACTCACAACCTGTAGACAGTATTTTTTGTGTTATTCGTTATTCGTTACAATTTACATGCTTCAATGTACACCTATTGACTTTGTCAAATTTTTTTTGTAGGGGAAACTGTTGGGGAAGATGGAATGCGCTATCAAGAAACTCTTGCATACAGAGTAGTTCAAGTAAATGGCACTACTGCTGGAAGTGAAATAGAACTGCCAGTTACTCAACCAGGAAATAACACTGTACAGGTCCTAACATCCCCATTAAATGGCCAGTTTTATGTTATTGGAAATGCCAATGATGTTTTCACCACTGCACAAACTTCAAGATCGTTGGTTCCTAGAACTACTACTCTACAGATAGAAACACCAAGAAATTGTACCACTGTACTCAAAAAGGTACAAATTCATATTTTACCAAATACTTTGTGTTCAACTTTAAAAGGCACAGTGTTTAAATTTCATTCATGTATATATTTTTAGAGGGATGATAGAAGAAGAGCAACTCACAATGAAGTTGAACGCAGACGAAGAGATAAAATAAATAATTGGATTGCAAAATTAGGAAAAATTATACCTGAGTGCAATGCTAGTGCAAATGGTAGTGGTAGTGGCAGTGGTGAAGGCAAAGCAAATTATGAAACTCAGGTATAAGATTAATATTTAGAGAAAATTTTATGAATCTAGACATATACTAAGAGTTTCATATTTATTTTTCATACAGAGCAAAGGAGGAATTTTAGCAAAAGCATGTGAATACATAGGGGAATTACGAGCAGCTAATCAGGGTTTGGGCCAATGCTTACGTGATAATGAAAAGTTACGACAAGAAATAACTTCATTAAAGCAACTAGTTGCACAATTAAAGCGTGAGAACCTTCAACTCAGGTCACAGATATCATCTACCCCAGGAACCAATGTTGATGTTGTGCACTTGAGTCCTTAAAGAATCTTTAGTTTTTAACACAGTGCTTCTTTTGTAAATATTAGGATATCTAAACTGACTTCATTGTCAGAAGAAGTATTTACTCTGAGAATTTTTTTTATGAAAATGTCAAATTTCGATATATTTGAATTATATTTGTCAGAAGGTATATTATGTGGTCTCAATGGTATAGTCATAACGAGTATGTCCATATATATTTTTATATTTCTATTAATTGTTTAATGACGTTAAACAAACATAACATGATTCATTTTGCAATATGTTCAAATTATGCTTTGTGTTAAACAGAATCATAATTTTTTAAATTTTCGATGTGATTCAATTATGTATGTTTATATAATTTATAGTAATTGAGTTATGACTATACCTTATAGGACCTATTAAAAAATACTTTTATTTCAATGTGTACATGTGCATTGGATCGAATTACCTCGTGTACGTGAACGAGCCAAGGCTGTGAATATTGAGCATTGATTTGAAATTCTCGAAGATACAATTTTGGGCGACATAGCCAAAGTTGATTTAAATAAAAAAATTAATTTTGTTGCAATACAAGAGAAAAATTGCGATGCAAAATATGGTGACTGAATCTTTACAGAGATCGTTAAATATTTTTTATTTTTAATACTGTTTTCACAAGTGTAGAGTAGGTACTTCATAAAATGATCTAGGGACTGAGAATGTAAAATAGATTAATCGTACACGTGTAGATGTGTATGTATATATGTATATATACACATATGTGTACATATGCATATACGTACGCGTATAGCAATAAACATATTTTTTTCAAATCAAGATTTTGAATGCTATGAAAATTGCGTCAAAATAATTAAAAAAAAATTAAATACTGATTTGTAATATATCGTTGATGTAAATATCGCGAGGTTATTGTTATATAATAATATTATTATTAAAATGAAATTTAACGAGATTCCATTATTTTTATTGAAACGTTGACCATAATCCTGAATAAGATATCCATTCTTTTTATGTATAGTATTTATTTATTTTTACATATGATACAACGGAAATGTCGAAGTTAGTAGAACACTGTTTTCGATGCTTTTTTTCTCTATACTTTCTTTTTAACGATATAAAGACCCTGCACCTCAACAGTTTAACAGCTTGATATTTTTTTTTAAACTTTCAGACTATTTCTCAACGTCTTAACGTTCAAAATAACACTTTTATGTAACGTTATATTTACCGCTTAACGCGTAGACATAATACACTATTATAATACAAGATTTAATACTCTTTAATTGAAAGTTTCATGTCCAGGTAAAAAGCTATCATATCACCCTTGCTGCTAAAACAAGCGCATGTTTCTGCTTTTCGAAAGAAAAATATGTATTATATATGGATGAATGGAGAGCTTTTTACGATGTTTTATTTGACACACGTACAAATGTTTCTCTGCATAACATCTTCCACAATCATGTTTCATTTATGCTAAACAAAATAACAGGAAGCTTGATTCTCCAGACAACTTGTCTTCTCTTTAACATTTTCAACTAATTACATGTAACTTTGTTCCAAATTTTTTGCAGTAACTTATTATAGTACTTAATACATATTTTTTATAAGCTGGAAATGCATTTAAGGACGTCCTACCATTTTATTATCTCAACCATCACGTATTGTTTTTATATTAAGTATTCAGTTAATACACATACAATTATAGTAGATTTTATATTTGTAACATTTTATGTACAAGATTTTGTAAGTATTGAAACTAATATAACAGTAGTTTAATGCGTGATACGTGATTACGAAATATTCGTTATACTTCTCTCCAGTAGATCCAGGACATCCTTAAATGACCAGCATATAAGGTTCCTGAACATAGAGAATTTATGTTCGTATAATTGTTTCTGATAATTAATCTTCTAGATTTCTAAATGCTTGTTGAATATCCTCGTGCAACTGATCGAAATCAGCTCTAATCTTTGCTTCGCCATCTTTCACTGGATCCTGAAACAATCAAAATACGTATTGCTTCTGTTTCTATATACCAAAATATATCGTTAATAATATTTACCTTAAACTTCATGGAACTCAACTGATAGAGAATATTACCCATGCTATCTCTAATAACGTTCCATGTTATTTTATTATCTGATTGCGCCGTAGATTCCACTGCATGCCTTGCCATATCATAAAATGCGATCATATTTCTCAACATTCCCACAGTTTTGTAGAATGGGCAGAAACGATCGTATGGTGAGTAGCTGTAGAGCACAGCAATACATTAATACTATTACTTCTAAATATGATAGTACTAAGAAAATAATCAGTACCTGTTTTGCTGTAAGAAGTCATCTTTCAGAAGTTTGGCAACTTCCAGCGTAATTTTATCTGTTTCAGCAAGGGAAGCTTTACCAACTAGCTGTACAATTTCTGATAGATCTTCTTCTTCTTGCAAGATCTCTTTAACTTTGGTTCTCAAAGGAACAAATTCTTGGAAATTTTTATCATAAAAGTCATCTAAAGCTCGCAGATATTTACTGTACGATATAAGCCAATTAATAGACGGGAAGTGTTTACGCTGCGCAAGTTTCTTATCAAGACCCCAGAATACCTACAAAAATAAAACACATAAATATAGGGTTTCTTCAAAAAATATTAAATTATGAATCCTAATCAGTACCTGCACAATACCAAGAGTTGCACTAGTAACGGGATCAGAGAAATCACCACCTGGAGGTGATACAGCACCAACTATACTAACGGAACCTTCACGATCAGGATTACCTAAACATTTTACTCTGGAAATAATGTGTTTAAAATCAGTATATAGTACATTGAAATATTCAATCACATACGCCTGTAATGAATTAAACTACCTTCCTGCACGTTCATAAAAGCTGGCAAGTCGTGCACCGAGATAAGCAGGATAACCAGAATCGGCAGGCATTTCAGCTAATCGACCAGAAATTTCACGAAGAGCTTCTGCCCAACGAGATGTTGAATCTGCCATCATAGATACATTGTAACCCATGTCTCTGAAGTATTCTGACAATGTGATACCTATAGAACACATAATTTTTGCATACATTCTTTATATAATAAAGCAAGAACAAAATGTGCTGAATTCTTTTGTAGACAATTGTATATGTACCGGTGTAAATAGATGCTTCACGAGCAGCTACAGGCATATTTGAAGTGTTAGCAACCAAAGCAGTACGTTTCATGATAGACTCGGTGACACCGTCAATTTCTACAGTAAGCTCAGGGAAGTCACGAAGTACTTCAGACATTTCGTTACCACGCTCTCCGCAACCAACGTAAATAATAACATCGGAGTTCGAATACTTCGATAAAGCTTGCGAGATGACAGTTTTACCACAACCGAAAGCTCCTGGGATAGCAGTTGTTCCACCTTGTACACATCTATAATTTTATAAATATCTTTAGTATTTGTTCCATTTGCTATAAAAAACGCTTAGAAGTAACGAATTAAAATCCTACGGGAAAAGAGAGTCCAATACTCGTTGGCCAGTAAGTAAAGGATGATTAGCTGGTAATTTTTCAGTAACTGGACGAGGTTGACGGACTGGCCATACCTGCAGGCATATAATTATATTATTGTGTATGTGCTCATACTAAAAATATAGGTAAACTTATATTCATACCTGAAGCATGGTATATTTATGTCTCTCACCATCAAATTCTGTCTCCAAAACAATGTCCTATAAAACACAGCAGCAAGGTGTTTATTAATTATATTAAACACATTATTATTGCACTACAAATGTTTACCTATCAGTATTTAACTTACATTAACTGTATAGTTTCCAGCAGGTGCTACATAAGTAACAGTTCCTTTACTCTTTGGAGGTAAAATCATCTTGTGTTTGACTAATGTATTTTCATAAACTATGCCAAATAAATCTCCACCAGTAATGTGGCTACCATTTTTGATATTGGATGGATTAAATTCCCAGCTAGCGGTTCTTGATAATGCTGGTACATTGATACCCTTTGGGATATAAATTGAGCTTGTAAGCTCATTGATATCCTTCAATGGCCGCTGAATACCATCAAAGATACTGCCAAGGATACCAGGTCCAAGTTCTACAGACAATGGTTTTCCAGTACGTAAGACAGGATCTCCTACAGTCACACCGCTAGTTTCTTCATATACCTGTGTATAAATAGTAAGACCATAAATGACATAGTATTACAATGTGCATGTAATTATTAGAACATACATAATCATTTTAATGTTGTCATACCTGAATGGTAGCCATATCACCTTCCAAACGAATAATTTCTCCTACCAGTTCATAATATCCTACTCTTACCAATTCATACATAGCTGATCCTGACATTTTCTCTGCAGTAACAACTGTAAGTAAAATTATATTTTAGAAAGAATTAAATCACAGTATAAATTGTAAAAAGTATAATATACTAACCAGGACCAGATACTGCATAAACATAGCCAAATTTGGTCTCCCTCTCTTCATTACTAATTTTTGGCATCCCACGACTCGTCATTGTGAATCGTTATTTATGTAAAACCAAACTGAAAGCATTTTAAGTCATAAGCTATGTAGACATAAATGTAATGAATTCACTTAGAAATATTTTATTAAACAAGAAGGGAAGTAAAATATACTCTGATAAAAAATTAAATATTGTTAATTGATCATTACATAAAAGTTCAACTGTATCATAAATTAAGTTACAGAAGACAAATTAGTAAAGTGTAATACGAAATGTTACTTAAACTCACTTTACCAATCATTAAATGGGACAAAATGAACAGAAAAATCGACGATCGTGAATGTTCTATTCAAATCGACTACCTTTGCAAACAGTTTCAAATAAATTTCGCTTGGAATTGGCAAAAAGATTGATGTCAACTAACACATTCATTCACTATAAAATTCACGTGAGCAGTTCATTTAAAAAGTAGGCGTAGCCCTCTTTAAGCCCGCGAGACGTCTGCTGTCCTAACAAAATATCGATTTTAAACGGGATATTTATCATCGATCACCCATATGGAACAGTTTAATCCCTTTTTTATTGATCTCAGACTGAATATAATAGATAAATTTTATCATTGATTGAAAATACGATGGTGTATTCAAACTGGCACGATCGATACTATACGCGCCAGCCTTTTCGCAAAAATCACAGGTATCTTTTATGCGATATAAAATCGTTATGATTATATTCGCTATGCGGTAAACTGTAAAGCACCCAGTACATCTACGATCAATGAAATAAATGACAGTAAAGAAACTTACGAGACGTGAAACGTATCGAAGTAAGCCCACCCTACAACAGCAAGTCAAGCTACACAAGTCGAGCCTGGCTGCTATCACAAGACAGGTCAGCTGACTGATTTAAAAGCTTATTTTCAATGATCGAGTTTTAAGGATGATTTACAAACGAACAAAATTTTTGTCATTAAAACATTTTAGACGTGTTTTTGCTGAAACATTGTATACCAAGTGTTTCAAATGTTAATTAAAAGTTATAATAATACAACGTAATTGCAACAAGATTAATAGTAGCACAAAAGAGTAATCATTTTAAAGTATTATTTAACAGATTACATTTGTTTATGACATTGTAGAAATGTAGAAAATTAGGTTATTTTGAAATTAATATTTTTTTCAATTATAAAAATAGAATACTTATTAATACACTAAACATTAATTGTATTGTGCGCGCAACAATTACAAATTTCGTATATACCAAATTCTAAACGACATTGACGAAGCTAGTTAAAATTAGAATCAGTCAAGGCAAATTAAGCTTTATTATTATAATTAGGCATTACAAATTTGTGCACATTTTATGTAGTTATGATTTTCAAGTATTTCATACAAAAAAATTGTTATTGCTAAAGGAAACAGCTTTTTAAGGAAAGCTCTGATTTTAAATATTACCAAATATTATTTCGTAATATTTAATCATTATATATATTATAATTATATATTTAATGTCTAATTATTAGTACGGAACATTATAATATAGTACCTCGATTTAGCGGGCACTTTAAATAAGAATTACTTACAGACATGAATTAAAATACGAATTTACAATATAAACATTGCAAGAAATAAAAATCTCATAAATATAGCATTAAAGTCAATAATTTGATATAAATGTACAGGCGAAGTAAATATTTAAAAAAGTATAAGCGCCTTATCACAAATTACTTACGTAGTGTGAACGAAAACTTGTTTTCCGGTGCATCATACTTCCGGAAAGTATCGAATATACCATCTATCTATTACCAAATCTATGGCTTACTGACACAGTTCTTTTCATAAATATGTGTGGATGTTATATATATTTCCTACTTCTGTGATTAAGAATATCATTTGAGCGTCAGATTTTCGCGCAGTCTTGAGCAGTTGATTGACTTGCTTCGTCGCATATCTGTTCTACGATTGTTCATACTGTAATTTAATAATTATCTGTAAAACTTGATCAGTAAAGTGCAATTCAAAACTTTTGGTTTGATAGATATTCCTAAAAAGTGCATTTGACATTTCAGTAGGTGAAAGGTTGTTAATATTAAAATATGGATATAACAAATCTGCAAGAATTCATGGAATTGCTTGGTCGATTGAAGGTAAGTCGTTAACGAAGGTTTTTGTCAAGGCAACATTGCGACAAATATAAATTCATAGTTTCGGACTCGTGATCTCGCTTCTGTATACATGTATTCATACGTCAAATGTTCTCTTTTGGCATTCTCAATCAAGTGCAATCAGCATGATTTTGTGTAGTTAATAATGTGTTTGATGCTATAGAATGTTTATTATATAATGATTTCTACAAAATTTCTAAAAATTTGTAGGAAGTAATTATTCAGTGCTATTTGACAGTTTTGCTGTTAATTAATGTTATATTTTTTAAATATTTATCTTAAAAAACAAAAGCAGTCATTTTTTATTTCATCTGCCATTCATGTGTTTTAACTTTGGTCTTCCTTACATATATTTTTATGTTCTGTTAATCAAAGCTATTTTTTATTTTTTTTTAATAAAACAACTAGATTTTTAATAAACATGTTTATGATTTTAGCATATGAAAAGGACAGGATGGGTGATCAGAAATATTCCTGATCCAGAAACAATCGCTGGTCACATGTACAGAATGGCCATGCTTTCGTTCTTAGTGGATAACGAAGAAAATTTAGACAAAGTCAAGTATGAAATGGTATTATTAATATTGTCTGTGGAAGATAATTGATCATCAAAATTTTTATATATATAAATTATTTTTTGCCAACTATAGAATCATGCAGATGGCTTTAATTCATGACTTAGCAGAGTGTATTGTGGGAGATATAACACCTCATTGTGGTATACCACCTGATGAGAAACACAGGCTAGAAGATGAGGCTATGGAAGACATTTGTAAACTGTTAGGAAACAAAGGTCCTATGATATTAGAAATGTTTCGTGTAAGCATAATTGATACATATTTTACATCTATAAAAGTATAATGGCCTTAATAATTTGTTTTATCATTGTTTCTTTTTAAATCTGATCTACAGGAATATGAAAAACAGGAATCCGCAGAGGCAAAATATGTTAAAGATTTGGATAGATTAGACCTGATCATGCAGGCATTTGAATATGAAAAGAGAGAGAAAATTCCTGGACAGCTAGAGGAATTTTTTGTTGCAACTAATGGAAAAATTAGACATCCTTTTATCAATAAAGTAGCTACTGAAATTGCTGCGAGGAGAGAAGCTTTTCAGACTGTCTCAACTAGTTCAAAATGAAAAAATGTGAAGTTCTGTAAACGCGATTGAAAACTATAACTCTTGTTTTGGCTAATTATTTATAGGTAGTCTGGGTCATTGATAGCGCAAATAACATTTCATTTTTTCCAAATTCTTATTTTTAATAGATAAAACGTTCTACAATGTACTAACAACTTTTTTCACATGTTTTGAAAGTTTAAAACAGTGAGTTGATGTACATGACCCAGTTTGCCTATAGAGTATACAAAAGATGGTGCATATTGACAGCTAATTTACATCCACTAAAAGTTAATGAACAATAATATAAAAGTAATAATACCAAATTTTTGTTGCACACATGTACTACATTTTCAATAGATCTTAAAATATGTTTCACAAGTGCAATGATTTTTTTTTTATTTTTTGTGAAAACATTACTTATTACTAATTTATGGTAATTTTAAGAAACAATGTGAAGTAACTGAAAAAATTAAAACACTTTTAATTTTATCTGTCATAAATATATTGATTTTTGAGTGAAATTTAATAATAGTACAAATTATTAATACTTAAGTATAATTAATATCTATAAGATTAGATATTGGTTTGTTATATTTAAAAATCTGACAGTTAATTACCACACCAAACATTTATGATTTAATTTATTATTATCTATTTATAAAAGTAAATAAAGTTTTATAAAATAAATTTCTGTCCTCATGTTCATATTCCTGCAACTGATATATCCCTAAGCATCCATCCATTGTAAAATGTATTTATTTCTAAACTAATAATATATCACTTGATATAGAATGATAATTATAATCCATTTATCTTTTTCACAAAATCCTTTAAAATATAACTTATAAAGTCAAAGATAATACTCTTAATACAATATCATGAGTAGGTGTGTTAGTATTTTATTGCTCTTTTATACAAATCGAAATTCGTCGAAGCACATACATCACTTACATTTACATTGTACACACATACATTTAAAGACGTCGTTGCACTTTTTCTATATATAAGGGTTAGTGAATGGAATCAATCAGTTGTATAATCATCGGTAACGGTGGAAACCAAACGTTTTATCAATTCCCGGAATCAGTTTCCGACTTTGTTCGTGTGCTAAAAAAAAATTACGGACACAGACTATATACGAAAATATTTTTCTTTATTTCCTGTAAGAATATCAACTGAAACAAGTATTTGAAAGAAGTTTTTGATTATCATTGTAAATCAGTAATTTATCTAATAAATCTTTAGAAATCAAAGCGTTGTTTTTGGAAGATACACTTAGAAATCTAAGCGTTGTCTACAGATATTGATCGATCGTCAGTTAGTAGCTGGTACGCGTTACGAGCGTTTTGCTTAAAACTAACCTTGTAAAATAAGTTGTTTTAACAATTATCAACAAAAGAATCGTACATCAATTGTATGCGAATACAAGTTTTCACTTGTGAACATATTACGGCGAAACAGCATAAACATATTATCTACAACTACAAGTGAAATTTTACGTCAGGATACAAGCTGGTTTTGCCACTGGTAACCGTGTTTCTTGTAGATGATGGGAACAAGAGATACCCAATCAATAGTGAATTCAATTTGCGCGAAAAAGCGGCGCCCTATGGAAAAATTTTTAACCGATTTCGATTTGAAAGAACAGAACAATTTAAATTATACGAACTTTCGGTCGATTTGCGTGGCACTTTTCCAATCGGATGAACTCGAAAAGGAAGAATGGAGAATTCAAGAAATTTTCAATTTATTCGATCGTGACAAAGATGGCATTTTAAAGGACCAAGAATGGACGATGTGAGTATGCATGTGTGTGCATGTTACAAGTAAAACGAACAATAAATTTAATTCAGCATAACATTATAGTCTCATTGAACATATATACGTAATGTTGGTGATTTGAACATAGCTTCGAAAAAAAGATTTACATAATTGTTGCGATGTATAGCAACGAGAGGGAGAGAGAAAGAATGAATACAAAGAGATGCGCGAGTGTAATTATATGAGTCAATTAACCAATCAATTAACAAATCAATGTACGAACGCTAAATTTAGAAAATAGTTTTTTAACAAAGTTAGAAAAAGAGACTTAGAAAAATTGTTAAAATGGAGTGGAATGAATCAAAGTTAATACGGGGCAAGAACTGTTTCTTTCATTTTCCCGCGATTTTTATAGATCTACGTATTATATTGTAGTGCAGAAGTATCATAAAGAAAGTTCATAGAAATTCATGCAAATATGGCAATATAACGAAAATTTACCGTTTATATGAAAATTCATATCTTTACAAAAGATATGAATTGTATCTGCATAGAAGATATGATAATGAACGTTATGTTATAACAGAATTTGTTCATAATGTACGTTATGTAACCTTTTTTTTTATTAAGCAAAATTTCATAAAGTGCTGATTACTGTAAGATTGATTTATATGTAAAGTCATTCAAATAATAATTTTTTTACAGATAAATACAATATGATTAAAATTAATATACATTTGTGATTTCAGTGCTATATTTATATATATAATTTTAATTTGTTCATATTCAATTTTAGATTACGATATCACAATAATATTTATCTGATTTAACCGACAGATTCAACGTTTGGTTGCGAATCATTTTTGAACCTGTAAAGGCACTTATTGTCGTCGACGTGCAAAATGACTTTATCGACGGATCTTTAGCCCTCCGTCGATGCGGCTGCAATCAGGATGGAGTTGATGTAATTGAGCCGATAAATCGTTTGATAAGGAAGGGACATTTTGATAATATTATTTACTCTTTGGATTGGCATCCAGAAAATCATATCAGTTTTTATGAAAATTTACACCTACGCGACTTGCATTCGGATTCAAAAGTAGGTGTATAATTCCTTTCCTTTCTTTTGCATATATTTTTCTTACTTTCATAGACGTAATATGTAAAAATATATTTTTATAGACTAAGTAAGAAATTTTCGAAACGTGTACTTTTGTAAAGTTCATTCTTTAACGGGACAAATGGTGGACGATAAATCGATAAATCTTTTTGTTGAAAGGCACATTCCTTTATCCCATGTTGTGACCAGATCCTTGAGTCCGCGAGGGACAACTTTATTCTAAAGCAATGCGACATCGCGTTAAAGTTGCTTTCTATTCCCAAATAATGCCATGCCTTTTTTCAAACAATCAATGCCATAACATCCGATACCTACAACGTCGAGTCACCAGTAATTATTGGACATCTGGATTGTCCTTTTTTACAAGCACCCTTTAGGCCACGTGCAGGATAAGTCCTTGCCATAAATCGTGCGAAAGCACAATAGCGCCTGACTATTTGCTCTTCGAGGGCTCTTAAAAATAAACCGTCGGTAACACGTGGGTCCCAAATAGAGTTTAGTAAATTTCATTTCAATAGGACCGTTAAAGATAAACCGTTAATAATAATGGGTCAAGCAAATTTGCTAATAACGAATTTGTTCTCGTATACAATAATACAAACGTGATTTTTTTATTTATGCAGGTGACCAAGGAGAATGCAAAGCCATTTAGTACCGTAATTTTTGCGGAGCCTTATCTGGAACAAATACTTTGGCCGAAGCATTGCGTCATGAACACATGGGGAGCACAGTTGCACAAAGACCTTGTCATTGCGACAGCTTCGGAACAGGTAGTTCATACTTTTATCCATTCTATATACATTGCTTTGTTAACTTTTACGTTAGTTGTCGATAGGAGAATTTTAATAATGCTTTCATTAAACGTGCATCATTTTTCAGGTACGCAAAGGCCAACATCCAGATTTGGAAGCTTACTCGGTATTTTACGATAATAATTCGAAGGATTCTATGGAATTGCAAACGATCCTCCGTAAATCAGGCGTTACACACCTATATGTATGTGGTTTGGCTTACGACATTTGTGTAAAAGCCACTTGTTTAGATGGACTTCGATTAGGATACGCATTAGCCGTTATCGATGACTGTTGCCGTGGCGTGGACGCAAATAACATCGAGACCACCAAGAAACTGATTGCTGAAAACGGAGGTTTGATCACCGACAGTAACGATGTGCTGTCGTTGGTGAACGAGGGAAAACGAAGTCTTATCATGAGCCATCAATCTGCAAAAGCTGTGACCTCAATTCCGGCCTTGGATACATCCGTGGATGGTTCTGAGTGATATCAGACGAGAGGACAAGAAATGAGCAGGATGCTTTGAAACGAGTATGGCAAGAAACGAGCTGAAGCCATAGAACATAACATTCAAATGGGTCTAAGTTACAGGAGAGTAGAAATTATTAGAACCGATATATGTCAAGATAATTATTACTCTAGAATTTATTTAGAAATGAACTTTCCTTTCCTTGCAGTATGTTTTAATGCTTTTATGATAAATATGTAAAGATACAGTATTTTATTAAAAAGGAGAAGAGAGAAATAGTATGTGACTAGTCTTAAGATAAAAGATCATGAAGGAAATCTAAGAATCTTATATCTTTTATTGACTAGTAACTATTTCTCAAGACAACATATCTCGCAATAGTCTTAAATTCCTAGTTTAACTAAATTAATTTCATTAGTTTTAATAATTTATATTTAAGTCCTATCATACATAAGATTATATGTTAAAATTACTGAATATTAGATCAGGGATGATGGTACCTTCACGGTTTAAATATATTTATGTACATAGTACACAGTATAGTGGTCACCGAATATGCATATCTAATATATATAATATTTTAATACAATATACTTTAACTTATATCAGAACAATATTCAGGGAAATGAAAGTAACACTGGTACTTAATATAGAAATAGTTTTATTTATGTAAAGCATTAATTTATTTTAAAACTACTTGCCAGAACATTCAGTAGCGTGTAAGAAATCTCGCAAACAATCAAATAAATATGTTTATATTATGAATTAAAATATGTTTATAGTTTATAATATATTTATAGTTTACATTATATCATATTATAAATATAAATACGATTGTATAATGATATAGTTCAGTCGTTGTTTGTACCCGAATAATCTTTGCTCATTAACATTCGCGCACTCTTCTCAATTTTATTCGCTGACTCGTCATCTACCGTTAATTTGCAGGCGTATCTGTGTCTCGCTCCACAATCATCGCTTTGGTACGAGTACAGTCTGGACGTTGAATTGTAGGACAATTTTAAGCACCTACAATTGAAAGGTTAAGCTTCATACCATACACATATCACATAAATTTCAATGCTATAAATCATAACTCTTACCTGCCATCACCAGGTACCGTTTGCTTTGTGTTTTGAAAAACTGGCTTGGCGCTGCTTGCCCAGATCCACAGGAGACCCGGATTCAATCCTCCCGTCCAAAAGGTTTTACCTTTCAGCTTGGAGTTCGTTTGCAAGTTAGCGAACACGTCACGTTTCTCATCATTCGTATCGAACTCGATCAATTGACCACCCATACCTCGACACAAACTTGCTGATGACTTCCAGTCGAAATCACGGGTGCTGAAGTGATAGCAATTTTGGCCAATCTTCGTGTAATTGGAAGGACAAGGTTCTGAAAAATATAATTAATTATCAAACAATGTATTGGAAATTGGTAAGAGGGTAGAGCTCACCTTTTTTATTGATATTTCCAGAAATTACATAATATAGTAGCTCTTCTGCTCTTCTCAAACGATTCTCTAGGAAATCTACCCTGTAGACGAGCTTTTCTATTGCACCTAATGTTAATAAACAATCAATCATAAAATGTTCTTAACAGAATTGCGTTATCAAGTACTTTACCAAGCAAGTAAAGATCCGTTTCAGAAACTTCTCTTTTGTTCGGTGTCGAAACTTTATTAGATACGGTCAAAGTTTTGTCACCCAGTTTCATTACTTTCGATGTCCTTGACAATTTTGAATCAGAGACAATCCAGTTTTCCAGAATCTCGCTCCAAGGCCCAATGGAAGTTTCTATCAGCGTACTGTTCAATGAATCAATAGCAGGCACGGGGGACAAATTACCTATTAACATTTATACAACTTCGATAGAAAAGACATCCATTTTCATAAAAGTCATTCTTCACGTACCTGGGATTCCCATACAAACGGACAGTTGTAAAACTAGCAATAGGAAATGTAAATGAGATCCTTTACGCTTCATGGTAGACCTGAAAGTAGAAAACGATGGTCAGGAAAAACCTAGTGTGGTTTTTATTTCGTATACCGACTTACGCGAAGAAAGTTTCGAGCAACGGTTCTTAACTTTATGCTAATTACTTCTTTAAAAGGAATTCGTTCGTTTACCTTATACTAGTCATTTCTTCTTCGTGAATTTATTCGTTCATTTTATTGTTATAATTTCTTTGATAAGAACATTTTTATAAAATTGTATTCATCATTTTTGTTTTTTAATTTTATTGCGTTGTTATTGGAATAAGTCTTTCTTTCAGAAGAAATGTAAATGGGTAAGATGAAGATACTACTTACGTAATATTCGTAGAACAGAGACGTCCTCTCGGTTGTTATCATTCCACAGTAAGTTCTTCTTTCAAGACGCGCACCTGCTTGGTCCGTTTCCGTTTGTGAACCAAGCAAGACTATCGACCGAAGACTCGATCGAGTAGCCTTCTGCTTGGACACTTTCTCTCTCCTCCTCGGAAAATAAGTCACTTTCTTCGACGAATTCGACTATGCCCTTCTCGCATGGTTTTGCAACCACTTATTAGAATTATTTGTTCCGTCAACATGCTACTTACTTCTGCAAATTCTACTCGTTATCGTATTCAAGTTATTTTTTACAAATAAGTAGAGTATATACTAAATTTTTTAGGGCAAGAGAATATTAATTTACCAGTATTTTGAAATTTTTTAATCCTGGGATAATTTTAAAGCATTAGAGCAGTGAAAGTTTAGAATTCTGGACTATTAGAATTTTAGAATCTTGTTATGTACTTTAATATCTAAAAATTTAGAATATTTTAGATAATACTTGGAGTTCGCGAGTTCCAGATAAAATTTCCAGGACATTGTTTCACGAATTTCTCGCTCGCTTTTGCATCCAAGTATGATGCAGCATTTCTCAAAGATCGTCCTACTGACACGATTCTCTCCATTCTCTCGACTCATTCGAAGCCACAGCTAGTGGACAATTTTCGTCAATTACGTGGCACACCAAAAAATGAATCACTGATACAGCCAGTAGATTAGCATTGTAATGTAAATCGAAGGGAACAAAGCATCATACTTTGCATTTCTTTAATGGAACAACTATTGTGACGAGGAATTTGCATCAGATTCTCAATTGTCCAATGCAAATCGTCGGCAACTAGTATAATTACCTATACACTTTGTATGTACATTCGTGTTTACAATAAATTTGGTCGGTATCTGGCAATGATGTAACGCAACGTAACAATCGTTCATTGAAACGTTCTACTATGGTTTCACAGGCAGTAACATTGAACAGTCATGCTATCAGTCTTTCAATTTTGGTCGCGATTAAAAGTAGACGGTGAGATTGAGTCGTTCGTTTCCGATTTGGCTATTTCTGCTCTTCGTTTCAGCCGCTACTTCGACGCTGTCCACTGTCTGAAAAGATTTAATTATTAGTAATTTAGATTTATGAATTTATAGGTGAGCAACGAGGAAGATACCCTGTCGTCGTCGTCCCAGGACAATTTCTTCACTCTTTGTGAAACGGAACAGGCGGGCCAGGCAGGTACTAAAGAATCTGGAAGATCGACAGAATAACTGGAAGATTCTCTTGAACTAACGTTTACGTTAGTCTTTGCGCTCAAATCATTCATATTCTGGACAAGACCACCGATGTTTGGGATGTTGGTTGTTGCCGATAATCCCGGAGGAGTTGGAGCTGGAGCAACCTTGTGTCTCGCGTAAAGAGGCATTTGTCTAGCCGAGGTTAAACCTAATTTACATAAATAATAAATGAAATATACGCAATGAATCATTTACAAAGATCCATCGCTCATCAAATTACTTTTAACGGTGGCATTATAGTTCCTTGCTCCAAAAACTGGATTCTCAACATCATTTCTGTCGGTTGTCTCCTGAATTTCACCGTTGTTGCTGTCGTCAACGATTTCCTGATCAACGTGATTGTCATCCTCTGGATCGTCACCAGCATCGGCCTCGTCGTGCTCGTCGATGCTTTGGACGGTCTCGTTGCGGTGTCCTCTTCGCGGTATATCTAGACTGTCCTGTAGCATGTTCGCCCCAAGAACTTGAGGAGTAGGACTCAGAGCCGAAGGAACCGGTGATTTTTCACGGTAACCGGTGCCTACAGAACTCACAGAGCCACTGGTCTTTGGTCTTTTACTAAACATGTACGGTAAAAATTGTAAGAAATTCAATCGAACGTAGAATGCGTGAGCTATAATGTTACTCACTGTTTATATATGTACAGAATCAAGACGAGTATAATAACACCGAGGAGTCCCAAGACTGCACCGAAAACGGCTACCAGAAGGACGCTGCTGCCCAACCAAGCAGGTGCAGCTCTAGCAGCGATTGGCACCGAGCCACTGCTCGGTATATGCACGATCACCGGGATCATACTTGATCTTTAAAACAGAATATTGAAACAGTCACGCGTTATAACTGGCAACAGGTTTTGTTCACTAAATTTAAGCGTTTTCTATCGATGTACCTGGGAGGACGGCCCGAATCGGAGGCCACAGCCACTAATCGAGCCAAGGAACCATTGATAGTCGCTGCTGATCTGAGAATCAGTTCTCCATTGTCGCGTATTTCGAAAGACCTGTTGCAATTGCACATTTAAAGTTCTATCATGGCTGAAGGATTTAAATGATATAATCTTGATACCTTGCATCAGGACCCCTGAGAGAAAGACTGACTTTATCGTCTCTGTCGCCATCGGCTGCTTCCAGTTTTCCTAAGGAATGTATCGGTATTATTAATTGATAAAGAGACGAAGACAATTCTGAAGGAGAAAGTAGGCTCACCGACAATAGATCCCTCTCTCAAGGTTGCAGCGTGAAATTCATATCTGGGATGACGAAATCGGGGTTCCCATTCATTTACGTCTTCCACCGAGACGTTGACCCGTGAAGTATCGTTCTAAAATATTTTATAATACTTGATTGAAATATTCTATTATGGAACACTGAAGTTATGTCGTAATTAATTTAAAATTTTTTATGGTTTAGTAAACATACATGATGACCATCGGTGACTCGAACTAAGAAGCTGTGCTGTATCCTTCTCTCATAATCTAAAGTCCCTTTTAAAATCAGTTCTCCAGAATTAGTGATGGAGAACCTCTCCAAATCTTCTACTGCTCCTTCAAGCCAAAACCGCAAGTTCTACGAAGAGAACAAATAATCAATAAAGTTTTACATATAACACAATACAATTCACATGAAACTTACAGAATCTACTTTATTTACTGCAGTTGTTAATAGAACACTTCCTGGAGGAGTGTTCTCTGGAATGTTCGTTTGGTGATCTCGTTTTATAAACTTCACAGGTAATCTTCCACCAGCAGTAGGTTCTACGTTCCATTCGCTCTCACGAGAAACAACTATGGTAGACAGAGCGTATTTGTCTGGATTGTCTATTTGCGTAGCCTGAAAATCAGATTTCATTATTAAATAAACGACTGAAGGAGTTATATCAATACCACATTTCTTACCTTAACAACAATTGTTGCTGGAGATAGCAACTCATGTTCATATAATGGCCGTGTTATCGTGACCTCGGCTGTTTCAGGATTTAGTGTAAGAAATGGCAGGATTCCACCTTGAATTGTGTATTTGACTGGAGCATTGATCCCGGCATCCTGATCCGCAGCTTTTATGGGAGCTGGCTCAACCTTCAGTATTCTTCTCTACAAGAGCGAGTTAAACTTGAAATCTAACACCTCATAATGATAAAGTATCCAATCTTACCGATTTTATATGCCTAGGTATGACAATTTTATATTGGTCCGTTTCAAAGGCAGGATTTTGGTCATCCGCGTCAATGACGTTCACATAAAGCGTGGTCGTTGATGATTTAGGAGGGTTGCCTTGATCCTGAAAAATAATTTTCTGAAAATAACAGAACCTCTTCAACATTTTTAAATGATTAGAATGAAGATGGTACCTGTGCACGGATGTCAACAGAGAAATTTGAAAGAAATTCATAGTCCAGCGGTTTTCTCAGCACGAGGGTTCCCTCCAAAGCGTTCACGAACACGAAATAGTCCTAAATAGCAATTAGAATACTTATAAAAATCTTTAGAATATTTTGTAAATGTAATGAATTAATTTTTCGTGTAGGAAAAGGGAGAAAAATTACCGAATGTGGACCTGGTAGAACAGCATACTGTACAGTCGAAAAAGGTCCTGGTTGATCGGCATCTACAGCACGTACTCCTTGGAGAACTCTTGTACCAACTACCGTGACCTACATTGGCACAATCTTCATCAGTAACCGAATACATTGACAAGAATAGCTTAGTCTATGTGAAGTTCGCTAAACGGTTCATTCTCACCTCTGAAATATTCAGTACATAGGGAGCGTTCACGAACTGAGGTGCATTATCATTTGCGTCTGTCACGCGAATATTGACTGGTATCACGAAACCCTTGAAGTAAATTTAAGGAATTGGTATGTTAAGTAAATTGAAGATCATGAGCGAACAATGTAATGCATTCTTTATATGATGTGTTAAACTTACGGGATCTAATGTATGTTTCCTTTCGCAGATTACGTTCACATAAACGCTGGCAGGTCCATCAACGCCTTCTTTATCAAGAGGTCTGACTAAAGTCAAGTTTTTTGAAAATGCTGAAAACGCTACAGGGCTGTCGTGTTCCTGCAGCCTGAGCTCGATATCTCCTTGCGGTCCAGGATCACCCAGTACTCCCAGGACACCCACAGTGTCACCGACCGGCAAATCTTCGTTGACGAAGAGATGCGCGGCAGTGGCACCGTTCTCCAGGAAGCATCGTACGTCACGAATCACTATATTTAAATAATACAATTTTAATGAAACTAATCATAATTAACCATTTGTAGAATGAACTACAAATATTTAACAATATTAATTAGGTAGAATGAAGGAATACAAAATGGACGATATTTTAAAAACCGAAAGGACATGCCGTTTGATTGTTCAAGTTTAAGGATACGTTACACAATGTTCGAAGGTTCTGTTTCTTTAGCTTCCTGGAATAACGACTGATCGTGTTCCATTGATACCGAAATGGGTATTATGTTCACGACAATCGTGCGGTTTTTGGTTTTCCGGTGTTTATCATGAACCGGTTGGCCGTCTCATCTTCCTGTCTGCATATTCCTTCGCTCATTAACTATGGCTATTTTCGAATATTTTTATAGACATATTTATAAACTGTGCTAACTATACGATTTACAGAAAATTAATTTTTAGAACTAGCACTTTAATTAATTTGCGTTTAATGTAGTATAAACTAAAGATAACTATGTACTGATTAAGACTTGACGATAGTCTTACTCAGATTTTAATGTTAGCGGCTAAGTTGTTTCGAACGAAACTAGTCACGTGACTATCACGCGCGAGGCAGTGTAAGCTGTCATTGTCAGCTGTATTTATTTACGGAAAAACTTGATAAAAGCAATGTTCTCTGAGCAATTAGTCGACATTCTATGTGATCTTTAATTTAGTAGACGATAAGAAGTAATTTAAACGCTGTGTGATCATGAATTAAGAGTAATCGTGACAAGCGTTCATAACAGGATGGCAGGCGGTGTTAAGCGATCGTTGACTCTACTTTACTGTGCACTGAAGCCTCTGTTATCCGTTATTTTGCGCAATTTAACTGTACTATGTGTGATCTTTCTTGTATAACAAAGTAATTTTGCAATGCTTTTTTACTTAGCTATGTATATAGTTTTATAACAGTAGAAAGAGAACGATGTAATAGGGTTCTTATTTCTCTTTGCCAAGATTTTCAAAATATTGCGTGCAATGTCGATTTGCGAGAAACTACGCATGCGCGATTAGATAAGATCATAGGGGACCTTACGCAGCGTTTTCTTTCTATTTTTGTATCATGTATACATCATCAAATGCTTCATATATTTCATTATTACATGTATTCCTATGATTTTAGTACATATACGGATGTGTGTGGGTATCAAACGTGCATACGCAGACGTCATTTAACAGGAACGCGTGCACGAGGGTTAGACGTGTGCGCTCCCTTGGAGCGCAGTTCCGTCTGCTGCCAACTCACGGTATATCGACGATGCAACGTTCCGGCTGTGCCTTTCGTAACCTTTTTCCCCCCTTACTTCGAAGACTTTTCCAGAAGAAAATTACACTATAAATTCCCTTCGAGAATTTATGCGCCTATCTGATTCGAATAATGTCCATCTTGCAAAATTAATAATGACTGGTCAAAGATAATAACTGAGGCTGAAAGTATTAGAATTTTTTATCGACTTTGTATCTATTATAAACGATGCTAGTTAGTATCAACAATTTCTACTTCATAGATTAGGAATGAATCTTATTGTAATAATGTTGTTATGCTTCAATGACTAGGGTGATAAAGTGGAACGAGTTATTTGTCTCAACAATTTATTAGCGATCTCCTTCGCTCAATTGAACAGTGGACAAAACAAAGATCAACGACGCTGATTCACACGATCAAGGAAAAAGTAAATGCTCGTTTATCTTAACAACAGAGGCGCTTCCTGCATGTCGAGATAACGACTAATTGTCATGCAAATTAGAAATGCTGATTTAGTAGTAAAACAAATCATCCTTTATAAGAATACTAAAGAGATCGCAGATTCGCGTGGGAGTCACGTGATTAACAGTTATACACGCAATTCCATGACGATGTAAGGATTTGTTATGTACACAAGTATACCATGATTCTATAATTTAAATTAATTATCTCTGTTTCTGTTTTAGATAATCTTTAGAATGCCGCATCAAAGAATTATGTAATCATTAATCGCGCTTCACTTCATTTTACGACTAATTTTGTAAATCTTAATGGCATTGGCGTAACTAGCAATTTTACCTAGAGTGAGTCTATATCTATAATCTTTTTTTAATTGTCCATATACTTTACAACATTCTCTAATCGCTAATTCCAGTCTACTCGAGAAATGACATTAATTACGTTGAAGTCACAAAACGAAACTTGGAAAGTATTATTGCACCTGTTCTCGAGTCTATTTATTACGGCCCAATTATCAAGCACGTAAATTGGACAGCAGTTTTCACAAATGTCCAGTGACAGGGAAGGGAGGTCATCAGAGCGGGCCATTGCGATTTTCGCAATGAGGCAACTTTCTAAGATACCCGATCGTTATCTGCAACTGGAAGTGTCGCTAGAGTCATCGAAGGGAAACGGAACATAGCCGACGAGATATCCATTTCGTACACGGATTACGATCTACCTGGTGTCTTCGCGACCACAATTCTTCCGCGCAACCGTTCACACGCGATCAACCGTGTGATGAAGCGGAAGAAGGGGCGATTAAGGTCGCGAGCACAGTTGAAAGAAGGGGCAGCAGGACGAATTGTGGAACAGAAGGGACGAAAGGTGGGCATAGGAGAGGAGAAGCGGGCAGCAGGTGCGTGAGAAAGCTTTTGAATACCCACATTGTCCAGTGTACAAATGCACCGTGCAACAGAGGATGGACAGGATCTTCAGAATGTTCTGTCTCATGGCGATCCAAGGACATCCTTCACCGGTTCGAGCACCGGCCGATGCATCTGCAAATTGATGATGAACTTGAGGTTGAAATAATAGTAAACAATTAGCTATTATTGTAGGTTCTGATTCAACTTAGATTTCTCTTAGCTAAGGACAGAGACTCTTATGTACATTTATTTTTGAAAAAAGTTTGGCTTTGATATTTTGATATTGTCTCTGCTAGTCTCTCTGTAACAATGTAGTTATAAATATCTCAATGCTTTAAGTTTTCAACATGTTCAGGTTTGATCGCTGGTTCAATAGATTCACACATATTGCAAGTTTTGCAACAGTCAAGCAAGGAAATGAGCTTTCTAAATTCTTTGACGTTCGTGCGATAAACTCAAGTTTCTAAAATCTTTCATAATTTAAAAACTGTTTCAAGTCATTCATTTGGATGATTTATATCGTAGACGATTACAGTCTTTATAGACTATTATAGTCAATCGTAGGGTTTTCCGAGAGTGGCATGAAAACTTAAGGCCTTCGACAAGCAGCGAGCGTAAACATTTGTTCGATCGATATTTGATTAGCGAGTTCTTCGACGAAAAACGAGCGTGTATGTCAGTAATGAGTGAACATAACGCGTGGTTAGAAAGCATGCGAAGAAACTACTTTATTACGTGAAACTTAGGTACCTGGAACGACATCAGGGCTATAAGTGGGGGTGGCGAGAGCGATAGTTTGCCGATCTTACATGTTTGAAACCGAAGAAGGGCAATACGAATTGAAGTACAAAAGGAAAAGTAGGCTGACAGTGCACAAAAAGTGTCTGCTTGAGAATCGTGATTTCTTCAGACAATGCAAAGAAAAATGTTTTTTAATTTACTTTACTTTTTTAAGGTATAATATATTAAGGTGGTATAAATGACTGATTTCGAAATATATAACTTATAGCATAATTTCATAAAAGTATCATAAAATGACACTTATGTAATTGTTATTGAACCTTAAGCTTTACGTATTTTTTGCAGGGTTTGTCTTTGGTACTAAGAAATACTAATCAGTGCTAAGGTAGTATGGGGCGGTAAAAGCCGCGAAAGTAAGCGGAAATAATTCGCGAATCTGGCGGGAAAAAGATTCCAAGCAGGTCCAAATGATTTATACGAGATGCACGAGCCGGATACGACGACTATGTGGGCCACGATACTCCTCAAATTCACAGACCGTAAACTGAAACGCACTGCCATGGGCAACCGGCGTAAAAGTCTCCCTCCTGGCCACGATTCGCGACGCCATCAATTCAGTGGTGGTTATACAGAAGAAACGGGCCTGATGAATCATTTCGTCCCTCCGCGCTTCGATTCAACGTGTGCTTTCACGAAAGTGAAGAAAGTACGGACACGGAAACAACTCTTATTGCCTTTGATGGGATCCATTAAATAGAAAATGTTAATGCTTTTTCGGATGTAGTCTGATTGCATAGATTCTTTATGGGAATTATTTTAAATATCATTCTGTCTATTTAATTATATACTAAAGAATTGTATTTTCCAAAGTTTCATCGTTCGATGCAACACTCCTATAAGAAACGTGTTCTTCAACGAATCTAAACTGTACAGTTCAACGAACTTTAAAAACTATTCTATGAAATATCAGTTGTATATCTCGCACGCTTCAGTCATCTCTGCACATTGTTCCAGAGTCCATACTCACCACAAGAATCGTACTAGATGATCAGAATCGCTAGCAGAACTGTTTCACTCTTCAGCACTCAAGCTCCCAGTTGGTTGTTGCCTCTTGAACGAAGGAATTTCTCATCAATCCATCATCACTACTCACCAATTATCTATAAACCGGATCGCACTTCAACTATAATAATTCTTATCACTGTTGGTTATCAACTCTTCAAAACATTTCATTACGGAACATCTTCAGCAACACCAAACGCTGTCGAGTTCCTCGAACCTTATTCACCCCCGACGTTTAATGGAACTACCGTTTAAAATTGTACCAAAGAGAACACTTTTTCGACGATCGGCTTTGTTGTCTGTACCTTGAAAAGGTATCGTTACGAAGAGATTAATGAAGAGACCCGTAGAATATACCTGTCGAATAGCAGAACTCGCTACTATGAAACTCGAGCGAGTAAAGAGCTCGGTAGACCGGCACTCGGGAAGTCGAGTTCTCCATTGTTAGGAAGGGGGAACAGACGACCAACCGAGAGCCTTCCTGGCCCTGCTTCGAACAGGTGTTTACTTTCGTTGGCAGGAAATTCGACGGGTACGTGTGTGTCCGCACATGCAACTGCACTCATGCCTTACCCTTTTTCTTCCGATATGGTCTAAGACGAAATCCTCTGGTCGAGAACGACCGAAATAGTCTATTGTTCTCTAATTGGTGATTGTTCGTGTGGAGGAGATTCAAGACCGTTCGTTTGTGAAAATGTAAGTTTTGATGGTTCAGAGAACTGCAAATGAGTCTTGGTAAATGAACGTTGCTAGAGTTTTGGAACTTTTGGTATTTAGATTACTCAGGTTTGTGATCGGTAAACTAGTTCTACTTTTCTATTTATTAGAACTGATTGTTATTAAAGTGGAGTACATGAATGTTACTAAAATTGTTGCATTCTTTTTACTGCACGCTTTAACGGTTTATTCACTGAACAGGATTTCTCGTTTTAATTTCAGGTAGTGTCGGAAACTCGTTAAGGTGCGATTAATTATCTACACGTTTGAAAACTTGTTTCACGCGATCGCGTGTTCAAGAATGTTTGTCGAAAACATAAAACACTCGCATCACTTTTTATCGAATTTTTCAAGAAGAGAGTAACTTTCACGTAAGCTTCTATTACAATATTTAATCTTTACACAAATGTTTACAAAGACACGATGCTACAGAGTTTAAACAAGTACAACACAAAGTTACTTCAGTATCTGTGTTACTTTAAAGTTACTTTAACGTGTAATTTTGTAGGGACACAGAAGACAAAGGTGCAATCACATCAAGGGAGTTCCGTTCCATTGTATACAAGCATCTTGCCACCTGTAAAATAATTGCGAAGAGATATTTATTTTTAATTACTTGTAAGTATAAGGTTTACCCGTGATTATTGATCATTTGGTTAAATATTATTATTCTGAAATTATATAAATGACTACTTACTTAGAACGAATGAGCTTCTCCAATGGAGTCGCAGCCATATCTGCGCATTCTTTGCTAGGACCCTCAAATTCTAAGTCATTCCCTGAATTTGATCTGGTATCCACAGTTAGGGTGGCGTGGCTACCTCCGCAGGTGAAATATTGGACCTCAAATCTTGAACAAAAGTTTATGACATTACAAGTAGAAATATTTAAAATAAAGAAGAGAGATTACAATAAGGGTAATTATACCGTCGTTCAGCATGATAGTTCCTCAATAACTCCCGGTTCGTATTGAACAGTACACCATGATGACCATGACACAATGTGACCCAAATGGGTAGACTGGGGGTCTTGAGACGAGAACCAGGTTGTTTACTGATTTGCCCGTCACCCTCGTGAACGAGGAATCCTATTTCGCTTCTCACGAGAACTCCCCATTGAGGCACAGCCTTGAAACAAAAAAAAGCGATTGACTAGGTTGCGAAGTAGTAAACAAGAAAATTACTCACGTATGTGTCTTCATCCCCTACGTGCAATACTCCATTATGCAGATGAGGCGAAGCACGACCGGTTAAGGAGAGGATTACAATGGTGGTGGGACCTTCTTCGGGACAACCACTTAATATCGAGGCTTTTGGGTCTTCAAGATCAGCTCGAATTCTATCAAATATCAAATGATCATTTTTCGAACATATAAAGTTTGACAAGATCTGATGATATAAAAGTATTTATTATATTTACTTTGAAAGTCCTCTTGAAAGCAGAGCACTGTATAACAGTAACTGTGCTCCAGGGCCACCCTCATCTTGGAACTGAACCAATAAATTGATGTAGATACATTTAACATAGTAAGATGTATTAACTTACCAAATATAAATATCGTTTGATAAATATTTCAAGATCCTCCAGGGAATCAAGCTCGAATAAGTGCAGCTAAAAGCAAATTAATTGTCGTCTTTAATTAAATATTAATAATGGTATAATCACAACTTGTAAGTTTCAATTTGTACACGTACAGTCTCTGTCAGACCATCCTGAAAGTATTGCACAGTGTGTTGTACATAGGGTGTCTCCTGGGGCAAAGTAATTATGGCTCTGGCAGCGTTTGTGTTTCCAGTAACACCTTGATTTGGCGAACAACCAGTATTTTGTACAACAAACCCTCCGGCGCATCGCCAAATGATTTCTGCTATCGCTGATGTCAGAACATCGATTTGTCTGTCGTATGAGGGCTTTAGCAGGCTGTACGTTGACAGTGTCATTCGAAAATTATTTGCTTTAGAATGAAAACTAAGAGATTTGTAACTTCAAAAGTACCTCTCTGGATTGGTACGAGCATCTTGTTTGTTGCATTTGAACAGAAAATGCTTGAGCATAATAGCTTGGACAGCAGTGACGAGACCCCTGGTTGTATTTCTAGGTGCTCGTAGTCCAAAAGCTAGAGTTTGACCGTAAGGTCGTAAGGTCAATCCGGTTCTTGCCCATTCTGGTCGAGGTGGACTAGCGGAACTCCCGAAAACTAGAGTTCTTAAAGCCTGGAAATAGATATATCTACGATTATGACTCTTTTCTAAATTTTGTGACCTGCGTTTTAATGCATTTTTATCTTTCACAGGACGTGAAGAATCAGAAGAAATTACCATGCACGTCTCCTCATCAATCGGTTTACCACCGATGACCACCGTCTTGGCCAAAGTCCTGGTATTCCTCGGATATATAATCTTCTCTGAAACAGGGAAACAGGAATATCATCTATCCTCGATAATGTACTCTTCCTGTTCTCCACCTGGATAGAGTTGATCAGGCTCTCCCATAAGAGCTGCACACCTAGCGGCTCTAGCAGACAGCAGCATCACGAATCTCGTCCAAGAATGAAAAAATTATCTTCATACACGATAGAATCACAGGATCTTCAGGTATTTGAGTAAGTTTCGAAGCAAAAGTCTTGCACAGGAAGTGGAACGAAGCATGGACACGGGACACAAGGGAGTTCTAACGATTGTCACCCAATGCACACTGGCACCCCAGCGCACCAAGCTATCAAATATCAATTGGAATCCGTGTAGGATTTCAGGTCCCTTTATATACGCTTATCTAGCTTGATATCTCGAGAAATCCGTGAAACTTCAAGCCGCACGAAACGCGTCAATTCGGATGTCCAAAGACACTCAGGTGAACGACAGACATGCCCTAATAACGTCTGTCTATCTGTCTTCTCGTGGCACGTGTCTCGACCCACGCAATGCAATCGAACGATATTCATGAATGATCGCTGATACAGAGGTAGCTGCAAGTACTGTGTGGAGCTGGATGTAGTCAGTTGGATACCTTGGTTATTTGTAGAACTCTTCAATATAAATCTAAAAATAGAACTCGTGCATTCGTCAAAACGATCATTCATGTAAAAGTCAACTGGTGCAAATAACTTTTCTCCAGCTCTGCACTGTACCTGCAGTTTCTTCCAATCAAAAGTATAAGTGATAGGATATGATGTAGTCATGCATTATAGCATTTAACGTTGTCATCGAACAAATCTTCCGTATGTATAATACTAAAAATAGTAGTAATGTCAATAACAGGACTCCAAATTGAAAGATTAGCGATTATAAGTAATAGTAGTAGTAACAGTATTACACTTAAGTATACGGTAAATGTAACAAGAAGATTCCAAAGAATAAGAATCCGATTTTTATGCAATTGTTTGGCAATCAGTCGGTGCAGCAAACGTAAAATTTATTTCCGCAATTTTCTAAGTGGAGCGAGATAAAAAATTGAAAATGCCGTTTTCAGCACCGTAAAATGTCCGTCTTTTCATTTACTATTTTATTGTGTTTGCACACGCGTGTATCATTTACCGATGTATTATATGTGTATCCGTTTCGCGAAAACTGCCTCGCGTGACACGCAAACCTTGCTGAGATACGTACGTGTAAATCGGTTCTCGCTTAACACATTCTCCCTTGCATGGGTTTTTTTTTCTTTCGTCCGCGAACATAATAGATTTGGTGCCTGCCTGTGAACTCTATTCGAAACGAATAACTTTCAGAAATAAGAATTTTTGCGTCGCAAATTGTATTGTCTGCAATTTGTTTCTTGTATATGTATGTACTTTCAAATGACTCAGTACGTTTTAAATACTTATTAGATCATATTATGCATGTGTAATCAATGATCACTATTGTATTCAGTATGCTACTTTAGAAAATAGAGTGATTCATTTTTAGACTGCTATTTTTATATGTTTTTATCAGTTTAGCTTGAACTCTAAACTCATGATAACGGTGAATAACGTAGCTATTCGTTTCGCGCACAGGAATCAGATAACGGTTAGGGTTCTTCATCTGTGTACGTCTCGAAAATACTTCAAAGTCGGTCGAATCGCGTGTTCGCGTGTAATCGAGTCTATCGAATTACAAATTTGTGTCGGAACAGGCATCTGCATTCGCCGATTACACCTGCCGATATAACTCGGTTTAATTTATCCCGATTCGGATCTCTTCTTCGCTTATCATCGATCTCGTTCACCGAACCAATATTCCTAAATAATTTGTAAAACTCAAGTTATTCAGAGTTAAAAGTCTCAGTATGCACAAGATTAGATTACGAATTTAAGAATTGAGGCATTTAAAGATTAGGGAATTAAAGAATTTAAAGGTACGAAAATTTCCAAATCATAAATAAATTGCAGCTCAAAAGAGCTACGTGTTAATTAAGCAATTATATTTGAATCTAGAAATCGATACCTTTCTGTCGGAGGTAGACAGGCTTTTCGGCTCGCATTTCCGTGCAGTGTCTCTTGCCACGCACAGAAGTGATCGTCGAACACGAATTGTTACTCTCCTCCGCCTCTTCAAGTTCTTCCATGTCGACAGGTGTATCCTCAGCCATTACACTACTTCAAATTATACAATCTCAAATTTCTCCAATGTTAAAGTCGTGAACCGATCCAAAATATTCAGAATGTCCATCTTATAATCGACAGTTAACAGAATCATACAAATTTCTCACACATATTGTATATCTTCATTTTGATAAATTAACACGAAGAATTGCTACGTACGAGCTGTTCAACCCTTATATCACACGTAACACAAAAAGTTTAATCGACTAATGCTTTACTCGACTCTTCAATGAAAGTCAATAAATGTCACGTAAATAGAATGCTATAGAATATTACAGAATGTTAGAAATTATGAAACATTGTACATATTTCCATTTTGTCACGAGGGTCGAACTCGTAGAGCTGAGAAAGATATGTTTGCGAAGGCAAAGAAATTGTCTTTAGAGTTAGATCTGTAAGAAGTCAATCGATCAAAGTTCTCAAAGAATATTAACAAGTGAAAGAGGCAGTTAAGTGCTCGTTGGTGCATCGAGCTGACTAGACTGACAGGAGTTAATAATTCCAGCAGCTTTTGGCCGAGTCTAGTCGGTTCATCGCGCCGCGCACGAGCTACCATCCCACCAGGTTCTGGATAGGTATATGCATAACGAGCCATGAACTCGAGAAAGTAAAACGTACACCTTAGGAAACCCTAAAATTGCACATCTTGTTCGAAAGGCGTTCTGCGAGTTAAACTATCGAACTGTAATTAATTCTCTGACTACCGTGGTGGATGCTATGAATGCATAGAAAGAATCAATTTTGTAATGATAAATTTTGCGTGTCGTTAAAGTTATGTTAGTAATTATTATTAACTAATGTGTGGACACGGTCAATTGTTGTAATCAGCATTTTATAATTCAGAAACAGAGAGTCTGTTTCATGACATAAAAGTATTTGATACACATGATTATTTCTTCTAGAGGAAAGGTTAATAACCGTATTACATAATTTCTATGTACGAATATCTGTATAGTTCTGGAACAGATATTCATGTAGAACATGTATCTTATCTCCTATAATTACTAATTTCCTGAATAGTGCGCCTCCACGATCAAGATTACGTCGTATCGTTAAGTTCAAGTTCGCGCTAGTTCGAAATAGATCCTCTATATTCGGCCTTCGGATATACGATGTATAATTTCAAATGCAAGCACGTGTACTTCTATGCACAATTTAAATATATGTAACATTGTATATAGACTTTAGGAATAGACAGTAAATAGATAATTGTACAAAAGCGTCAAAGTTTCTGTTATTTCGGGTGTTGAAATTGTTCGGTAATAGCTTACTATTGACCTTATAAGATGCACGATATTTGCATGCGTGCATTCTCGGAAACGTTTGCGTGTGTAGACTCGTATGGTATATAACGTCTGGTATATTGCCAAAGTGCAATATGAAATCTAACCGAGTGGCGTAGTACCAGGAGCGAAGTAACAGTAGATTACGTGCAACTACGAGTGTTTGATTACTTAATGATCGATTGGATTTACACGTTCCTGCGAAGATGTTAGAAAGTGTCTGATTTGACTGATCGATTAGTCTCTATAGATATAATAGAAGTATT
Organism: Megachile rotundata; assembly: GCF_050947335.1. NCBI lineage: Eukaryota > Metazoa > Arthropoda > Insecta > Hymenoptera > Megachilidae > Megachile > Megachile rotundata. Next base: position 14,420,827 of record NC_134996.1, read on the forward strand.
CTCCATAATTTGATTCTAATACAATATACATCCTTTCCTTTTAAATTCATTAATGTTACTATTATAGAAATTGTAATCCTTTTTCGGACTATCAAATTTAATTTCATAAATAAGCTATTGTTTACTTTATGTGATGGAAATTCGAAGAATAATTAAATTATTGAGCGATGATCTTATACTTGACTTTGCAACTTGTTTGTCCGCGTTTTTCTTTTGCACCACTCAACCAATCCTCGTCAAATTTTGCATGCACATGCGTATGTACATCCAGATGGACATAGAAAAAAAAAATTTAAATCGGACTTGCCACGAACGAATAATCACCGAAAAAATTGATCCTAAAAAGCGAGGGTCCGAACACGCATATAAGGAAAATAAAAAAAATGAATATTTCGGCACTTTGACGACGTAGTATGGTTCCTGAGGCATTTAGAAACAAATTTCTATTAGGGTTTGATGCGTTTTGATGCCTAATAAAGCTAGGAAATCAATTTTTGTCGAATTCGGTCCAAAACGGTACAGGTGGCGCCATCTAGCGGCGAGCGGCGGAACTACGAAAACCTAAAATCTCGATTTTCTCGAAAACTAGGGACTTCTCCGAAATTCTGAGATATACAAATTGTTCCTTGTCGCCTACGGAATCGAACGAATGTAATTATAGCCTGCTAGGACAAGTATTAAGGAAAATAGAAAAATAGCCCATTTCATGGACTAAAAAATTGGCGTCCATCTAGCGGTGAAAGTTGGAACTACAAAAATAGAAAATCTCGATTTTCTCGAAAACTAAGGACCTTTTCGAAATTCTGAGATATACAAATTGTTCCTTATCGCCTACGGAATCGAACGAATTTAATTATAGCTTGCTAGGACAATTATTAAGGAAAATAGAAAAATAGCCCATTTCATGGACTAAAAAATTGCCGTCCATCTAGCGGCGAAAGTTGGAACTACAAAAATAGAAAATCTCGATTTTCTCGAAAACTAAGGACTTTTTTGAAATTCTGAGATATACAAATTGTTCCTTGTCGCCTACGGAATCGTACGAATCTAATTATAGCCCGCTAGGACAATTATTAAAGAAAATCGAAAAAATGTCATTTTATGGAGAAAATTTGTGGCGCCATCTAGCGGCGGAACTGCGAACTAAAATGAAAAAACGTATGTCCAAACACGCGTTAAGGAAAAACATATAAAGTAATATTTCGCAATTTTGACGACGTAGTATGCTTCTTTAGACATTTTAAAGCAATTTTTGTTGAATAAGTTATTCATTTTTTTGCCTATTAAGCCCAGAAAATCTATTTTTATTTGACCCCTTTACTGCGTGTTCGGACATACGTTTTTTCATTTTAGTTCGCAATTTCGCAGCTAGATGGCGCCACAAATTTTCTCCATAAAATGACATTTTTTTTATTTTCTTTAATAATGGTCCTAGCGGGCTATAATTAGATTCGTTCGATTCCGTAGGCGACAAGGAACAATTTGTATATCTCAGAATTTCAAAAAAGTCCTTAGTTTTCGAGAAAATCGAGATTTTCTATTTTTGTAGTTCCAACTTTCGCCGCTAGATGGACGCCAATTTTTTAGTCCATGAAATGGGCTATTTTTCTATTTTCTTTAATAATGGTCCTAGCGGGCTATAATTAGATTCGTTCGATTCCGTAGGCGACAAGGAAAAATTTGTATATCTCAGAATTTCAGAAAAGTCCCTAGTTTTCGAGAAAATCGAGATTTTCTATTTTTGTAGTTCCAACTTTCGCCGCTAGATGGACGGCAAATTTTTAGTCCATGAAATGGGCTATTTTTCTATTTTCTTTAATAATTGTCCTAGCGGGCTATAATTAGATTCGTTCGATTCCGTAGGCGACAAGGAAAAATTTGTATATCTCAGAATTTCGGAAAAGTGCCTAGTTTTCGAGAAAATCGAAATTTTAGTTTTTCGTAGTTCCGCCGCTCGCCGCTAGATGGCGCCACCTGTACCGTTTTGGACCGAATTCGACAAAAATTGATTTTCTGGCTTTATTAGGCATCAAAACGCATCAAACCCTAATAGAAATTTGTTTCTAAATGCCTCAGGAACCATACTACGTCGTCAAAGTGCCAAAATATTCATTTTTTTATTTTCGTTATATGCGTGTTTGGACCCTCACTTTTTAGGATCAGTTTTTTCGGTGATTATTCGTTCGTGGCAAGTTCGATTAAAATTTTTTTTTTTCTATGTCCATCTGGATGTACATACGCATGTGCATGCAAAATTTGACGAGGATTGGTTGAGTGATGCAAAAGAAAAACGCGGACAAACAAGTTGCAAAGTCAAGTATAAGAGCTTCGCTCGCCTTCGGCTCGCTCGCTCAATTATTTGTACATTTCTTTTTCATATAAACAGAGGCACTTTTAAATTTGAAAATTTATCTCTCTGGGTTTTCGACACTAGTGTCCACTAGCGCCTGTACTACTAAGCTTCTCGAATTTTCAATATAGATGTCTCTAATAGTATAAGGAAATGTTATCCAGAATGTATTGAACATCTTTCCAATGAATATTTCTTCTTCGTGCAAAATACGAGTGTTTCATAATACGAATCATTATACAGTATTAAATGGTAATAATTTGTCAAAGGAACAGATGAATGTTCTAATGGTGGTAACCAACAATGTATGACCTATAACTCGGTGACTGCGTAGTCACTGCTATAACCTAAACATACATAAAAGTTGTGCATAAATTGATCAACGAATTGAATACATTTATTCATTGATCTTTATTCAAAAGTGATTTAAAATATGGGTAAACACGAAGTAGGAACACCGAAATACATTGCAAATAAAATTAAAGCAAAGGGTTTGCAAAAATTAAGATGGTACTGTCAGATGTGTCAAAAACAGTGCAGAGACGAAAATGGATTCAAGTGTCATACTATGTCAGAATCTCATCATCGTCAGTTATTGTTATTTGCTGACAATGCGTCTCGTTATATGGATCAGTTTTCAAGAGAATTTTCTTCGGGTTACTTAAATTTACTGAAAAGACAATTTGGTACCAGACGTGTACCTGCAAATCGTGTTTATCAAGAATATATCTCGGATAGAGGACATGTGCATATGAATGCTACAATTTGGGTAACTTTAACTGGGTTTGTTAAATGGCTTGGACGTACTGGGCAATGTGTTGTTGATGAAACAGAAAAGGGTAATTTATATATTCTTAGTTTTTACAAGTAACAGCATGTTACATGTTATAATTCATTAAAATTATATTTTGGTTTTTAGGCTGGTATGTAACATACATAGATAGGGATCCAGAAACATTAGCAGCTCAAGAGAAGAAAGCAAAGAAACAGAAGATGGATAAAGATGATGAAGAGAGGATGATGGAGTTCATAGAGAAACAAGTAGAAAAGGGTCAACAAGAAACCAGTGTACCAAATGAGACTTTTAAAGAGCCATTGCAACGTCCTGAAAATGATACTCCTTTGGTTCTTGAACTGAAAATAAACAAGAAACCAAAATTACTTCTCAACACTGTGAAACAAGAAAAAGTTACAAATAAGTGTTCCACTAGTAGTGAGACAATGCCTGTTTCTAATATAAAACAGGAGTTAATTGAAGATGAAGAAAGTATAGGTAAGAAGGTTGAAAAGCATAAACATAAATATGATCAGGATGATAACAATAAAGAAGGATGGTTGAGAGAAAATTTGATGGTGAAAGTAATCACAAAGACTCTTGGAGAAAGATATTATAAAGCTAAAGGAGTAGTTCAATCTGTTGAAAATTCCAAATTTGTGGGGAAAGTAAAGCTAAAATCACCTGAAGAAGTTGAAAATCATGTTATAAAAATAGATCAAGAATATTTAGAAACTGTAATACCTGCTCTTGGAAAAGATGTTGTAATTCTTTGGGGAAAATATAAGGGTATGAAAGGTGTAGTGCATACAGTTCACATAGAACATTATAGCATTGATGTAAAACTTAAGGAGGGTGATACCATTGTTAGGAAAGTACCCTATGAACAAGTTTGCAAATATGTGACATGATTACCTAATTCAAAGACTGAAAATAATGTGTTTCATTTATAACATTTTTGATAAAATACACTGCTTGTATTTGTGTCTTGATTAATACACAATAAATCAGGACACAATTCTTCTATCCATATTTTACAGCTTTTGCTACCTTTATGTGTTTGTAATATCAGTCCAATATTCCACTTGTATTTTGTATACATACACAATAAAATGGGAATATTCTATTTTAGCCTGTACTAACTGATAAACATACAAATAATTTATATATATATATATATACCTGTAAATAATCACTTGTGTACCTTGGAGAGCACCTGCGTACAAAGTATAAAAGAAACGTTTAACGTATAACGTTTTATGTATAATATTTTTCAAATAAAACTAATTTAAGAAGTTACATGTATATATTTTATTGCATTTATTAATAAATGATACATAGATCTAGTAATTACATAAAAACATTTAATAAATTTGATGATGGCAACGCAGCAGTCACGACAGCAAGACACATGTTTTCTTTTTCCAACATAACCTATTTCTACAATATAACCTCCACATTTCATTGTATCACTGTATAACATTGTACAAGGAACAAACAATATTTTATTTGTAATTTGTAGTGTACAAAAAATTATATTTTGCGACTATGTTATTATTATAATTGTTGCAATTTTTGCAAACTTAAGAACTACTATAATATACAATCTAATTGTTAAATAGTTAAATGATTTCTTGATACCATGCCTACTTTATTTAACGGTGATAATTCCGATTCGGATAAAGAATTGAATATCAATACAGACTATGCTAAAAATTATAATAATTGGCGGCAGAAAGAAGAACTCAATAAATGTGAGTATATTTAGTTATTAGTAATTTAATGTGATAAGTAGAAGCAATTCTATTTTAGTAAAAACAAAATATGGAAACATTAGTGGAAGTGCATCATCAGATGAAAACTCTGGTACAGAGAGTTCATCAGAAGAAGAAGAAGAAGAAGAGGAAAATGTAAATATAACTTTCTATACTTAACTAAGTTTCAAGTTCTAATTTAAGAATTTTTATTGTCATAGGAGTTGACCCAGCAATTTGATAAAGATTTTTATAAAACATTAGCTTACTTAAAAAACAAGGATCCAAAAATTTATAATCAAGATGTAACATTTTTTGATGATACTAATAAAGTACAAGAATCATATAGTAACCAGAAGAAACAAAAAATAAAGAAAAAAAAGGCAGTCTTTTTGAGAGACTATGAGCGTAAAATTATTGTAGAACGTGAAGGGAAATTTAGTGATAGTGAAGATGAAGATACACTGAAAAAGAATAAAGAAGATAGTAATAAAATAACGTATGTGCAAGAACAAAGACAGCTGAAAGAAAGTTTCAGGAATGCATTGCATGATGATGAAGATGATGCAGACTTATTGAAACCAAAATCTAAATCTGAGAGTGAAAAGGAAAAAGTAAGAAACTTTAATTTTCTTCAAATCATTATCATGAAATAGATATTTCATTCTTATTCCTTAGGAAGAGGCAGATTACAAGGAGTGGTTGAAAGGACAAGAAACTGCCATAAATGAAACTGAACAGGAGGTGCTTAAGCCATTACGCGATTTTTGGTCCAATCCCAATTTAGATTCAAACGAAAAATTTTTAAGAGATTATATACTTAACAATAAATATTTGGACAACGAATATACTGGCGCAAATATAGACGACGCACACGTAGTTCACGACAGCGATGAAAATTTATCAGAAGACGAAAAGAACATTGACAAGCAAGAAGAATTTGAGCACAAATATAATTTTAGATTTGAGGAACCTGATCAGGAATTTATCAAACGGTATCCTCGTACTCTAGAAAATTCTTTACGAAGGAAGGATACTCGTCGAGCACAAAAGAGAGTAGAAGTAAAAAAGAGGAAGGAAGAAGAAAAATTAAGAAAGAAGGAAGAGCTAAAGCAGTTAAAAGCATTGAAAAGAAAAGAAATTGAAGAAAAAATAGAGAAATTAAAGGAGATCACAGGCAAATAAACTTATATTTAATTTAGGTCTAGTTTATAATGAGAATTAATATTTATGTTCTTAACAAAATTACAGGAAATGATGATATACAGTTCAATGACATGGATTTGGAGGGTGATTTCGATCCCAATGAGTATGACCGAAAAATGACACAGATCTTCAACGACGATTATTATGCTGTACAAGAAGAAGATGTTAAACCTGAATTTCCAGAGATAGATGAAGAACTGGAAATCGAAGATACGTGGGATAATTATGACCCTAATACAGAGTATTATGACGAAGAAGGATATGAACAACCGCATTGCGAAGATCCAGATTTCAACGTATTTAATTTATCAATACTAGGGATATAGGAATCTAGGAATTTACCCATTCATATCACTGACATGATTTCAGATGGATGCCGATTACGATCCATCCAAAAATATCAAGGAAGAGGTAGAAGGTACAAAGAAAAGAAAACGTAGGCGGAAGTCCAAATTTGCTGAACTTATAGCTAAAGAAAAGCCTAAATTTGATCCGAAAGTATATCAATCATATGAAGAATACTTTGACAAGTATTATTCCTTAGATTATGAAGATATGATCGGTGATATACCGTGTAGATTTAAATATAGGAAAGTAGTACCAAATGATTATGGCTTAAGTGTTGAAGAGGTAAGTTCTAATGTTCTTTTCAAGACACTTTTTCGTACTAGATTTTACAAATGTTAACTTCTTTGCTAGATATTAACAGCCGATGATAAGGAATTAAATAAATGGTGTTCATTGAAGAAAGCATTACAATACAAGCCAGAACATGCGGAATTAAACGATGTTCAGATGTATAAACAGAAGGCTACAAATGAGGCACTAAAGAAGAAAATACTTAGAAGTTTATATACGTAAGAAATTAAGAAAATGATGAATGAAAACCACCTCCTTTCGTTTTCAGGTTGACTGTTTGTTAATTTTATTTTTAATATTTTTTTTAGCAACCCTGAGGACGAAGAAGAGACAAACAAAGAAGAAACTGTGAAAAACCAGAATACTGTCGAACCTACAGAAACAAAGAAGCGTCGAAGAAAGAAGAAGAAGAAACAGGAAACTGAAAATAATGCAATAACTACTGAAACTGTGACTGTAAATAATGAAGAAGTTAATGAAAGTAAGAAAAAGATTAAACACAATGCAGATATTAAACAGGAGAAAGTGACAGAAAGCCCAAAAGCAGAGAAGCGAAAGCAACCTGAAGAACAGTCTGAACAGCCATTAAAGAAAAAACATAAAATTAATAATCTTGAAAAGTCTACAAGCTCTCCTAAAAATAAATCACATAAAGAAAAAGGTGAAGACGTTAATAAAAAACCTATTGATTTCAATACCAAGAATTCGAATAAACAAAAAATAAAAGAGAAGATTTCGAAGAAAAAGAAAAAGATGGTTGATAAAACAAAGAAGAAAGGTACTAAGAGTAATGAGAGTACCAATGGCGATATTATTTCCTTGAATCCAGAGAGATTAAAGATGTACGGAATAAATCCAAAGAAGTTGAAGAATAAGTTGAAATATGGGAAACAGCAGAAATAGTTGCAACATATTGTAAATACAACATAAATTTGTATATTTATTATTTGATATTGAAATAGATTGTCCCTCTGTTGATATTTTTTTTGTCCTTACTGTCCTTATGTGTCGTAACACGCCCCATTTGATATTAATAAACATGCAGGGAATATGTTTGGCGAAGATTCGAGGTAATCGCACCCTCAAGTAGGAGTGGCTATGTTGTAAGGGCGAATCCGTTTCGACATGATAAACGACGTTTGCGGATTATTAGAATCGCGGCAGTCTGTCTGCGTTTACTCTTCTAAAATCTCCATCGCTAATCCAACCCATATGCTTCGGTCGAGGAAGCCACCTCATACGAATTCTCTACTTGCTGTATTATACTTATCATTTCTAACTTTAATTTCCGAACTTTCAAATTTGCTGCAAATTTAATTTCTCAATTTCTAATTTCGTTTCATCAATTTCTTGCTAGTCTATACGCTAAATTTGAAGATTTAAAGTTGAAAATTTAGCATTATTTATTGAAATTGTTAATTGCAATGTTAGTGCGGATTGGATTCACATCGAGCGGAATAATTTAATCGACAATAAAACCGAGATGTCTCTTACGAATTTTAGTTAACGAGATGGGAGAGGATTAGGGATGGCACGGTACTTGCACCCATCGAAACTGGCCTCACTTTCCCTTGGGTGCAATATATCAATTCTTCTCGCCCCTCCAGTAAATGTTCTACGGTAGCAGGTGGCTCCTGACGACTACCGTCGTTCGCACCCTTAATACCCAATTAATGTTATACGCCTTGTAAACGTGTGTCGACACTATAGCAATTGTTACAATGTTCAAACGAACCTCGTTTTTTGTATTTTATTATAACAGAGTGTTCTAAAAAAATGGAAACGTATATAATTTTTAATGCTTGAATAACCTATTTTCATGTAGAGCTTTAAAGCTATGTTACAATAAATTAAGAATCTGTTAGGAACAGGTCAGAGTAGAAGGTACCTTTACCGAATTACGAGCTATCGAGTTTCAAGATTACCGAATTTCACGGACTAACGCCTCCATCTGGATTCGTATAGGGTGTAGTGTAATTGAGGTATCATCCCAGTCCGCGTTCTAATTGGCGGAAAATTGTTAGGGTGAACACTGAAGATGCTTTAAGTACTCTGGATACAAGATTCCAATTAGAAACATTTAATTTCTTTAAATGATTTCTATGAATTTTAATTGCCTTTTGTATTTTATCTTGGGCTAATGAGTATTGTACATTTTTTAGGAGAAATAGCGACGTAGAAGAAGAAGACTCTTACTGCTTATTGACTTTTAGTTGATATATTTTTAAATTTATAAATTTCAATTCTTAAAGTTTAAAGTATTAGAAATTTCCTAGTTCATAAAATCTTAAATAAAATTTAATAACTTAGACAACTAAAAATTTAATATGCAAGTGATATTAATGTAATTGCAACTAAGAGCAATTTCAAAGTGACTCAACTGCAGCTGTGTAATTCCTGTTCTTCAATGTACGAACAGATTGAATTACTGTGTCTCCCACTTGAATCAATATCACAAGATATGTAGAGATTGATTGGATGACCTGAAAATTAAGAGAGGAATTGAGATTACAAATTGATAATTGAATAAAAAGAGCAGATGTACATACTCTTAAAAGGAATGAACGGTCCATTGTGAATAATCCATAAACTGTAAAAGTCAGAGGGTTCTGAACCAGTTGCAGAGTAAAATTTCGAATCTGTAAATATGTTTATTTATTAATAAAACAATTTCCTTACATTTACATGCTTAAAGGACATTCACCTCTGCTCTAAGTATTTTGCAGGCATATGATCCATAGAGCTTGCAAATAATTTGACCAGTGACTATAGCCTGTGAAAAATAAAATATCAATACATGAAAAATATTTATTGGATACTTCTCAGAACTTGATTCTATTAAGACAAACAAAATTATTATGCAAAGCTGTACCTGACTGTTGACTTTACCACAATTATGGCTTGTGATGAATATTTGATATCCAAAGAATATGAGTATGATCACAGGCACTACTAACTGTGAACATACTTGTAGCATTGACATGTTTGCAGTGGAAGATATCCATATAATTCTGTAGGTTGCGTAAAATAAGGTTGTAAGGAAAAAATACGCGGTGGCTATCATCATAAGTAACTGTAGTCCATATGTATTACTCGCTGCATTGGCAATTTTAAATAATTCCAGGTGTGAACGTCTTTTAAAAAAGAAACAAATGTAGTTGAAGCTGTTGACATTTCAAAAAGACAGTATTTGCGTTGCATTTCTCTGTACATTAACAGCACTTTGCGAATACCTCTTTCACTTTCATGTTAGCCTAATACTTTATTTTTAGTTCGCTACGGAAATTGCTAGATGGCGCGAATTGTGATCTACCTCTTTTACTTTCATGTTAGCCTGTTACTTTACTTTTAGTTCCGAATTCAAACCGCCAGGTGGCGTTGATTTATTTTTTAATTTTTACGTAATTTAATGAACTCACTTTACTATACTCATCGTTACCGCGTTTCCTTTATTCCTCCGAAAGTCCTCGTCCTCGAATGGGTCGAACATTTTATTATCAAGATCGTAGTTCATTCTCATGATCTGTTTCTTCCGAAGCATATCCGACTTCTTCGTTCGTATACATCGAAGAAGACCATTCAATTGTTCGAATCTCAACCTGAGGTATCTTATTTGCAACAGTAAAAAGGTAAGTAATTATACATCATTAACAGCGAAAGAAGAAGGTTAGCCAAAGAAAGTAGTTCTACCTAATCCAAACACAGAAGGATACATTGCACGCGTTGACGACTATAAATGAAAAATTAAAGAATAACGCAGAAAATATTGCCTGAAGTAGTGGTAAGTCGATAGATGCAACTGGAAGTATCGAATAAACAATAACTAGCGTTGTTCCAAATCCAAAATGGTAAAATTGAAACCAGTAGATCGAGTTATATTGTTTTGGTAAACCTATCTTGTCCAGGGTTTGATCGTAGTCTTTAAATAGTGCGATCATCGTTCGTATTTTCTGCGAACAAATTGAATGCACTGAAAAGGTTATTGGTGCAACTAGTTACGTATAAACTTCGTTGCAAGATTGTATTTGATTTTATAAAAATATACATTATCAGAATCTCAGATATTTCCAGATATTTTAATTTAGAAATTTTTTAATATTTTTCTACATCTTTTTCAAATCTTCTAATTTCCCCAATTCCTAAATTTCTAAATATCCAAACTTCTAAATCTCAAAGTCCAAATCGAACTTACCTTCGCCTTGATCCTCGTTATAACAATCAACGCGAGGGCCACAATCGCGTTAAGGATATACGATATATGAAATAGTTCTCGATTCAGAAAGTAGTCTGTTTCCATTTCCATGTTAGCAAAGAACACAGAAATGAAGTAGCATATTTGTATCAAAATTAGTATATAAAATCCCGTATAAATATACTCGAAACATTTGTACAAACGATTATTAGAATTTTTAAAAACGCCAATTCCAACAATGAAGTTCATTATGATCATCGGTCTGATCGCTTGATCGAACGTTTTTGGCTCGAACATCGTTGAAACACTTCGAAGATCAACTCTCTACTGTTCAATATTCGTTTTCTTCATGGTTGTGATGATTATCTTGTCATGTTCGTCGAAGTTAAGTAATGAATATAAATTCATCACTGGATCAATATCGCTGTAATGAAATGAACGTGGTTTCACGATCATTATTTTGATAAGATGCTAAGAAGTTGATGACGAGTTTAATGGAATTAGGTAGTGAGATGTATTTACATGGAATGGTGAATTAGTTATTTGTTCTGTGGTTAATTAAGTCTATTGTAATATATCAAACGGTACAATAAATATGTAATAATTATAATTTAATTATAAATTCCTTTCCTTCAGATACGTATACGTTTCTTTACGTCGTTGGAGTAGTATTTACAAAGTCTTGTTGCGTGGATTCTCCAATTTTGCTAAACTGTATTATAATGATCAGGTACGTCGTTACGAAGCCCACACACTATAACAATTAATTATTATTTTACTATAACAATTATATTGTCTGTACGGGAACACTAACCCCTCGTAGAAAGTTGTAGTTCAAACTAAAGAAATTGATCCTCGACTTTCCTTGTCGAGCATGCGATATTTGCAGAGAAAATTGAAGTATCTACGAACAAGTTCGAATTATACTATTTATTAATTAAAATACTACTTGTTTTACCTCTTCTTTTAATTCCGTGTCCGCTTGACACAAAGCGAACTCGTGGACGATCGCTGTTGCTTTGTTTGCCTACGCAAATGTCACTTTTATTATACTATTATTATCATTATTATAGTACATACCTGTTTCATTGCATATTCACAGTCACGAGTGACTATGCACATTTTCGTGAAATCGAAGATTGCATCGATTATGAATACAGTAAGTAAGTTTACCTCCGGATTCTTTATGGACATTGTTTTACGTACTTCGATGCATAAATAGTAGCAGACTATAGTGACATACACCACTGTGTTGGCAGACACTATCAATAATTGCGAGTCGAAAGTTTTGCTTAATATCTTTGTTACGCAACACAGTTGTTGATGCACGAATCTTAAAAATAGAAATTTCTATCATTTTCCTGATGAACAGACTTCAGTGCATATTCTTTTACAAGAGTATTCTTAACATTTAAATTCGTTTAAATTTACAAATTTACAAATTCAAGAAGATTTACAAATTTAAGAAGATTTTCATTTGATTTACCTGACCTGTCGAAATATCGTTTTGGTGGACTGTGGTCGGTAGGTTGAATTAAACGCGAAATTTTCAGAAGAAATTTTCGATCGAGGAGAATAAGGTTCAAGCTGATCGTGAGAATTTTGAAGGGATTCACTGATCGTATCAACATCTTTTCGATTATACTTGACGAGAAGCGCATTCAGATGCTTATTCGTCTCCCTAAATTTTATTCCTATCCAACTATAATCCATAAAAATTATTCCTCAATATTTGTCTATCGAATTTTGTCGATTTTGATAGTTCTGTAAATACTCACAATACGTTTGTCTTGAAGTCAAGAAGCAAGATCCATCCAACACTCTGTCCATACGTATAACTATATAAAGTAAATGCTATGTATATTAATGATTTATTTTTTAACCATTTCACGTATAGTGCGCATACTACGATCATGGCGCAAAGCCAGAAGCTTGCAAATATCACGATTTGAAGAAAAGCTCTGTGGTAGTTATGCGTCGACCCCAATGCTTGTAAATCTTCTTCCACTTTGCGAAGGAGTTCTTTATACCTCAACACATCCTGGAAGGATTCTATTACATCTAACGTCCTACACGTTACATTCATAAATTTCGATTCTAAGTTTTATTCACACTTTATATTTTTTTTATTAAAAATATTGGTACCTTACCTTCGAGTGATACCAACCCAGAATCAAGATGCACGTAAGTCCGAATAAATAAAGTATTATCATGTATCTGTATACGATGCCTTCCGTTTCATAATCTAACTGAGAGAACTGAGCTAATTCGACGCAAAGTATGATCGCGACAGACAAGCACAGAACGGAAATATTGTACAACCAACTGAAGAAGAATTTGATTTTGTTTTCGGGTCTCGTAAAATTTCTCAGTGCCCATACGCGATTTATCACAGTTACAAACGCGGTCGCCTCGTTGAAACTCTTCGTAGTCATTTTTTAATAATCTTCCACGCAAAGAATATTAAGTATATGACAAATTGTTCAGCTCTCTACTTTCTTTGTTCGACTAGAATAAGAGTCGACATCGCGCTGACATTTTCGCGATTCATTCGGATAATGAATCCATTAGATAATGAATTAAAAATGGACTTCTGCTTTGACCTTCAGCTATCACTTAAGATGATTGCTCGAGTTAAAGATTATGCATTTTGTTGAAAACACGATCAAATGATATGGACAAGAATTTTATTGACGGTTCGAACTGATAAACGGGAAGATTTTAGGAGAGATAGGGTAGTTTTGTCTCAGGTGTTGCGGGAAAATCAATACTCGTATCGAACTCTGTCTCCTTGCAATTTTCGTTCGCGTGACTAAAATTATAGAAAATTCAAACAAAACAGAACAATGCCTACAAGCTTACAAAAATCTTAATGTGTCTATAAATCGTATATCTGCAGAAAGTGTACAATATCGCAATGAGTGTTCGTAGATTACGTTTTGTGCAGGAAGAAAAAAAGAAGAGTAATGGAAACGAGAAAGGAATTCGATGAGCCGTGAAGTTGATTCCTTCAGTCTCGTTTGATCGCCGGTAAACAGAAAAGTGCATTCGATTGCAAGAAGAATGGTCGTGACCATTCCACAGGGCGAAACAGAGGATTTAGGATACGTGTGAGTTGGGGTGCGATGATCCCCCGGGACACTTCTAATCCACGAAACAAGATTGATTTAAGAGTTCCAGGGCTTAGACGATTTCGAATAGTTGCATTTCAATTTTATTATACGTATTCGTAAACCATTAATGATACAAAAATTCTATAATACATTGCACTAACTGTTCTTATATTTCATAGAGTGGCTCTTGAAACATTTTTTAGTGGGATCGCAAAGAATCTATTTACAAATGATTAATATTATTAACGAATATAATAATTAACGTGCTCTCAAAGAATTATATATAAAAATTTAACGAATGGAAATAAAAAGTGCACTGGTAATTTTACAATATTCTGAATATCGCTCTTGAAATAAAATAGTCATTTCGTGGGTTTAGTTATCGAATTATTTTTGTCATACACGATAAATTGGACACCAAAGAATTCATTTTGAACCATCGTGGAAACAATGTTTTAAAGATGTTTCATCCGTCTGAAAGTTGGTCCGATCCAAGTGTCACGACACTCGAGTTCTGCAAAAATATAATCCTCCCTTTGAAGAAAAAGCTCGTTCAAGCTTCGAGGACATGATTCAGATAGGCGATATAACAGATGGCCAGTCGCAGGATCTCGATTTTCGACAGCTTCTTGTCCGGCGGTAAAGTTGGCAGGAGCTTTCGTAGTTCCGCGAAAGCCAGGTTGAATGCTTCTACTCTTACTCGTTCTCTAAATCGTCAAAATTTATTTGCTATCAAAATCTCAAAAGAATGTAGAAATAGACTGTCTAGAAAGAATGACGAATCTTTCACATATTTTTACTAAGACTTATAAGATTGTGTGTTCTATGAGTTATGATATTTAATAAAAATATTTTTAACATTTTCTATAGAGTTTTTTTACCTCGTTGCATGTGCTGTTCGATATTTCTGCGTCGCTCTCCTGCGTCGACGTCTTTCTTCTCGCGAAAGGGTGCCAGCACCCGGTACACCCACCCCGTTCACCACCACACCGTGTCCACCGTTCGCCATTTTCTCTTACCGAGAAAATCTTGAGGAAAGTTTTCTTCTTAAAATTTGGATTGCCTCCTAAGTCCGTCTCGAACGAAGGGATTTTAGGGAAACTGCAGTTGCACGCGGAACGTTCATTTTTTCTGTAGAGTAAATATTGTAATTGTTCATTGTTGCCGCAGTATTTTCAGTATGCAATTTTCAAGTGTAATTCAATTTGACAATGAATTTGATCACACAAATAATATCACTATTATGATAGATAATAAAAGAATTTTATTGAGTAACAATTTTAAGATGTATCTCGTTAAATATTCCTGAACCTTATATTTTTATACGCAGTGGATTTGGATCAATTATTATGCTTTTATGAGCCACGTCGACTGTTGATTTAGCAGCCTTCGTACCCCTAAGGCAAACCGAGAAATCCCACAGGAATCGAAATTCTGGAAATTTGTCCAAATACTTTTGTGTCGGAAAATAATGGGATGATCAAATATTTGCCCATAAGGTGGTACAGAAAGGGTTGATATTTGTTTTACCCTTCCATTTAATATTATAATACTTGAAGAAGAATCGGAATTTTTCTACAGTGACTTAAAATTAGATGGTTAATAAAATAGAGTGGAAATAAATAAATCAGAAAAGGACCACGGACGATGTTAAAGGAAATATAGTTTCGACACCCATGGGGCTCTTAAATTCGAGGCAATTCGATGGAATCCGACGAAAGGTAGGATTGTATTATTCAGAAAAAACCTTGTCCCTCTATTTCTTCTCAATTATTCACGGGGAACAACCCCCTGGTCTCGTTCGATCTGATTCTTATGGTAAACCAGCGATTCGTATGGACATCTCGCGGTTGATTTAATATTTTAAGAAAAGCACCAGATTTCGACACATTTTACTGCCGACATTTCTCTTCATCAGACTTCGCATAAATTCTAATTTTTGTATAAAATGTATTTCTGCAGCGACAGGAATAATATTTTTAAGGGGTAGTTTTTAAAAAATTTGTCTAATTTTATAATGGAGACATTTTCTTCCCCTCGTTCCCTACTTTGTATATTTCTTGAAATTTTTCTCTTGCACTAGTTTGCACTTCCTCCAGTTATATTTATCTCATTTTTATAAAAATGAAAATTATATTGCCCGAAGCATAGAATCCTTGCTTCCACTATTTTCACTTTCAAACAAAACATATCACAATATACAGTTCCAATTGTAACCCCATTTTCTCCACAATATTTACCTTGTTATTATAATAAAAAATACGAATTGAATGACTTTCACTGATGAACCTGTTCAAGGACGACACTCCGCGAGATCAGCAACGTCTCTGATAAGATCTGCGACGCTCGCCGGGGCAGGTTGCACCCCTGCAGATCGAGGATTATCTCATCTCGTAAACCACGCCTCCGGAAACATCCCCTCGTTGTTCATCCTTCGCCAGCACATCGTGTCTTCGTCACGCAGCATCCCTTAGATTCTCCAATGAAATTGCTGGAAAACAGGGACGAGACCGCCCCAAACTGGCCGCCATTCTGTCGCTGACGAGAACGATGGAACGTTTTGCTCGTTAGGGATGCGAATGTTCGAATGGGTGGACCATTTTATCGATCATGCGACTTTCCTGGGCTCGAACTTGCGATTAAAGGCCTTCTTCTTCAGGAAGCTGTTTAGTGCTATTGTGTTATTTTTTATTTGTCATTAATTCTTTGATTGTCATAATTTAGTGAGAGGCAATTTTTAACGTTCAGCGTTGTTGATAATTCTATGGCGATGATTACTGTTTCTGTGTATTAAATAGAAATGTACTGTGTGATGGAGGGTTGGAACATATGGGGGTAAGTTATTTAATAATTTAATATGAAAAGGAATTATTATGGGGAATGTGGGTACAAATTTTATTTTAGCACCTAAGTCCCCAATGAAACTATAGAAAACTAGCTGCTAATATTTGAAAATTTACAATAAAAGTCTTAACTCTGACACTTGTAAAAAAATACCTACAAGTACAACAGCTATAAAACACCAAACTGAAAGGGGGTTGTTTCTATTATTTATCCCTGAACAATTTCGCAAATTGTCCGAACAAATTACAAGACACGAAAGGGTGATAGAATATCAAAAGCAAACGTACGTTGATAATATACACGTTACGCGAGAGTGACACGTGTCTCGAGTATATCTGTAATAAGAGACGAGATGAGGCAAACCGCACTCTAATCGACTGCTCTCGATTAATGTTTTCTGTCGGCTGTCGGTGTCATGAGATAGTTCACGCTTCATTATTTTAACCCCTCCATTTTCAATGCCTTTTCGCACCCTTTCAAGACACGTGACTTTTGAGGGGCAGGTTTTGAAAAGGGGATGAAAGATTGACTTTGATGAATTTTTGAAACAACGAGTTAGGGTAATGGTGAGGGGTGGTTGTGATCAAATTTTAGATAAAGAAGACTGTCGTGAAGACAAGAATTAGGGTTTCAAATTTTCAGTGAAGAAAGATTAAAAATATGTAAAGGAAATTATTTATAATTTTTTTGTTCGAGTTTTCTGATTTTATGTTCATAAGAAATTACAATTAATTTGCGCAATTGAGTTCATCTGAAACGAAAGGTAACACGAGGGTGCAGCACAAACAAGGTCGTCAGTAAAGTAATCAATATTTCAGGACCAGTTGGTATACAAGAAATTTTTTCTACATTATCAACGATAAAAAGTTACATTTTTTGGTATCTATTTCATCATCACACTATTAAATTTTATTGAACATTCAAAAGACAAATGTTTAAATTAATTCGAAAAACGCATTGATATAAACTATTATATTTATAAAAAACAATACAATATTTGTATCTAAAGAAGTATTAAATTTATAATTAAACTTTTAGCAAGATTGAAATATTTGTGAAGTGCAGTGTGAATATTGCACAAAAGTGGGACACTCAGATAATATTTTAATCAAGGAAAGATTCTTATTTATCCCGTCTCCATTTCTAAAACATTAGGCCAGTAATCGTTCGATCTTCTCTCTGATTGCACCGTGAACAAATTCCTCATAGTCGTACCGGAAACCGTCGGTTGCTCGTAATCGTTGGATTGCCTACAATGTCGACTCGATATTCTTTTCCTCGATTCACGGCAATTCGAAATGCAAATGTTCACGTTCTTCGACCATCTGGCTTGCCATGCACGTTTTATTTCTGTCCTCACCTCGATGTTTAGCAGACAGTATAATAAAGCCACGAATGAACCCTGGAATGAGGTGTAAAACAGACTCAGTCGCAACGTAATTTAGTATATTGAAAATCTCGATAAAATTTGAAGACTGGAAAGTTACTTGGAAGGAGGCGAAGAACTGATCGCAGAAGAGCCAGACAAGTTCCACTCGATGATCCTTATGGTACGAGAGGCCCAAGAAGAGCGTGTAATGAGCGCCGAACAGGGGCACCAACACTAACGTAGATTTAGCCCACCTACTACATGAAAATAAGGGTTCATTATACACAGTATTTTAGACAGCGAGCAGTAAGTTACCTGTATTGCATTTTCTTGCGTTGCAGGTGCACGGAAGTTTTGAACTTGATGAAGAGTACTCGTACTATGTTGATGAACAGCAGGAAGTTGAACTGTCAATCATTCGATTACTATTATTTCTAATAACTTTTGAATAATAATAAGCATATACTTGAAGAAATTAGAAAGGACCTACCAAAGTTGATATCATAATCGGTATTCTAATCAGCAGGAACACGGAAGGATTATCGTGAGTGGTCCAACAAAGCGTGTCTTCTATTGTAGCGCGAATAATTATCCAAGGAACAACCACGAAAACAGGCAAGCCTTCGTTAAAAAGAAAAATGATAAATTATTTAGATAAAATGTATTTTGCAACACATTTTTGCGTACGAAATCCTACCCCATCCCATAAGAATGTATAAATTGATGGCTGCACTGTCGGCACAGAACGCAAGGACGACCAGATTGTGCAGATATAACCCCTCCATCAGGATCCAGGAATAATTAGCCACGATGAAGAATTGCCAGGCACTGGTGATTGTTTTGCAGATCAATGTCTGGAACTGATCGTTTCAGTGTTACCCTGGAAGCGAATGTTTTTCACCATCTTTCGTTTATTTTGTCTGCGGTGATCATTGAAGTCTGCGATTGAATTATGGAGAAGTGAATGATTAATCGCATCGATTATGACTCAGTTTCCAATAAGCGTTTTACTTCAAAAATAAACTTCTTATGTGGGGTCAGTATAAGAAGAGTGTACATAAATGATTACTTGGTATAAAGCTACATCTTGATAGAACAGTATCATAGACCAAACAGTATCATAGACTTGATAGAACAGTATTAGTAGACTAAATAAAGTCTAGGTTACATCGAGTCAAGTTTCATAACGAGTCAACTTTGCGATATTCAAATTATCTACACAAATGAGCTGTTTAACATGCCTACGTTTCGTTGCTTGATAAAAGCATTTTTATCCACATAGACGACGTCCACGGCTAGACCAACACCGTCGACGAATATCCAGTCTCTGATCAAAGCCATGAACGCTCTCATGATGAAAGACGCGAACAAGTGCATGTGTAGTCTGTTCCTCGGGTTCCGAAGTTTTCTGTAACGAACCGACATTAATACATTGCAGATTAAGAGGAAGCGTTTGTAATTACCTGAGAAGAGAAAATACTATCATCGCGATGACCAGCATGGTGAAGGACGTGGCGTATCCTATCTGGGAGACGATCCTGACGATAGGCAGCCACTTCTGTCGAGGAAAATGGAATAGTAATCTAGTAATCTCTGCACCCTTTAAATTACTATAGATTCCTATATTTTTTATAACATTGAATTGGTAAAATATTTTGTCAAATTCTGGAGACAGTTCAGAACTTGGAGTCAAGCAATTTGAAGTCAGCAGAAAATAAAAGTAAAAATGTTTGACTTAATTCTACATAGGATTCTTACATCTAGCAGGAAGGACTCAAAGTTCCCGTAGTCTCGCGAATGCGTCATCCCAATTCCCAGGTCCGCGATGGTCTCCATGAGATAACGAGCGGTGAATTCGTCGGACAATTCGCATAAGCTGTAATTACTCCCTGGAATCTCGTCCGCGTTCGTGTACCACTGACCATTGGAGAGACAAACTTTGGTAGCCATCGCGATCGCACGGTTGTTTGAGTGAGATTCGAGAGGACAGGGTAAAACCGCGGTTGTCGATGCCTTGGTGTTCGGCCAACATAGTAATCCATCGAAGTGCGGGGCGCAATAGTGAAGTGGGGTCTTCGACGTTACGTTTACATCTGTTTGGGATTTTTATTCGTTAAATATGGAAGCAATTGGACTTTACTTAACTTGACGCATCAGGTCACATATGAAGACACACCGTATCTGATAAAGAAATATAAATTCTGATGGAACTTACACTCGTTCATCAACTCGTTGCACTTCCGTTTCTCTTCGTCAAAGAACCTCTCCACCTCCAACAACACATCCGCTTCCGTCGTAGTCATCCTAAATCCACGTGTTCACAAACAACCACGAAACAGTTTCAAAGAAAAACAGTTAACTGTCTAAAACACCTAATATTTATAGATTCCTGACAATAAGATGCAAAAACACGTGTTTAGCGTCGAAATTCAACCACCATGTTCTGTTGCATTCTCAGAAATTTTTGAGTGAAGAAACCGATGCTGCTGTGTCGAAATCTGAACGTGGAGTGAGCAGCAAGTGGATACAAAGCCTGTTTGCAATGTTGCCTCGCCCTCCGTTTTCTTTTTGCTATCGTCACTCGGGGAAGGGACAAGCTGGAAGTGGAACGAGTCGACGAACAGTCAGGCAAGAAAACAAGGCTTTCGTACACACGTGTTTATCGGTGAAAATTGCTAGAAAACATTCCTAGTGTAAAAGTACTCGATGTACGCTCTTACGAGGTAGAGGGATGTAAATTTCCTAATTATATTCTAATTTGAAAATTTATTTTTATATAGAAAATATTAATAATTGTTCAAAACTGTAATTTAGCATCTTCTTTTATTTAGAGAGGAGTATCGATTCTTTTATTTCTTTTATAACTTTATTAAAGAAAAATTAGCGTCCAGCGAAGACTACTTTGCTGCTACTGTAACATATGAAAAAGAGAATAGAAAAGTCCCGTCAAAAGGAAACTATCGGTTTGAATAAATGGGAGATGCAAAAATAGAGATGGAAGGTGGCTATTTTCGGGGCATGGATACGAAAAGATTTTCTGTAAAGATAAGCAGATACGATTCTTTCTAAACACAGGCGAATACGTTTTACTTTCTGTAAAGATAAATAAATAGATTCCTGGCGCGTCAAAACGATTGTAACTCGAATCGTTTTGATTGTACATTTTCTTCTCTATTAAATCAATAAAACAGGTTCATAAATATTCAAACAATGTTAACACTTTCCGGTGTATGAATGAATATAACTTTGGGTTTTATTTTTTGAAACATTAAATTAGAAAGATAGCATGATTATATTCTGGAATAAGGATGATGTGTTGGCAATTTTCTTATGCAGTTTAGAGGACAAATATAATAAAACAAATCGATTGTCTACCAGAGGAATGATCCATCAAAAGGTTGATCGTCTAAACGTACTCTCGAGGTTTGTCGCCAATATTGATACAACTATAAAAGAGTGATCGATCATCGAATTGTACTGACGTAAAGTATGGCGCAGACGAGACCTCATTTCGGATATTAATAAAAGAGCAATATCTTAAAAATGCTGTCAACGTTACAACTATGTACTTAAAATTTAATCGATAAAATCGATGAACGCCTTCCATTAATCAGAAATCACAAATCTTATTAGCCTTCTTATCTTATTTTTACAGAAATCACAAATCTTATTAGCCTTCGGAATTGGGTCAATCCTCTACCTGAATATTTTCAACTAGAAGTCGAATGCACTTATAAAATGCAAATGCACTTTTCTGTATTCAGAGAGCAGTAAATGATCAGTGAATCAATCCTTTTTCAAATCAGTGAAATGCGTGGAAACGAATATAAGGAAATAGTGTTGTGTTTGACAGTGTTAAATTTAGAAAATGAAAGTGAAATATAGCCTACGGTTAAATTTAAATCGCCTCCGTTTCAGGGACCAGATATTCTAGAATTAACTTGACAAGGATTTCTGTCAAATATACAAACGCAATTGTAAATAAAAATGTACAGACTGTGTGTTTGCGTGAGGTAGTCATAAATCATTAGGAACGTTGGGAATCAATTGTTCGGGAAACAAGAAGAAGATATTTTGTATTCAAAATCTGTTTTATGTTAAACTTACACCAACCACATTTTACAACAGATTGCGTTAATGATGGATCAACACGAGAAATCATCCGCCCACAATTTGACAAAAGATGATCTCTTCACAATTTTATCGCTATAATTAAAATAATTCACCAACACCTTTTTCTTCTGCGATTTTTACACTCATATTTTGCAAAACAGGACATAATGAACCGTTCTAAAATAATTCGATAATCAAATTATATAATTATTTATAGAAATATCGAATATGCATGGGTACAGCGGATGATTTAGCGGTCGCTATCCAACAGGTCCAACATAAACATCACTTCTTTTTACAGCCATCGATGTCGGTAAGTGTCGATAAGTACAGACGATTCATTTAATTTTTTCGCAGCTATCCCAGTTTCTATTCAATTATTTATTCAACTACGTGTTCTGGGGCACGTCGCTCCCTACGTCGAACTGTGATCGTGTATTTACAAATTTCCTCGACTCGTATTAATAGGCCATCTTGTTCACCAGATGCAAGAAAAACAACGTTCCTTTGATTTCTCGTTTAAGTCGGGCCCACAGTGGAACAAATTCGCGTTGTGCATCGTATGATGAATTCGAAATTTTTATTTATCTACTTGAGAATTGGAAAACTATTAAGTTTTCCCGAGCACAACGCAAATTTCTACCAACATAAACTCGTCTTTACATTTCACAAAAAAACGGTGTAAAGCGTATCGAAAAATGAAACATTTTATTCAAGTTTGTCGATGAACTCTGCGATCGGTTTCCCTTCAGATTCTCGGTACAAATGGAAGTGACATAGTCGTACAAAGTATATTTTACTCTAAGATACAGGATGAACCGCAACGGATTGAAGATGCAGATCAAAGTAATCTCATTGAACATGGATCCGTCTGGGTTCAGCCCGTATTCGTTACCAAAAAAGAAATACCGTAACATTTGTTTCCATGAAAATTCCTTGTCTTAATTTTTTGTATTAATTCTACAGTTAGGACCTAAATGTGGCAGTTTAAAGAGGGAAGCCTACGCGAATCGCGCTATTCTCGTGTTTCGATAGCCACGTTTCGTTGTCCCATGACAACATTGTATTCTCTTTTCCTGGCGACAGGATTATTTTAGAAGTTTCGTTAATAACGTGTGTGAAATATCCTTGATATTGTCATTTTGACCGATACTTTTTATGCTTTGCTCTGTGACAATTCAAAAGTAACTTGAAGTATAATTTTTAAAACGATTGTTAATTTTACGTCTAGTTTCATAGCGTTATTGTGGAGGAGTATTAACTCCTAGGCACAAGTCCTAGGATATTTAAGTACTACTGCCTCTGTAGTATTCGTGGAATCTTATGACTGATATCCAAAAAATTTCTACGTGAACAAAGCATAATCAATGGTCCATCAAAATGATAATGTCAAAGAAAAGTTCCTGTATACGGAACGTACTGAATTTTCTATCGTCCATTTGTGAACGACGACCAGTATAATCTCAGTATCCGTCACCAAGATTCATCTAGGAACGCGCACGGTGTTCACACGTGAAATCGTACAGCAACGATGATGCGTTCAGGCATCGCGAGTAGATTACATCGGAAAGGCACTTCGAACGAAAAGTATGGCATCGAGCTACAACAAGGCGTCGCGCGACAACTTCGCGCTCGTGAATTCTTTGAATTGACCTGTTAGTTCATCTTGTCGTGCTTCGCTTATGTACTGGTCGCTTACTCGGAAACATAGTCGAGTATACCGTGTTCTTTCTGTCTTCAACGCATTTGCATCAGAAAAGCACATTTAAACTTCTTGGACACATGCACATGATCAGTATACAGGATGAGTCAATAAGAACTGATACTCAAAATAATTTGTTTATTAGTCGTATCAAAGAGTAAAAATTTTGAAGTTCTCAAATTTTTAAATACATAACATCTTCCTATACAATTGATCTTATAATCTGTCTGCTACTTCTACAATAAAATCTCAATAAAACATCCTATCCTTTTCGATCTTTGTAGCTACAGAAACACAAATGTTCAAATCCCTATAGATGCGAATGCGTTGAAACAGAAAAACCCGAGAACGTATCATTGTGCCATGTGTATTCGGCAGAAAGAAACGCATAAACGCTCGAGAAGTTCCTTCCCCTTTTTCATTTCAATTCGTTTAAGTAAATCTCCTACGAACTAGATCCTCTTGCTGACTCAGACACCTCGAGTTAGAATTCGCATGATCGACGTGAACATGGTCATTGAAACGCAAACATGAACATCTTCCTCGACGCGCCTGTTTCCGGTGCCACATCACCGAGGCCACCTAACCATAGGTGGACCTACGTATGTCACATCTGCGTGAATCAGCATTCTGTACATAGTGTTAGCTCGTTCAAGGACTGGCAGAAACGTTATCGGGTAATCAGTGATTCATAGATCACGAACAAATTATTCAAGTCTTCGTCCTCGATGATAAGGTGTCTCGCAGAGGCTATCAGAGGATCAGAAAATGGCAGATAGAACCGTTTCTCTTTGTCGCACCCGTGCGTACAATTCCAGTCGAAGGATTTAGCAATCGTTTCCGGCCTAGCGAACGGTCAGAGACATTTGCCGGGGTTCTGGGAACACCACTGGGGCCACATTGCTTCCGTCTTCAGACCTCGACTCGTTAGCACCTCCATGTGGGCCGCTAGCCTCGTATACACGCTTTCGTCCGTGGAGTAGCCGTAGGTTGGTAAGTCGCTCCTACATGAAAAATTTTCATATTAATACTCTGAGATAATTCATGAATTATCTTTAAACCCATTCTAACCTACCATAATCTTTCAGCAAGAGCGGACGCTCTAGGCCATAGTCGAGGTCCTAAGGACGCGTCTCCAGTTTGCTCGCTCCAGATAGCAGCCTCCCCTCCCAGAACCAGATTCAGGTGTTGCTGAGGATAGTCCCGCCAAGGACGATGATTATAAACGGTCTGCCAGGTGCGGTATTCGCCACAGGCAGCTTCTCCAGTTTCCCTCCACCTGCCGAACCCGCAATCCAGGTACCAAGCGTCCACGTGCGACACGATCACCCTGAAGCCATCCTCCAGAAGATCAGGTGTCTCCGGCCAGTTGCTTCCTCCCCACGATTGGATCACGTGGATCTTCGGATCGAAGTACATGGTGATGTACGGTCTCTTCGTTAACGGTGAACTCCACAGAATCACAGCCTTCGGAACCTGGTCGTGGTTGGCCTTGACCAGCCTCTGCGTGATCTTCGTCTCAAACTCCGCCCACATCGCGTGATGATCGGTCATGTTCTGCGCCTGCATCGCTGCTGTGATGTTACCGTATTGGGCCCAACAGTCCAAGTTTACCTCGTCACCACCGAGGTGCACGATGTCGCGGATCTCGGTTAGGTCCAGCAACTCACGGTATAATCCCTCTAGTATTCTGTAGGAGTGCTCGTTGATGGGATTCAACTGGCCGCAATTCGGCTCGCCGCAATACGACGACCATGGCTGCTGATCAACGCAGAGTGCCAGCTCCCCGTAACCGTACTCCGTCCCTGGAATTAATTAATTCGATCAGGTGTGGCGCGTGAGTGGGCTTGAAACCGGGATTCAAGGGGCTGTTCGTATTTTGATGCACGAAATTTCTACACTCCTACGTTGTAAAACATAGATCCTCTATTAACATAGATATAGGTCTTTCTAAATCCAGCAAGTACCTATTAAAATTTATTGAGATAATCTATCAATAAATATATTATCGAATTTATTCTCTGTAACATTTCGTTAGGGTGTCAAGATTAAAACAGGAAGAAAGAAGTTGATTCCGTTTGACCAAAGATCCAAAGGATCCTCATAATCCGTGACCCAGTAATGTCCAAATAAAGAGGTGTTGCCCCCGCCTAACCAATCTAGATTTAACCCCGAACGCCGGCCATTTATCCGTCTATCCTCTTTTCGCCGTCTTGTAAGAAGCTTTGCGACTCACCCCATTGCCATCCAGCGCCAGCGTGGGCGGGTGAATCGATCTCGACGAGCACCCTGATGCCCCGGATCCTCGCGTAATCCGCGAGATCCTTCACGTCATCGGGCGTGTAAATCTGATCACCGCTATAGGCTCCCCATCTGGCCATTTCTGGGAATTGTGCCGAGTCGAACGGGAAGCTCTGCGAGTCGGTCAGGTGCCAATGGAACGTGTTCAATTTCGACGCCGCCATTCCATCGATCACGCGCTTCAGCCGCTCGATAGAGAAGAATTGTCTGCCGGTATCCACCAGCAAACCTCGATAAGGGAACATCGGTTTGTCCTCAACGGAGGCGTGGGACAGCACCCTAAGAGCACCCTCCCTTCCCGCCGTCTCGTCCCACCAAATCATCTGGCCCAGCGTCTCCAGACCGTGTCTGGCACCGAAGTAACTTTTCGCGCTTATTCGTGCCTCCAAGGTTCTCCCTTTGGTGTTTAACTCCAGAGTGTAGGACTCGTCCGTGTCCAGGTTCGGACCCACTGGACGACCGTTCCCGGCCGACAGGTAGATCACGAAGCTGTCCACTCCGGACCTGCTCTTCGCGTTTGGAATCTTTATTAGGCTTCTGATGTTGCCTGGAAATGAGCAATGCATTTTGGAGTATAGTAACAACGGCAATGTTAACAATAATATAAATTAATACACGAATAATCCAAGTTCTTACCGACGAAGACATCCTTCGCATGCTCCAACAAGTTCTTCGTCTCCTGATCGCTGGTATTCACCGTGACGAATTCTATCTGATGCAGTTGTATGATAATACTATCATCCCCTAGAACCACGTTTCCGGTTGGCCTTGGCCAAAGCAGACGAGTGTTACCACCGCAAAGAGCGATACAACTCGCCAGAGATGTTCTCGAAGATCGGACTGCTCTCCTCTCACAGCGACCAGCAACGCAGGCCCAGGACCACGGACTCTGGAATGTCCTGTGATCCGGAAGCCAACAAATAAACTAATCAACGTCTCGAACCATCGTCGTTACATTTCTTCACTTTTTAACGACACGTAATACAAGCACGTGGACGACTCACTTGCGAGATACTAGAGCTTCCCATAAGTAATTTCATTTTTTAATTATTGATAATCTTTTTCTGTCTCTCTAATAGATTTTAAATTGTAGGTTCCATGGTGATTCGTTGAAAATGATATCGCTTATGGGTAGCCACAATAGATAACACGTAAAAGCGATTGTACAAAAATGGTGGAATTATGAAAGGTGCAATCAAGTAGGAACTATCGATGCTTGTGCATATGGAAGGTGAAGGAAAAAGTGCTGATCTTGTGGTTAAATTAAGTTGTTAAGTTGTATGGAAGAATTATCTAGGATTACTTGTATAGATGATCAGGTATTGTACACATAATGTTGTTCCATGTTTTGTACAAAGGAATGTAAGTAATCTAGAAACATGTTAAAAGTTAAACTAAAGGGTACAGTGAACTGAAAGTCGAAAAAATAGAACCAAAAGAAAGACATTGCCAAGTGTGCCGAGGAATCGGGAAGTTAGCCAACTTGTTCTGAGAAACAACATGATACCTGTTTTCTCAAATCGAATTCAAACAACGAGAGCTTTCACAGAAAACTAATATAAGATTGTCAAGTTTGAAGGAATTATTTAAACAGTGCAATTTCAAATCTTCAGATCTTTCTACATCGCGAACTTCTAAATTTTCACATCCCCAATTTCCATCTCTAATTTCTCGAATTCGCAAATTTTTAGATGAAACCTATGAGTGATGGTCTCTATATAGAATAGTCTCTATTGCCTCCAAGTATTTTCCTCTCCTAGAGCCTCATCGATGGCATCACAGTGCCTCTATTTTCTCTTAGCACATCCTACTGTTCTACAAACATTCGATTTTCTTGTCCAGAGAAAATTCATCAGAGAAATCCTGATGGTCATCGATAATGGTCCTTCGCAATGACGTACACATACACAACCATCAGACGAAGAAAATCATCAAAGAATCAAGAGCTATTAAAACGATTCAAGAGGATAATAAAAAACGAGCTAAATGAAATGCGTTGGACATGCAAGGTAACCGAGGAAAACAAGCAAACGTACACCACGAAGTGTCCCGTGAAACGGTTTCAAAAAGCGAAAAATGAGGAAGTGAGAGATACACAATCTTGAAATACTTCGAGAAAGAAATATTTCACAGAGGATACAGAGAGGAGGCGATCGTAGCGCAGAACTTTTCCGGGACTCAGCAGGGCCGGCCTTCTTCATAAAGGAGTCCGGGTGCTAAACATCCTGGGACCCCATAAACAATTACATGTTTTTACTCCTTTAAATTCACACACTTTTTGAATGTATAGTTTATTGTACAAATCTCCCTTTTCTTTTTTAATGTATGAAATGTATTTTTGTCTAGGAGCCACATGTAAATCGTGGGCCGAGTGTGTTGCACCGGGCTGCGCGCTCTCTTTATATGGCCGGCCCTGGACACAAGAAGCTTTATAGCAAAGTATGGGTGTTCCTCCTCGACGAGGAGGACGTTACCTAGGCTCTTCCAGATACTCGTAGAGCCGTTCCTCCGGCCTCTTCGTGCTTTCATTACCGACCAGGAAAGTAACCAAGCCTCGCTGCAACTCCTTCAGTCTTTGATGCGCATGGAGTCACCGGAAGTGTGCAGTGTGTAATTAACAAAACGAGACGTGTGCGGCAAACAAAAGTTAACACAAGTTAAACAAAATACGCCGCGTATAATATCGTGTACAGGAGGCGCGTAAATAATATTTGAATGGAATGGAGTAATAAAGAGAGATAGAGAGAAAGAGATAGAGATATGGAGGTGATCGTGAATGAGGGGAACGAGATTAGAGTCTGTAAATTTTTCTAATCGGGTTTGTAAACGGATTCGCGGGGTATACAGAGTGTCTCGGTGTCTGTTGGACAATTTGCAACGTTCGCAAATTTTTTCTCGTGAGTGCATTTGTTATTAAAATTTTCAAGCAGCATATAAGTTACAAAGATAAATTACAAATTTACGAGTTATAAATTAGAACATATCTGCGAATTAAAGCTGATTGAAGTTAATTAGGAATTACGTGTCAAGGTGTGTACGCCGATCAGACAAAACGGGTCGGACGATAATAGCACGGACACCCTGTATACACGAAGTTCGCAGCTAAAAGGGTTAATACAGGCGATAATTGGATCGAGTATCGACTCGTATCGCGTTATGTGCATTACATTAACGTGTACTTACCGTCGAGACGAGAACGGCTGAAGAGAGACGAGCGGCGGAGCGTGTGCGTACATGGCGATAAGTAGAACCCCAGTCATCAACACCAGGAAGAGGAGAATTTTCCTCATCCATCCGCTGGGCACGTTACCCACCATTCTCGCAAGTCTATAATAAAAAATTAGCAACAACAAGTAATTATTTCTGATCATACACATCTTATCTCTACTTTCTATTAAACAATTCTTGTCGCTACAATTATATTTCTGGTATCGTGTTCATCGACTTGAAAATCAGGAAATGTCTCATTACATTAAATACGAAAGGGTACATTATTTATAATAAAAGGAAATGCTAAGGTAAAAATATTCGAGTTATAGTGAAAAAGAAGTGGGCATTCCTGCATTCTATCTCTAGATCTCAAGATCCCGAAAGATTCCCAAAATCCCTAAGCCCCCGTATTCCTATTAACTAACGTTATTCCCAGTTTCGAATAAACGTGTCTGTAATAAGGCAAATCGGTAATTCTTGGCACGAAGCCGTACGTTGGGTAAATCCTCTTAAATTGAAAGAGGAATAAGCTGGAGTCCAGCGACGTCGACTTATGCGTAACCAAACACGATAATCTCGCAGTAGCATAATCGTGAAAGGTGAGGATCGACGAAAAGTTGTCCTTTGAACTTTACCTTTCAACATGGCTCGATAGGAATGCATCGACGTCGAAATGGGATGCACCTCGATAAAACGAGGAACGACGTCTGAAAGCTTCAGGCATCGGCCACAGACGGAACTTATTCCACAGTTTCGCAACGACTGGTATTGCGTATCGAAAGACTAAAGTTTTCGTGTTAACCAACCGACTGGTCGCGAATCGATTCCGACAACCTGTACGGCTGATCGACTCGAAGGACGAGCGAAAAGTGTCCGGGTAATTTCATGCGAACACGTTGTCGAATCACAGAACTACGGGGTGAATAGTAAATGGGGATAGAGCTCTGCACTTCGATTCGCGATTAAAACGTTCTCTGTTGTTGGTTGACGGTCATCGAGCATGCAGGCTATAGCTAATTTGATCAAACACTCGGGAAACTTTCAGGGTCTATAACTTCGTGAAATAGTAACGACAGGTTCATTCATGCATTTTGCAATTGCAAGACGTTCCAAAAATTCGGAAGTTATAAACCCTGACATCGATTTCCATAAGTTTCATGCGCAAACTTCCAAATATTAATATATCAGAATGCTGCGAATGTTGGTCTACCAAAAACGTTTTAGTACACGATATTAAGAGATCTCCCGAGAGATGCCTCGAGTCATTAAATCGACCTGGTAAAAACGTGGAACTCTCCAGACAGTACTCGGTAATTCGTTTAGAATACGGAATTTAAAAGGTTGAAATTAACGGGAGATAAAAATTGATTTCCCAAATGCATTTTCGAAGAGGATGACTCATCCTAGGTTCACCCCTGCTCGCACCTTGGCCCTATTCGTGGCTGTTCGTCCCAGTTCCAGGCGTTCCGTCTGGTTCCACCGTGTTAGGCGTCGCGACGCTCGGCGTCGTGCGCCGCCCGGTTACGTCCTGGACTCACGGCGTGGCGTCGTAGCCAGGCAACGCGCATATTATGACCACCGTAATAGTTTCAAACGAAACGGTTACGGGAACGGATCGACACTTTTCCCCCTTGCATAAGATCGCGAAGCCACACACCGCACTCGCCGGTTAATCGAAAACGATTCCAACCGTGGATTGTGCAGATTTTATGTTGCATTCATACGTTTCGATTGCAAAACAGAGGGGTTTCACGCTGATTTGCGGTTGATGTTCATTCAACAACCCAGGGGGATGATCCAGTTTCAGGGATCAGTTTTAGTTTGATGTAGGCTGGTAAGATTTTTAATTGCGAAAGGTGATTTAATTTGCAACGAGTCTTAAGATCTAGAGTGTAACGTGACATAGTGGGATAATCAAAAGAATTTGTCAAATCTTTCATTCAGAAAATTTTGCTAGCTCGAAGGGTTGATGAAATAATTTTGGAACGTTATGACAGTGAGAATAGCATTGGTGTTTAGGGTAGTCTTTGTCACCTTAATTTTGTGCCTTCACAGATAGTTATGCTATGTCTGGTATGTAAATTTATATCTTTATATCTTTCCAGTGATTCATTCATAGATTAATACTAATATGTTTAGAAGTTTTAACATTGTAATTTATATTTTTGTCAAACTTACATTTTAATATCAAAACCTTGATGGTCTAATCAATTAATCTCTGCAATTAAGGTGACTTAATGTATAAAGTACAATGTGAATGAGGCTTAAAGCAAGGTGACCACTAAGAAATACAAAATTATGAGGAAGTGTTCACGACAAACTAGATACGAAGTCGTTTGTAATTATATCTTTCGCGATACTTTGATTGCAGCAGATAGATAATCCAGGAAATACTTGTATCTAACCTCGGTGAATAACTGTTGCAATTTTATCTTGTTATTTCTAGCAAAAGTAACCGTTCTAGCTTTAAGAAGATTGATCAACTATTTTTCTTTGCATGACATAATATCAATGACACATTGTCACACAGTGAAAATGGATAAGTGTCAGACATAGCTAATTTGCAAATTTAAGTAGTTCAACCTCTTCAGGAATGAGAATTATTCTTTTAACGCCTAACAAAATTATTTTTGAGGTCAAGTAGTGACAAGTAGCGACAAATTCTTTGTCTTTTCGTTTATTAACCCTCAAAGCTGAATGCAGTCTAAGTAAACCGATGCTTTTTAAGAAATCTTTTTAAGCCTTTTAAGAATGCCGTCTATTTCATTCTTTGTTAAGCTAAAAGTTTCGTCAATCGAGCAGGCTGGGGCCACAAATCGATCGTATACTCACGAAGGACGTAACAAATGGCGCAAGAACTATAGGGTAGTTTCACTCGTTCGAATATTTACCGTACCCAGGTATTTTTACCCATTTAACGTTTCAAAAACAACTCTAAAATTCCAGCGGAAATCGATAACAAAACTGGTATTCAATTTTTAGCAATGCGTGGTACAGCTATGGTTAAAATTTTATCATCGCTTCCCAGATAAATTACAAATTTTCACGATTTTGTATTCGGTGATATTGTTCAGTCACACGTTTAATAACAGAACATCGATAAATACAAATTTTCTATCATGATAAAAATAAAACAAAGTCGTAAACAAGTTTTACACATATTTTACGTTTGCAGGAAAAGCTAGAAGTGTGATGTGTTAATAACCAGGTGAAAAATTCATGTATCGAAATCACGATGAACACAACACCGTTGCTATTTTAATACCATGTCAAGGAGTTAATTATTCATGCTCGTATTCAAGAATTGAACCTTATTTCCCATTGGGAGAACACGCGCCACAGGAAACTAGGACGTACGGTGTGTATTTTCATTTTCACGTGAAATACTTTACATTCAATCGAAGTCTTCATTCATTCAACCACTGATACATTTGTTCTCTGCACTTCAATCAATTCTCGATCACTGAAATAGTTTGTCTCATCTATCGGTATATTCGCTCGATATTTATTCAAGCTGTCACTTATTTAACTTTGTTACTTTTTATCGAACACATTAAATTTGAATAAAATCGAAATTTTACGAGTTTCCTGAGAACCTTGGTCGCTGCGAGGAAAATCGAACGCACTTGCACTTAGAAAAGTTACAACGGTCAACTTCGATCGACAACTTCGTTAATGTTTCACCTCGTCAGTTGACGTACGACCTATCGAAAACACGTATTTTCATTATCAATATTCAACCGATTTAATGCTGTACGAAAAGCTACGAACATTTTCCTTATCGTCAATTTTCTAATATATTCCATCTACATTGGAAACCTAAATAATTTTCTGAATAATAGAAAACGAATTGACTAACGTTTATCAACTGCTTACAACCATCTCGAAAAAATGCAAATAGAAAAGATCAAGTGAAACTGGTTCCAGAGAAGGGTTGCAGTAAAAAAAAGGAATTGTAATTGCGCAGGTATAGTCTTAGAGGGTATGCGACGAAAACGAGCATTTCGATCGAAGAAGCCCAGGGGGACTGAAGGTCGAATAATTCGATGCAAATTCGTTCGAGAAGGATCGAGGGCAACGTAGTATCCGAACGCCGAATAAAGATATTCGAAAATGTCTCACGAATCTCCGCAAGTGAAGAGGTAAGGGATGTTTTCAATCTTAGCTTTAAGGCCGAATTCGTGATCAATACCAAAGGTTTCTTTTGAACAGTCTCTGGGGTCTAAGAACATTTTTTGTTGCTGGTATCAGTAGTGACTTAGTTATATCAGGGGAGAATAGGACATTAAAAGCGAACATTTCAGGTCGACATTTCGGAGAACGATGATGGTGTTGGCTGCCGCGGAAGCCACTTCGAGCAAACGTAACAACACGACCATTTACGAAGACGTGGCCATCCTTCCAGGATATAATGTCACCACGACAGCAAGTGGAGCATCCAGTAAGACGAGCCATTCCGAGACCGATTTACATGGGAATGTTAACATTCTCCTCGGTGGGTGAGTACTCGCATTTCTATCTTCGATATCGCCGATATTCAATATCCGTGATGTTCGATCAACGATCATAATTCAGCAGACTCGAACGTATATCATACGGGCTTTCCTCTGACAATTGAAACAATATTGATTCAAATGTGCACTCTTTTAAAGCTGAGAATCATTTTTAAAATTTGTGAAATACGAGAGTTTCAGGGAGACAAATTTGGAAATTTATTAATTCCTCTTTTGTATATACGTGGTAGTTTAGAGTCAATTACCTACCGGATTTTATGGTTCAGTTAGTATCCAAGGAAGTCTTACCGTTCATACGAAGCAAAGAAAAGATAACATCCAATAAAGATTAGCCTCCTTTCTCATATAAATTACAGAGTATATTTACAGAGTCAACTACTGCAGTGTCTCTCAAACTGGAGTATAAAGATTCTTTTTCTATCTTCAATCTTTAAATCGATGTACCATGCATTCATTTTTTTATATTCCATCAACATCGCACATAGAAGCGCTTAAATCTAAGAACGCCTATCCTAGTGTCATACAAATGTTTACAGAACGTTTATAGAAGTGTTACAGAACAATTTAAATGCGAAAAATGTTAGTAAGAAATAAGTCGAAGAGTACAAGTCTAACGATAATGAAGAACCGTTTCCACCGGAAGTTAGCCTGTCACCGCAATAATCGCAGGCACAGTAGAGAACCGTGATTCTTTGATATTCGCCTAAGTCGTAACGACTATCAAACTGTCGGTTTTTGCTACGGTGTTAAGATGGAATCGCTTCGACGAACCATAAATCCGCCTTCCTTTATTCTGAAGATCTCATAGACTCTTTAAACATTATTAACAGAGATAACTATACCGATATTTCAACATACTGATATCACACGAGTTTAATATGTTTATAGGTGTGTTGTTTAAATGCTTTACGATCACGTTTTTCAACGCGTGCCACTGTTTGTTGCAGAGCGATGCTCAGTGGCGTGATTATGGTCGTTTTTCTAATGTGCTACTGCTGTCATAAGAGTATACGGAAGAGTCGACCACAAGAGTATCCACAATACTGGAGAACGGAACCGGACGTGCACAGTCTTGAGGTGTTCACCACTGAAGCTCACACAGCCGTAAGTTCCCCACTTTTAGAAGATCAATTTAAACGTTTAGTAATTCAGAAAAATCTAAATTAAATTTGGGAAACTTAAGAATTTGGGTCTTCAGATATTTGAGAGCACTGTGTTCATCTTTCCGCAGAAAATACAATCCCGATCACTTTAATCACAAAACCATCGCGAGAAAATGACGTACTGTCCAATTCTTGCCCGCAAACGGTTCGCTTAAGCAGAGCGTTATGTAAAGTTCGGTTAAAATAGCTCGGACGAACCGCACTTTCCGCGGTCCGATCTGATGGAACGGAATCCAAGCGGCGAGTTTACTAGGTGAATCTACTTAGCATTCAAAAATGGTGGATAACTTATCCACGGTTCGTGAGGCGGGAAACTAGGTAACTGTAACCGTTGGGAACAAAACCTGTTCGTTAATCTGTGGTTTCTCATTTTGCCGACATATCGTATAGATATAATATAAGGACGTATATGGTGATTTGCGGTGAAATCGCTTCGTTCGCGGTTACAGGTAAAACAAGAAGCAATTAGAAATCTTCCTTTCACGGATTTATTGGGAATACAATTACAGTATCAGTTAGGGTTCAAGCTATTAGTAGTTTCAATTCTGTAAAAATCTGCAAACTCTGCTGTCCTCAAATACCAAGATTTCCAGATTCAAGTTCTCGAGAGAAAACTAACCTAACCTGTTTCTGTTTTGGTGCAGTGTTGCGAGAGGCAATCAACGGCAGAGGGTAATCCAGACGAGAGTTCTTACGGTGCCCTATCGTGTCCTGTAACGCCCAGATCTGGTCCAGGACCTCCACCCACTTACGACAGCTTGATCTTCGACCCGAAGAGTTTGCCGGCGTGTATCGACAAGAAGATGGACGGTCCTGAAACCCCGGGTACCATCATTCCTTCTATGGTGTCCACTCTGCTGGGATTGGCGGCTACACCCGTGGAATGCAACGAGGCCAGCGAACAAGAAACCACCGCAACCGACGAGGGTTTGCCTTCCTACGAGGCTGCATTAAAGCTCGACTCTAATGGTTACGTGTAATCCGACTGAGCTAGTTTTTAATCGAACGGCCTGCTACGATTTTACGATTCCACGAATCGATTACAAGGATCGTTCCCTCCTGGATGGTTACGACCGCCATTACCAGGGAAGCGGAAACTGGAGCTAACGTTACTTCCGACTTCTCGGTTTCTTGGTTCTTCGGATAACGGTGAACGTTTGTGTGTGGTTTTCAGGGAACTTCGGACAAAAGGTCTGTACTGGTGAAAGATGCTCGAAGATCTATTATGGAGCTGAATATGAAAGATAGACTCAAGTTTTTGGAATTTCGGGACGAATGGTTTAACGAACTGTCCCACAAAAACTAGTTCCAAAACTGAACCAAAACTAGAAAAAAAAACTTGTAAAATTCCAAAGTTGCCTCGTGATTCGATTCCCTGATGAAAATGCAGGAAACTTAGATATTCCTTTGCAGTTTAAGGCTTAGATAAGCAAGTTAGCACGTTGATTACCAAGACAATACGTCGGAAATTTAATTGGGTTGAATAATTCAGTCACTGCAGCGACGAGCTCGTGTCTTAAGCAAAAGGTGTTCCGATCTAAATATTAGGAATTGTAATTATACTTATTACATGTGTATCTCTCGTGATTATACAATTGATTCGGCGAGACGGAATAATCATAAATATTTATATCGATGAAATAGAACATACGGTCGTAAACGTTCACGTGAATCCATTAACACGTAGAATGTTATTACCGTAATGTGAGAAATATAGTGTGCGAATTATGGCAATAATATTTTTACAACGTGCGAACACCGCATGGAATATTACTTTCAATTTTCCCTTTCCGTTCGAGTGATCGAATTCAATTTATCTGTGGCGATCAACGTGTTACTATTTCTACCGAGTGTTTTTAAAGCAACGAATATCTGTTTCCGATCTTTCGAACATTTTAGGAACATGCTTATTAAAACGTAATTTGAAACTGCAAAATTCATAGCTAAAATAACGTGTAGATATATTGTACTTTTAGAATACCGTAAGTGTCTTCAAATTATACGTTTCTGACGAATATATTGAGAAGTTATTTATTTGAATATTGTTGTCAATGATAATATGGTGTCGATAATATTATTATTGCATTAACTTAACAATTATTAGTATTAAGTAATAATCGTAGTGTTTGCCAAACCTATGCCTTCATTTTTCAAAAATAAACAATTCTCACGTTAATATGGAAAGTGATAATTTCCTACGTTGAAATCGTGCGAGTCATGAAGCGTACAGTCATTAAAATACGCTGACATTGACTGTAATTAACTTTAGAAGGGGAATTCCCTAGTTTTACTAATACCACCACGCTAGGTAATTTTAGGACGTTAAAAATCGGGGACCTTAATTTTGCAAAATTAAAAATTCGAAGTAATCTAGTTCCAGTCGTGATCCCCGCCCTAGTTCCCATCTAGTTACGCCAATGAGCGTAGATAGAAATCGATGATCTTAACCTTCGGCTCGCGAAGGCCACTTTAACGGTCCTCTACTATATCGTTGATCAGCTTAAAGACCACTTTAGGAGGGCCTGAATTACAGACTTCGTTTACAGCCGCGGAGCTGATCAAGTGTCGCGAATTCGTCTACGTGTTACTTTACCACATAGGCCTTCGAGCTGAAAATGCGGTTAAATTTCAACGATTTTGCGCCCTAGAACTTGGCAAGAACGTTAGCAACATTCTTCTGTGAGCGTGAGAAGCTCTAGTTCTCAAATTTCTAAATTTTCAATTACCTTCAAAAGTTTCCAAATCCCCAAATTCCTCAAATCTCCAAAACTCCGAAATCCCAAACTGGATTATCCTCTTCACCTCCACCTTAATTTAATTTGTAATCCTAAACAACGAACTCTGCAATGTCAGCCACAATTCGCGATAACAAACAAAACAGGGTAAGGCAGTTTCAACGCTCTAAGCGGGTATGCAGATAGCTTTATTTGCCGCAAGTAAATAATTCAGAAAGCTGTCAACGAATATTGCAAACTTAACGTTTATGTTGGTCTCGTGCTAATTTTGCACCGAGCCTCAACGATAAAACGGCTTAATCTGAAACGCTATGTTTGTTCGACATATAACTCGTCACACAAACGTATCGACTAAATTATTATTGAATAAACACTGGCAGTTAATTCAATCAATCGGTCGTTTCGTGTGACAATTTACGATCGAATGGCAATTATAAAGAATTATTGCTTGATTAGTCTTATCTAAACTACTTGTTGAATTTCAATAAAATTTGTCTGCTTATCGTTCATTCATTATACGTTCATTTCGGTCAAAAGTAGTTTGCAGATTTTTAAGTACAACTTTAGCGATAATTATATATCGTGTTAACTATAAGTCGTTAACAAATTAAAAATTAAGAAATTAATTGCAGCTAACAATTATATCGTTATCTTAAAAAATGTCGAGTTATCGATACAAAAACACAAGTGTTTACGTACTAAGAAATTAATTTCTGAAAAATCTTAAATGATACGTTTATCTGCTCGTGTCTTCTTTTACGAGTGCTTAAAAAACATGCACACATTTAATAATTGATTTTGCAGATAAAGAAAATTTTCCCAACCTTGGAGATTCGAATTTATCAGACACGTAGCAACTGGAAAAAATGATAGCAGGCAACAAATCGTTTGCAAACTTTTAATTTTAATGTAAAGTTCGAAACAGATGAAATATTCGATGCTGTTCTCGCAGGTTGTGATCCACTTTTGCGATAGTTACGAGGAAATCATTGAACCGTTCGCCGAGGGTCGTTCGAAAACTTTCGACCCTACTTTTCCAGCCGAGGAGATGGAAAAATTATTACACGGTAGCTGGAAACTTTTCTTTCCCGATCGCCAACTTTCACGAGCTTCGAAGGTGGCGGAACCTCGTAAATATTTTCATTCGAAAAATAACGGAATCTAATAATTAACGCCTTCCTCAAATCATTGCAGTGAACTATCGCTAGCTGATAAGATATTCTTATTGTTTGCTTGTTCATACATCTATCTTTAAGATATATCATTACACAAGATACGTTTTTAATCGTAATCTCTGATGACTGACATTACTGATACATGCTCTTTCAAACTCTTTAATACAAAAGATTTTGTAAACATTACTAAATTAGACAGTACATTTTATAACGTAAACATTCAGAACCTTTTTATTATAAATCCTACCAATCTTACTAAACAACCTAACAAAAACGTCAATTAACAATAGAGTGTTAAACTCGTACAGAGAATAGATAAGAAGGATAAAACTGAATAAGGTGAGACACATTTACGAGGCACGATTAAATCGTGAGCAGTAGTCCATCACGAGCGTGCACGTTCGCGTTAATTTAGCTCGTGACGTATTCTAAACAGCAACGTAATATGTTTCGATTAATTGGCCTTGCTTTAATGGGTGGCAGTCTCGTCCATTATCCACGGTGACCGGTCCGCCGACAGGATAATCGTGTGTTTTACAACGTCAACGGATTTAGGGCTTACCGGTAGACGACAGAAGACCGTTCCACAGCTTTTCAAAGACTTCCCGTTACCCCCCTTTTCACCCCGTTGTTAATAGGATATTTTCGGTAAAGACGACTTCATGTGGGTGCAACTTGCGTTTCGCACTTGTCTGCGTTCGTTGCACGCCACCGTAAACATCGCATGAGCCTCCGCTTCTAGCTGGACTTCTTTTAATGACTGAATTTTTCCACCAGTCAAGAAATCACTGGACTTTTAATTAATGTCGTCTGATTTAATTAGATGTAAGATATTCAGTACTGGGCTGATTGCATGTAGGTATATTTGCACCTAAAGAGAGAAACTTGATATAGAAAAATCCTGGAACATGCTGATGCAAAAATGTCGATATAATTTCAGTGAAAATACCTAGGTTGGAAAGTAGTAATAACATAGCACTTTCTATGAATAAAACATTGAACATCTACAAAATTCAGGATCGCAAGCTTTCGTGAAATAATAAATCCGGAGGGATGTTAACAGCACAGAATATTTTATAAGTGGAAAATTTAATATCCAAAGTTTGAAATTCCGCTTACGCGGAGAATTTCCTATAAACGGAAAAAGATACGTTTATATAATTCGATACAGAAAGTTTTCTCGTAAGAAGATAATTGCATGAGTGAAGTAATTCGTACAACAAAGAATTAATTTTGTTGAAATATTCAACGCGAAGACAATGAAACAAGATCTTCTCGAACTCGCGTGTGCCCTCGAAACCGAACGAATGGTGAAAGCGACTAGCAAGAAACGCGGTTGCAATTATTTTAATGTCGATGCACGCTGAAACAAAGGCACACCGTGTGTGAAGTTGCAACAACGAGAGGATTCCAACAGACGCGGGTTCAGCCCAGAAAATGAGCGACCGTGAACTTAAGTAACAACCTCTCTTCGTCTGCCTCTAAATAATTCCTCGAATGTTCTATAAATGTAACTCTCCTTTGACCGAATCGACTTATCGAATGTATCCAATCGATTGGATGTAAGTACGAGTTATCAGTTTTATCTGTGATACATGAAATTCTGTTTACAGACTTTTCTTAGATTACGACTCAGTGTTTCTACGATGAATTCTTAACCTGAATACTACGATTATCGGTCAAATTATACTACATACGTAATAAATTGTATTATGTATATATTTCTCAGGGTACAATTATAAACTCGTAAATAAATTTTCCTTCGTGTTGATAGCAAATTCTTGTTAACGTGTTTCATTCGAAAGAAGAAGATTACTTTTAGAAGATGAGCAACGATGTGCTATCTCCGTTGAGAACGTGGTTCGCCGCACCGGATAAAAAAGTTTATCGCCGTTTGCGTAACCACACAAACGGAATGTCCTACCAATTATCTATTCTCTTCCATGTTACAAGCCTTTATTGTGCACGCGTTCAAGAAATATATACAAGTATTTCTCCACATATCGCACACTCCATTTCATTGCCCTCGAAACCTTGAACGACGTATATAAGCCACGTTAATTGTATAACTCATCATCCAGCTTCTTTGTAGGCGATGAGAACTAACCATGTGTTTCGCGATCGCGTGGGCGAATCGCGAGAACCGTGAAAAAGTGTTGCGTACAATTTGTTACGTGGAGAGGATGCTCGAATCAATGATTATCGTTGATCTGCTTCCTGATCAACTATTGCACCCTTTCTTTATATCTGGATGTGGGAGGTCTTTTACGTGTTCTGTGTTATATTACATGTTGTTCTAGTAATTCTACGCGCTGTGATTCCTAGCGTTATAATTTCACTCTTGCACGCTGTGATTCCACGCGAACTAAGCGAATTTCACACGAAATAAAATGAAAAGTGACCCAGATAGTAAAATTGTTCGGGAATGAAAAGATGTTTGGTTGTAAAGACAAACGGTTTAAACGAACTAATTCTCGCAGTGATGGCTGCGTTAAATGGAATTGGAAGGTGACTGGCCAGGAAGATCACACTCGATTAAATCTCGTCTGTGCTGTATTCCGATGCTTGCCCTACAAAAGCTGAGGACGTATTCTAAGGCGAACGTGCCGAAGAACGACTTCGATTCTTTCAACTCGGTGTAATGGAATATGAGATCTATTACAACTCAAAATGTTTCAATGCTTAATTATACCGAAACAAAAAAAGTGGTAAGGGAAGAAATTCTGATTGAAGTTTACTTCGATACATCAGCAAGTTTGCCAATTTCCCTGCAAAAGGAGAGCTGGATCTCCCCTGAGGCCTAACTTAATTTTAATCCAATTCTAATCTGGAACTAACCCAGATTTCGCTTGCATACAAATTAAATTAACGACGATTTCCTGTAGCCGGCTTAGAAACACCGTTCATTAATCAGATAATGAAAAAGTGTTGATGCGGCATCGGCCACGAACAGGGACAAGAATTTTCATCGCCTCGTGCTTCCACGAACGTACATCGTGTATTGCAAATAACAAGATTTTATTTTTTCTTCTTTTTACACGCTCGCAAAGCAACGATGACGAAATCTCGCGAGAAATCTACGTCGATAAGGAAAAAGAACATTTTAATTCCTAATGCGGCTGCATTGTTGACTCGAGCGAATAAATTTAGAGCGTTT
This sequence comes from Megachile rotundata, assembly GCF_050947335.1. Classification (NCBI taxonomy): domain Eukaryota; kingdom Metazoa; phylum Arthropoda; class Insecta; order Hymenoptera; family Megachilidae; genus Megachile; species Megachile rotundata. Next base: position 14,463,139 of record NC_134996.1, read on the forward strand.
TACAGTAATTATCAACCAGTAATTAACAACGCTTCACACGTCGACGATTATGTATATACATGTTTTATGTAATGGATTCTTACAACAGGTAGAACTGGTGTTTTTATTACTGATCTGTAATAACAACAAATGTTATATAAAATACAAAAGACTAGCAAAGTTTGCGAATAAAATAACGAGAGTCTACGACTATTTTCAACCGCAAAAATGACGCGGAAAAAGCGTGGAGTAAAATGATTCATTGCATAAACAGTTCAACTTCCTTCTTAGTATTTTATTTCTAACGAACTGCATCGACAGTAACATCGCAGAAAAATTGGAGAAGAGTTTCGGTCTGAGAGCGGCTCGTACATTTATAGCGCGCTCTAAACTCTCCCGCAAGACTTCAAACAGATGAGCGGTAATCACATCGCATTTAAACATCGATTCAGCCTTTAAACCTTTAAAGGTCCGCGGATTTGTTACGCTGCCGGAGCAGTCGATCAATTCTTCAAAAGCGATCAGCGCCAGTAAAACATGCATACGTTCTTCGAGTTTCACAACATACAACCTTCCATTCACCTGTGCGCTACAAAGTTACACGACGTAGGTGCTAAAGCGAACGCGGCGAACGAAATAGGTTACGCCTTTGTTCCAACAGTCGTGTGTTACGACGCCCGTAGGCAGCGTCTTCTCCCGGTCCAGGACAACAAATTTCGGAAAATAAAAGGAACGCTATGACAGAGCAAGAATCCGGCCGGAAGATGTGGCCAAAAATCGATGCAGCACCACGGACACGTTAAATACACCGTACGAGCCGAAATAAGCGGTGCCGGATCACAAAAGAACTCACCTAACCTTGCTGCAGGACCACTCTCTCTTCGTTCGCGTTATCCGCTTAACCCTCTCCGCGGGGAAAGTTCCATGTACCGGTGTCACCGATTGATTCGATTCGCGGCTCACGAAATTAGCCCTTTCGCGGCGTGACACATTGAAAGGAGGGAAATAAAAAGCGTTCACGGGTAACGGTATGTCTCAGCCATGGCGAAAAGACACGAAAAAGCGTACACGATTTGCCGCCTGGACGCGCGCGCGCGGTCCAACTCGGCTCTCAGTGACACACTGCCTCGACCCGGCACAGCATAGCTCGTCCTGCACGCATCTGTCCGTCACGTCTGACGAGATCCCACGGAATCGAAAGCGTACAGACGCTTTTACCTCTCCCGCGCCTCTACATACACTCAGACAACGAGATAACCGACGATACCGTGCACCGACGATACACATTCGACGACTGTCGGTCGAAAACTAAACGTGTTGCTCCCGCTTACGGAGCCATCTGCTCGCGACGCTCGTAAATAGTTGCACTTTCCAATCATGTCGGTGCAATTTCAAACATCGTATTTTACCACTTTCGATAATACACATGTTGAATATGCATCAAAGACACTTTCTGTTCCGCTAAAAAGTTCTGAAATTCGAGGTAGGATCCTGAAAGGAGTCACTATGACCTCGCCAATAGATCCATTTATCGTTCAATGAAATATAAATTGTACGTCTATTAGTCTGAATATATAGTTTTTCATAAAAACAAACGAGTAATACCTAAATACTTTTAAGCGACATAAAGTTTTCAAGGAAAACGACATAATTAGGCCGTCACGGTTTTCGCGCCTAAGAATTATAAAACGCGGTGATCGATTATCGAGATTGCCTCGACGATCAGTCTCGTAACTCGCACATCGAATTTAAGATGTGGTAATTGACTGACAGATAAGGTTTTGCGTAGATCGTTGATACCATATATATATATATATATATATAGAATTGTTGTTATAATAAAAGTACCGGGTGTAGATACATTTTTGCACTTCATATTTTATTATCCTTTCGTTTTTGCAACAATTTAGGAAATGATTTTCGTAAATACTTTAAAGAGAGTAAGGTTAGGACAGCTGTAGCAACAGTGTTTGACGTGTCAGTGCAATTGCAAATGGCGGGCACCAATGGTGACATTTCCTTAGTAGGAAAGAAAATTGAAAAATTAACAATATCTGCAGAGAAACCGACAACGAATAAGAATGACAAAGAGAACGAGAAGAGATCGGAACCTTGTTTCTGGGGATTCGAAACTCGAGAATTATATAGAATCGCGGTTAACTTTTATAAAGGTGAGTCGATGATATCGATAGTTTACTAGAATAATCTTGCCATTCGGTTCTACGCATTGTATGAGGAAAATGACGTATCTACATAGATATACGTTATCACCTTGTTGCATTAATGGTTTTTTAATACTTTGAAAATTTGAAGTACAGAATTTTATGAGAACTTCATTCGTGATTGTTTCGTTGATTTTGTATACCTGCTCTCGTGTTCAGGTTGCATAGTAAATAGACGCGAGAATTATAGTTAAGAAAAATTTGTTTCATTATTTATGCGATATTTTGTCAAATATGATGTTATTGTAGAAAAAGAGGGTAAAGCAGTTCACCTGTCTTATGAAGACAAATTAAAATTGGTGGCTTTTACTCAACAAGTAACACATGGCAAGTGTACGGCTGAAAATGCACCACCTTTGGGTGTGTTGGATGTAATTGGAAGGGATAGGCGTTTAGCATGGCAAAATTTAGGAGATATATCTAAGGAACAGGCAATGGAAGGATTTATAGTTTTATTGGATAAGTTGTGTCCATTGTTTAGAACGGTTGTGGAAGCGCAAAGAAGGGATATAGAAGAGAAATTACGGTTAAAGAAGGAAGAGGAAGCCAGAAAATTAGAAGAAGAAAGAAGATTGAAAGAATTAGATGAGGAAAAAAAGAAAGAAGAGGAAGCTAGATTAAAAGAAGAGATTCAAAGGAGACAAATTCAAGATGCCTTAAATCAACAAACATATTACCAATTTAAAATGTATGCAGAACAACAATATCCTGGTAATCCAGAACAGCAAGGCGTGTTAATAAGACAACTACAAGAACAACATTATCATCAGTATATGCAACAATTGCGTCAAAATCAGTTAGTTATAGAAGAACAAACCCCAGATACAAATGATGTGGCAACAGAAAACGAAGAAATAAAAGAGCACAAAGAAACAAATGAAGCAGCTTCAATAAATGACGAAGATTCGGATGAGTTGTTAGAGGATTATCCACCTATTGCTCCTGCAGAGATGTGGACAAGGAAAGGAGTGGAGGAATTCAAAGAAATTATCAGGAGAGAAGCTGGTGATGCTGTTATTAAAGTTGGACATGGAGAAACTTTAACTGTTAGAGTGCCAACCCATGAAGATGGCACCTGCCTGTTTTGGGAATTTGCAACTGATGGTTATGATATTGGTTTTGGAGTATATTTTGAATGGTCAAAACCAGAATCAAATCAAGTATCAGTACATATTAATGGATCTGAGGATGAAGATGAGGACGATGATGATTATGAATCAAAAGAAGATTTGGAAAGTGGAGTATCTAATGATACCATTCAATCTGATTACAAACCATTGCCACCACCTATAAGTGTAGTAGTACCTGTAAGTATATAATTATAGCTTAATTAGCACTGAGCAAGTGATTTTACTAATTATTTTATGATCATATACTGTTCTTTACAGATATATAGGAGAGATTCACAAGAAGAGATCTATGCAGGAAGTCATAGATATCCAGGACAGGTAAATAAATATTAATTCAATATTAATTTTAATGTTTACTTTCAATGCAACTATGACTATGTTTTATTGCAGGGCGTATATCTTCTCAAGTTCGATAATGCGTACTCACTATGGCGAAGTAAAACGCTTTATTATCGGGTCTATTACACACAAAATGGTTACGTGAAAAATTAGTTCCACCGAAAGTCACTGCGATTCGCCGATCGTACAATCGTTGTGAACTAGCCTGTCAAATGGTCTGCCGATATTGCTAGTCCAACTAAACGAAGAGTCCTATATCTAATTTTCTGTTCATATAAAGTCAAGTGTTCGCAAGGAAAAGAAAATATACTTATTATTATAGTTATGTAAAGACACTTTATTGTTTAATATGGCAAGCAAAGTGGGCACAAGTAAAAGAAGAAGGTTCCTATTGTCCCCCTTCCTGTGAATGTTTATAAACGAGCGAAACAAAAAGTATGTAAACGTCGATAATACCGGTACACACGCATCAAACAAATTCTTCATATCCGATATATTAGTGTCGTATTCGATTGTATATTATGCCAGTAATGTATCGGTGATTCTAATGCATAATATTGTTTATCGTGGTCAGATTTTAGTCTATCTTTGTTATTATCTCACTCGTGTCTGTGTCTTATACTTTTATTAATACTGTCCCAGGTTTTAGAAAAATACATTGAAATTAAAATACTCGAGTATTTCATTTTTTAACCACTCGATACTTTTGACGCGTTAAACGGATAATTAAAGTCGCACGTGTTACGAGAAAATATGTTCCTTTTTCGTGTCAACGTTTATTGTACTATAACCATATTGTTTGTTTGTTTTTTTTTTACAGGAATGATTTGTATATCGTCATTAATAAGAATAATAATAATAGTTATATGCGCAGCAATATATAGTTACAGGCTTTTTTACGCGAACGAATACGCGCTTCCAATTATCGCATAATAATAGACAATTCGTCCTATAATAACAATTTTAATTAGAAGAGCACTTTTCTGAGACGGCATGGTTTTTTTTCTGTTCTGAATATTGCACGGCAATAAGGATTTCGGTTACACCAGGGCTTTAAAATACATCGCGTATTTATTTAAAATTTTGCACGAACACCAAAGCGATAATCAACGAAATTCCTCTTGGCGTGCAATCTTTGTGGTAGCCAAATCTTCATGAAATATATTTGTTTTTCTTAATCCAAATGTTTTGCTCGGTCAAAAATTCGTAGTAAAGTGAATTTTGAATCCGTATTAATATTATAATAGTTTGGCGTTAAATTGTTTTCTGTTATCGATAAGTACCGTTCGATTTTTCGAATTTAAATCACACGTTTGGTATTGAAATCGTCGATTAATTCTTAAAGCCTAAATTTGCCTCTATGAAACTATGAATCGATGAATTGTCAAATGTTAAAGGCGCGAATGGTTCGTTGGAAGAGACACTTTCGATTTTACCACGGAAATTTTAATTAATCAATACATATCCTGTTAAATAAATCGACGTATATTTATAATAATTGCGCCATGATTTTATTTCTGAATAATTAGTGTATCAATTTTTAAATAAGTTCTATCGTATCAAATTTTAACGGAATATGAGTATCGTTATAAAAAATTTAAATTTAGTTGCAGCAACATTAACCGCAGTACATCCGCCATTATGGAAAGTGTCTCTACGATACAGTGTCCGTTAAACGTACACGCGACTGCAACGTAGGCTTTCTTTTGCGAAACAAATGTTTCCGCAGAAAAGCCTATTGTGCTCGGTATTGTACCTATCAAAAAGTTCTATTGTACGCGGAATAAAAAATTGCCATACATTATTCGTTTTACATGTAAAACTTAAATAATAATCACGCGCGTTATCCTGAGATGCCTTAACAATTATACAATTATCGTGAGTATCGAAGATTTTCTTATCACATGCTTCATCATTTGTCATTTAACGAATTGTAACGTTCGTGTGTTTAATATAGAACATAAATGCAGTTGGAGTATCCAAACTCTTGGCTGATAGTATATGTTCGCGCGGCGGCTACCATTTAATTTTGGCGCCAAGCGAGGACGCCAGCGTAGCTGACGCCATCTTGGCAGAACGCGGTTTGATTTGCACAAGTGCGGACGTGAGCGATGTACGCGTGTGAAAAATTCAAGAAATGTGGTGATATTTGTGGAAAAACCTGCCGTTTTAAGGAAAACTTCAATTCCGGAACGTAAATCTACTGGTTGGGACAATTTCTGAGGGAAATTTCGCCGCTGTTCATCGTTTTCAACAAATGGTGAGTGAATACTATTTCGGCAACTAGCCATTTACGATGCATGTAATAAGTTTCAATCCATTCGATTGAATTTTCTCTCGTTTATACAATAAAATTATATGGTAAATATACATATGGAATATTCGTACGAATATATATCCTTTCCCGTCTTTGAAGGAGGTAACATATTTTCTTTCGAATGGATTGACGTAAATCGTAACGTACATTAACGTTACATTTTTGTCGGTAGCATTAATCGTATTGAATTACACGTACACATATATGTATGCACATATGGACTTCGAAATCCGGATTAACTTATCATAGACGAATATTATCGTGGTATAATTAAGTCGTGTAGTACTGAATTGCTGTTACTAAGTCGTAGTGATTAATATTAAGTAAATTTTTGTCATGTGCGTATTACGATCGTAAAAAGCGCCGGAACTGTAAACTCCCGCCATATTTAGATGTCGCTGTAAACTGCGTCGTTTAGACACAAGTGAAATTCTACCAAATATCTAATAAAAACTGTTCCAATTAAATAATACTATTTAACAATAGCCTTTCTCATAGAAAACTACCGTGAATTTATGATCTTAATTATACCACGACCATGTTAATAATAATTGTTATCAATGATTATCACGATCAGCAATTGGCATCGATACACATTATCCGAGTATATGAAAAATATCTTCCTAAAAGCATATAACGGTGCGTTTGTTCTTTCGCGACAATTATGTATAATAGTACAATGTATATACGTAACATACCGTCTAGTAATACAAAGATCTCGGTGGAAACATTGAGAGATCGATAAAAACAATAAATCGTACTTGTACGATATTTTGCCTCGTCTCTTATGTTAGCTTCTCGCGAGCAAACGTGTAGACAAAAATATATAATGTATATGTATACTTTCGTATCTATGCACGAAAAAGCGAAGACTTTCAATCGTTTCTTTCCTATCGGCACGGATTATCCTTCTCGATCATTCACGTTCGAACCCGTTTAAAAACTACAGTTTTCTCTTTTGCGTTTGAGCGGACGATTTTTTTACAAACATCACGTTCACTATGAATTGACATCGCGATACATTCGATGCTTTGCGTTTTTTTTTGCAGGGTCGTATCATATGCTCGATATCATACGATACGATATTGGATAGTCATTGAATGATTTGGTCTAATATGTTGCGCAAAGATTTATAATACTCGGGTCAAGTTGTGACGTTTTTCCACGCGATATCGCGTGAATGGACATTTGGCGACGATTGAACACGCGATATCGCGTGAACCTTTTACTGCTTATTGCAGAATTCTTTTTGGATACCTTGATACATGCAAGGCAATTCCTATTGGCATCTTCGATAGCGTTTCACGCCTTCTTTCTTCGAAATCTAAATTGACGATCTATCGTGTAAGCGATGGGCTGATGGAGAAATTTAGAAATTTGGAAAGTTGAAAATTTAGAGATTCGGAAATTTAGAGTTTCATGGATTTAGAAATTTAAAAATATACAAATTTTTTAAATGTTGAAATTTTTGCATTTGGAAATGTAGAACTTTAGGACGACAAATTTTCAAAGTTTCAAATTAAAAGATCTCTACTCATCAAAGCCCAACACTGCTTTGAACCATTACCATTCCTCAGAAATTTTAGGAAGTCCTAAACTCTTCTTCTGCTTATGTATCAACTCACTCAGCATATACCGAGTCCATTTTGTACATATTGACCAAAGAATCATCTGGCAATCTCCCTAAAACCTCCAGCGAATAGTATTAAGACGGACACATTCAGCGGACTACTAGCTCGTGCCACTCGTATTTACAGGATCTTGAACCGTGAAAAGTAGGACGGATATTTACAGTTATTTTCTATTGGCTTAAATATTCCTTCGTTATAACGACGTCTCCATGTTCAAATTCGTCCACTTGTTATTCTCCGTTCTGTAATCTTCGACCCTGCCCGTGAAACTCCTGCGAAAATTAGCGTCGGGACGTACAGGTTTCGCTCGTCTCTCCGTCAGAGAACGGGTCAGTTCTTTCGAATTTTCTGTCGAAACACTGTCGGATGTTTGATCGATCTTCTCGTTGCAACCCTCGTACGGCGGGAAAGATGTCGCGTGATGGTAAACGCGAGCCGACGTCTCGTTCTTACCGAACTCTATGGCGTCCATAGAGTTCGTGGACGCTGAAAACGCGTACGGGTAAGGATGTTGACGATCCGGGGGACAGGAGAAAGAGGAAGGATGAGAAGAGTCCGAGTAGCGTTGTCTACGAGTATCTTGCATTCGACGACGGGACTTCCGGTCGCAAGTTAGGGACCGTCCCAGTTGGCCGAGGACTGTGTGGCCGGGTGTCTCCTCTGTGGGGCTAGAAGCCACTTCCTGTCGGGTTTGAACCACGTCTTTTCCGCCAAATGGGTCCCCTGGACACACCTCTTGAATCGGGCTCGCGAAAATTAAGGTTCTGGAAGGAATATTTGGAAAATTCATTAAGGAAGGTGGAATTTTATATCAGAGTTTGTATGGCCAGAAGTTTTTAAATTTCGGAATACTTCTAAATCCAAATCTCCCCACTAAACGATTAGCCAAAACTTACCAGAACTTACCTAGTGTTTTCCCGCAGCGATTTCCCATCTTCAGCCTTATCGTACTCCAAGCTATCAGGCTTCTTTCTCTTCCCAACAGCTCCGTCCAAACTTTCCCTCGATCTTGAAAAGAAATTAAACCTGCCCTCCCCATTGGTTGCGCACACAGGGACGCAGCCTTCGTGATAGCTAGCTCGTACCCTACGACGTCTTTCTACCTCCTCGTCCTCTTGATCAGACAGACTCTGAAGCTCTCTAGCCGTGATCAACGTGTAACGTCTATTATTCTGCTTCAAAATCGACTTCAGACAGAAGTAAGTTTTGGAGTCGGGTAGGGGAGAGGTCTCGTTCGACATGGGGTTAGCTATGACCCTGCTTCGACCCGCTGACCTCTTCGGTATCGCTCCTCTGCTGGCGTCCACAACTGGCCCAGACTGGGTGCTAGTTTCGTCCAGAGAACAGAGAGAAAATCTGAACCTCTCTCCTCTCGGTTGTCCATTATCCGCATTCCAATTCGTTCGTACCCTCTCCTCCTCGTTAACTTCCTCTTCGTGTTCGCTCTCCAGAATATTTCTCAAACTCTGCCCGTTCAGTCGAAGAAACTTGGTGTCGGTTTCCATCAGCTCCGATCGGAACCTGAGGTTAGGTTCAGACATGTCCCTGGGCATAACGTTGCTCTTCTCCCTTCTAATATTCTGAGTCCCCGAAGTTCCAGGTTCTATTTGTGCGTTTCTGGAGATCTCCGAGTTCTCCATTTGTGCCTCGACTAGGAATTTTCCGCAGCTTCCGCATCTGCCTTCCGTTTGAGTGACATAGGTGCAGACTGGGTGCATTTCGATGGTAGTTTGTATCAGTGGTTCTCTGGCATTTGACTGTCCAGAGTCGTCTTGTCTGGTGTCTTCGTTCGCGGAGACATCGATGTGGCAAGGACAGGTGCATTCGCGAGATTCTTGTGAATGGTGCGGGTTGTCGTTGTTCGGTTCCTGGTTGATGCAACCTTGTTCGGCTCGTTGATAGAGTAAGGCTTCGGAGTAACTGGGTACCATTTCCGTGATGGCCGGGTCCTGGGGGCGGTGGTCGGGAGCTGGATCCATGAGGAGAGCTTCGCTGTAACTGGGTGCCAACATGTAAGAGCCGGGTTGGTTGATGGTCTGCTGGCTCATGGACGCGTGTATCGGCTCGCTTCCGCTTGGGGTGTCGTAATTAATCCCGAACAGTTTGGTGATCTGGTGAAGAAGGATTTTATTAATTTAATAGTTAAGTGCATTTGTACGATAAAGGAGTTATAGTTAGAAATCCAAGAATCGAGGAATTTAAACTATTTCGTACCTGATAATCCGCATACTGGGTTTTGTACTCTATAATAACTCTCAAAGGCCAGCTAAGCAGCAGAGCACTCAGACACCAGTACACGTAGCGATTGGTGAACCAAGGATTACCAAGAACAGCTACTAGGGTTGTAGGATTTAAATTGTATCCCAGATCCAATCCCTCTCTCATTTCCATATAATCGTCTCTCAGCTCCTTGAAACAATATTTCATACTAATCATTAAAAACTTCAGTATCAGACCTTCGATTGATTGTGCATTATCGTACTTGTTCGGCAAAGAATCTCGATCTGGCTTCCTCGAATTCAGTCGCTGATCTCATGTTCGAGAAAGCGAACCCTTTACTAAGATTAATCTTTGTAATTGGCACTTTTGGGTCGAGAATTAAATCTTTGCTGATATCCTTCACGCCGCAGTAATCGTAATAATAAAATGACGTTGCTGCGTGCGTGTTGATTCTCTCGTAGTATACCTGAAAGATGGTCAGCGTTAAAAAAGAAGATGGATCGAGGATAGATGGACCATTGGGGATGAAAAGTTGTTGGAGAACATATGACTTCTTGAGTGATATTTTGAAGATCCTAGGAATGATAGAATTTGAAGCGTTAGAGAATGGTCCACCTTTCCTCGTAGAACGTTTAATCAGGCTCTCGCGAAGCGTATCAACGATTTACCATCCCGCGACATTCCCTTCGTCTGGATTACGAGATATGCGTTGCACGTTGCGCGATATGCGTTACCTGCGTCGTAGTGTAATTGTCTCCGTTTCTGTACCGCGTAATTTGTCGTTTCCTGCGAACGTAATGGTAAGAGACAGCTTTCCACCAGATCGTGGGCTGAGCCGATTTTAATTGCGACAGCTTCGATAGGACGCTGTCTTGGCTCTCCGCGTGCAATAGATCGATCCTGATCGGCGAATGGTAACATTCCACGAGGTAAACCAGGTATAACATTCCCATAAACGCCACCTGAAACATAAAACATCATTTTCCTTTCTAATTAAATGCGATCGGATACCAGATAGTTTGCACATTTTTTGGTCTCCGTTTATTTATTTAAGCTTTCAGAATTTTTGATAATTGGGTGGTTAGATTGTGGACATTTGATGAAAGAAAAGCATTTAAAGAATTTAGATTGGGGACTCGACAATTGGGGGTGGGAATTTGGAAATATTGAAACTTTCAAACAGGAGACTGTAAAAATTTGTAACCTGCATCGTATCCAAATGTGGTATACTCGATCAGAGCTAAATTAGGGAAGTATAAATTTAGTAGCTGAAAGCATTCCATACTTACGGGAATATAAATGTACCCATCGTCGCAGGGTGACACGTGTCTGGTACTTTTGATCGGATACCTCGAATAATTGATCACCACCTACGAATAATCCCATTTCCAGTGAACAAGAAGACACGTATCGTTACGATCGATCGAACGGACTAAATCTGACGATCCTTTTCGATAGTGAAATGCTACTCGAACAATAATTCCGTAATGCAGAGGAAGTGACGTACCTTGGTGACATTCGCGCATCTACACCACGTCACTGCGGCAAGGCATCCGTATATTAACACGGACAACACCAAACATTTGCAATTTGGTTCTTTTTGCAAAGCCCCGCAAAGCGTTTGGGAAACTGGTCGCTGCTGTACAAACGTAATTCACATTCAGTATTCTTCGTCGATAGATTTCCACATCGATCCTTTACAAAATTCTCTAATCGCGAATTCCAAATTTTTAACTTTAAAGTTAGCAACTTTTCTTTCGAATAATTTTTAATGCAAAATTGATTGATTAATATTTAACGAATGTTCAGAAATCTTTTTAAAATTAACAATATCTTTATATAGGAAAATAGAGAATAGTTTTCGAAACGTACTTCCTCGTTTTCTCGATTCATCGTTGAAAGAATTTGAGCCACTTCCGTTTGTCTTAGGTCAGAACTCGAGCTTCTCCATTTCACGAATACTCCACGCTCTCCTTTAGTTCCTCGTTATTCTCCTTTGTTCTGTACTCGCAAGAATTTAATTATTTGCCGTGACGTTGATCAAACGACTGGTGTTTCGAACGCGATGTTTATCGAACGATAAACTCATAGTGACTTCGTAATTAAACGCATTATTTCGTCGATAACAACGTTATAATCGATTATTGTTAGGTACTTTTGCTGATCGACGGCCTTCGAAAGTGTTTAATTCATCCATAAATTCTATTCAAATGTTATTTCGTGTATTCATACCGCGTTTAACGCTTTGTTTCAAATTCTAAAGGTTCGTAAAAGCAACATTTCAATTGCTCAAATTACATCCTTAACGATCCTTAATCACCTCGATAAAACCGCGTGCTCCATTCTTTTAATAATCCACTATACCCGCATCAAGGAATTAGCGAGTAAAAATAGAAAGAACCTTCAATTCAAGTCGGAAGACAAATATAAATCTACACGAAAGACAATAAATTAATTACTACTACTATTTCTGTGGAATCGAAGAGTAATAATACTAAAAGCTATTCGAGTCACAAATACCAGTCAAAGAGTTAATCGAGCACCATCGTTCCCGCCTTTTAATCACGCAACTTTTGCACGTCTCTTTTGCGCTACGATCCTAAGATTTAGAATTCAATGATCACGATTATGGACAACGCGCGGGACATGTAAGGGCAAATGATCACAGATGCTGATCAATTTTTCGACTTAAAGGTCTAGAATTCTTTAATTTCGAAATTTATATGTCATCAAGTTTCCGAATTTTTGAGTTAGATTCTAAATTTGCAAAGATTCCTTGACTAGTAAATTTATTTTGGAGCTTGTTTAATGTTCGAGTCTCAAGTTGAAAAATGTTGAAATCGAAAGGCGAGCCGTCGCGTCCCGCGCGTATCTGCCCGGCGGGCAGATCTGTCCGACTGCTCGTAGAAAGGCAAATCGGTGATCAATAAAAGAATCAAACTACGTTCGAAATAACGATGTTTGCCCGTCAGTTAAAGGTTAACCATCACACACGCGCGCGGCACCTCTCGAATGCCGCTTTGTCCACGCTTCATCGTTCATCCCTATGTAAGAAATAAAATCGATCGCGTGTCGAAGGGGAGCGAAAGAAGGGACGAGACGATGATCGAAGCAGTGTCTACTTATTTTTAGTCGTACTTTGTCGTCCTTTCGCTTCGAAACGTTTGCAGGACGCCCGTCGCAGCACTTTTGCTTCTCATGGCACTCTCGCTAGGATCCTCTTCGATCTCCCGTTCGATCGGTATGTCGATAAAATTCCTCGCGGTCGAAACGAAGACCTCTAATCGACGCACACCGTCCGACCCACGCGTCCCGACGCACCCCTAACTTTCGGCTGGATCCACCCCGTACCTAACCCGCGGGCTAACTGACACCCATCATACACCGTAACGGCGGACGCATCTCTACTGACGCTCCGAACACCGCTTCGACGTCGGCGTCGGCGTCGTTCGCAGCGTCGGCGCTGTTCTTTCCTACGCTTTTCGCGGCTGCGCTCGCTTCCGCGTTCCTGCGTCCTCCACAGCTTTTGCCGCCCTTTGTCCTCTTCCCCATTCACCGAAGTACGCGTGCCAGGACGATCGACACCGCACGAATTATGGGCTTGTTAGAAACATCGTTCGGCGCGAATATTCACGAGCTTTATAATACCGCGTTTATCGATGATGTGGACACATCACACTCTCTCACCAGACTGATGTCTGCTCTTTAGCATTACAGTCATTTGGTCATATCATGCCCATTACATCATGAATTATTATACGATTAACCTTTCCGACTTTCATTACCAACAGTAAGCTTGCTATAAAATATACCGAGTCGTGAAAATGGCAAAGCTTCTCGATTTTCCCTAACGAGATAACGCAGAAATCTCTCCATTTAGCCCATTAGCGAACCGTTTCGCAATTTATATAGTTCGCACCCCCCGACACAGTGAAATTAACACCTATATCGTTTGTCCAACGCGACACCGAGTTAACGTCTCAGTTTTATGAACTCATTTCCGGTCGTGTTGCGGCATATAGATCCGCCGGCGGATAACAAAGCGCGAGTCTCCTAGCGTAATGAAATTTAATCTGGGAAGCTTTTACATTTTTCTGAAAGGGGTCGAGAACATTGTATGTCAGCGATGCCGTTCTACTCGTTATAATGAACTTCGACGCGGCTTATTTAATTAATTATTTTAATAAACCCTTTTTCAACATCGGGTCTTTATCCGTAGAACGGGGACAAAGGAAATGTTAACACGGTATTACCGTGTAAAAATAATTAATACATTTATTTCGAACAAACGAATGTTTGGTTTTTTAAGGATATATAATTGTCGAACAATTTATTTTATTGTAATTACTCCTGCAAATGCTTTCAAACCAGCACTGATATTGTAATAGTAATGCAGGCTGGAATTACAGGGTTTGATAAAGATCTACAGTGATTGACGTTTTCACGCGTGCACGCGTTGACTGATGATATTGGTTGCACGCGATTGTACGAGCAGATGAAAAATGTTAATACCCCAGGGAGTATCATTAGCATAAAAGGATGAAATATGATTGATGCATAATGCATTAAACGGAAGGGAGGCAGGTTCCGTGATAGCCTATCATTTTGTAAATGCATGCTACACTTTATGCCACGTTCGACGCTGTACAAGCTGTTAAAAAGGAATTGAATTTAATGTACAATAACCGATTAGGAAGGGGATTCAAGTATGATGTATTAGAAAATTATTTCACGTAACAAGTTTTTATTATAAAAATCAAATTAAGTCGTCCGTGTTAGAGACATGAAAAGAAATCGGTCGAGAATTATTGTTCAAACAACACGACCTCACGGACTAAACAGAGTTAGCAGTAAAAGAGACACATATAGCTAGATCAGTTTCCCAAACTTTTCTAATTGGAGAACAGCTTTCGGGAATTGTAATTTATCGCAACCCACACGCCTATAATGCATTAGTATTGTCTGAAAGTTCAACCATTCCCAACATCTCAAGGACACAATATTTCAAAATTCTGAAATCATTAGCAAAATCTGAAAATTCCAAAGTCCCAGAACTCCAAAGTCTAAGTAGTCGAAACCACTCACTCAACTCCAATCATCGGTGTACCTGAACCTACATTTTTAGAATGTTCGAATCCCCCGACGTATCCCATTATTCGATCGCGTGACTTTTCGGACACCCTCTATTTGTTTTGTGCCCACGTTGGATAAAGGCAGGTTTCGGCGCCGTCTCGTCGGGTATCTATTGATTGCAATTTGAGATGATGGCAGACGGTGGAACGCGCATGTAGCTCTAAGCGTCCGTGTCGAGTTATGCGTGTTTCATCCCTGATGTCCTTTCTTAACGGCCACCAACAATACCCTATCCTCCGGATTATCCTGGGAACAACAACGGCTGTACACGTGTCGCTAAATATTTGACCAGCCGATTGGGTCAAACATCTACCTTTGCTCCTCTTTTTAATTAAACAAAAGTGTATCAATGCATTTGTTTATTGTTTAGAATTGCAATAGTTATTGTTTAGAATTGTAACAGCTATTGTTCGCTTTTAAATAATTGCAAGCCAGACACTTCATAACGTGTACTTATACCACGGTTTCATACGATAGCAATCGTGTGCCTACATAATTATGTGACACCGTCATTGAGGTAATTGGGGATATTGCTTGATTTAATATCAGTTTAGCCGGTCGGATTATTATCGAGTTATATCAATGACATTTGCTTTATTCTTTCTTTCATTAAATCAAATTTCCACTATGTCTCGCTATCCAGCAGTAGTTTCTTTTAATTTCCTTTTGCTAAATGCACCAAGTTTAACTGGCGCCAGAGAGATTATGTTTCTCGCCAATTTTCAGTTTTACTTATTATATGCAAATGTTACATATATCTTGGGAGTATGTACCGGGTGTTCCCCCTACACATTGAATATCACCGTCAGAAAAGATAACGCTGATAAACAGATAATGTCAAACAAACCTGATAAAAATATGTCACCGATGTTGAGAGTAATTTTTAACGTCCTAAATATGTCAAGCTTTAATTCTGTAAGAATAAAATTAATATTGTATATTTGATTAACCTTGCTTTGCGATTGCAAAAGAGTCCGCATTTTGCAACGTGCGAGAATTTGGTTCCGAAAGGAAAACTGTCGAGTATTTTCTGTTTGTTGTTGCGTTCGATTCTTTGAAATGTTCTGGGTATCCTTGAACGCTGCCGAAGTAGGTCTTCAGGCGCCGTTTATCCGCCATAAGAAAAGCGTCCCGGGATACATGCTAGAGTTCCCCTAGGGAGAAAAACAGAATAGACGTCAGACGTTGGTCCGAGCGCCCGCTGTTCTGACACCGTTTTTCCAATCTTTCGTCAACGATATTTTCTCCCCGTGAACTTGCGGAATTTTGTGCAAAGATCGCGTTGCACGAAATTAAATATTTTTTTAAGGAATGGTAGACTAGTTATAAATAAATCAGTGTATAAGAAAGTAGTAACCAAAGATTTTACTGAACAATTTTATAATAAATTTCTTTGATATTATAGAGTATATTATTTTACCATATTGTCGACAGAACGGAGGGTTAATTCTCTTGTTTCATACCGAAATCATTTATCGTACCATTTCGAAATCCTATAATTTTAAAGAACAATGGGTATTACAAAACGAGCACGAAAACTAATTGAACGAACAATTATAACGATCCAGCGAGGTGAACAGGTTCCACGAATTGAACTTTCCGTTCCATTAGCTTTTCATTATCGAGATTCGAATAAAATAGGAATAGGAACGATTCGAAGTTGTTTTTCGCTCGTTTTTGCAGTATATCTCGTGAAAGAGCAAAGTAACTGCTCTCTCTAGCGTGAAGTGTTTTACACTCTTAAGGTTTTCAAGGGTACGTGTCAGATTTCACCGTCGAAAAGTCTTCAGCTACCGTTCACAGTACGCCTATACAAGATTGTTCTTATCGCGTTTGTAAATATTTATGTTGATATGTTTTATAATCTGTTAAAAAATTTGCAAGATTATATATTTAAGAGAAGTTAAAAAAATATGCAATTTTTGTTTGTTTCGAAACTGGAAATCTGTGAAAATGTCGATATTCACGGTTTGTCGATTCGTGATACGGTTTATACAAATGTACACGGTGCATATTAACGCGACCCGACAAGATACAATCCTATTTTTTGGATCACTGCCAAAACCGCATTTTCTCTATAGTTCGAATCCTTCGTATATAGCGATCGTTATCAAGGATTTCGTTTACATTGATCAATTTTCATTTATACCTTATTTTTACCACTTTAGGATTTTGAGAAATAAAAATTTTTAGGACTTCAGAAAGTCACCAATTGAAATTCCTGATAAATTAAAAAAATAACACATTACATTTCGCTAAAAATTTTTCAGGAAACTACATTTTTTATGAATAAATCTTGATATACATATTATTTTGTCGAAACACGAGTATCTAATTGCAAAAGCGTGTCCAATTACTCGTTGAAAGGCGTCGTATTTAGGACACCCTTTTATTTTCCTGGCAACATTGTCTGAACAGAGCACGTCACATACGATGTGCTGATTAAAATGGAGCAAGACTTAATTAGACCGGGTATCATCATTAGGGAAAGACGTCGTACTCGATCTCGATAACGCGTCTCTGCTTGGTCAAGAACTCATTTACGTAACAAATTTTTCCTGCTTTTTTTCTTTCTCTTTTTTCATCCCCTCGTCACGGATACATCCTGTGAACTCATCCTGGTGGAACGTTTTCTCTACCCTTCTGGAACGCTTGTTTGGACATTATAGCACCGGGGGTACGATGAAGGGAAAACAATCTTGAAACATCCCTTCTTCGTTACCCTTCCAGAAAATAATCGTACATTATTCAAGTCTTATGAAACTTTTATCCATGAATTTCTGACAGTTTTCTAATTAAAACGAGACCAGACACGACTTTGTTTTCAGCTTCTATTTTCAGCACAAATTAGGGAATTATCTTTTAATTGCCGAATTAAATTGCTCCTATTTTAATCACCTGTGTTGAAATCCTTGTAAAATATCGATTCGATAGTTATACTAGCGAGCAGAGTCGATCGGCACGCAGTTTCTGTAAACAAGTACAATATCAAGGTGTTGATGCACTCTCTGACCGTTCGAGGCAGAAAAGAAAAAAGGTGGCCTCTGATATTGTGCAATGGGAGGCAATCGAACGGAAAGTGGCGATGATCCTTGTACCGTAACTAATCGTCACCCTCTGGCTAGCCTTGTCCATGAAAAGGTGGTGCAAGTTGGAGCGCGAATAATGCGCATGCATGCACTTTGTATTTATAGCACGAGCGTATCGCGTGGCGAAAATTTAAGTGGCTGAAATCTAGTCTCTGAACCTTTCTTCCTGCCAAGGTTTAATCAACGCCTCAGTCATAGCCCTCTTATCGCCTCCATCTTTTCGTCGTTTGACCTTTCACCGATACTCTTCCAATCGAAATCGATTAGGTTAAACAGCGGCCTATGAAAATTGAGCTACATTTCTTCGTGTTTTTTTTAGCAATTTTCGTACGTAAAGATTGACTAAATTTAGGCATTAAATAACAAAAAAGGTGATGGAGACACCATAGAGCTTTCTCTAATTTGCCCCTCATAAACCTTAATGTACGAGCCACTTCGGTTAATACTAAAATGTACAGCTTCATTAATTTATGATCGCGTGATCTTCCCTAGTATTTTCACGTAGCTAATTATCAATAAATGATACCCCATTCTACGAATTATAAAAGCATGGAAGGGAAAGAGGTATAAAAATCACCATCCGATTGAAATGTAATTTTATTCTCATTAATTATAATAATCGCTGTTACGCGTTCGAAGTATTGCCTTTTACAACCCACCTGACAATCACCAAGAAAACAAAGGAAAAGAAAGAGTAAACTAGAGAAAAGACATCACATTGTCAGACAGTTACGAGTACAAGATAGAACGAGTGCGCGTCCCGCGAGAAGTCTCGCGACGGCAATATTTTAAAAGCCTAGTCGATAATATGAACGTTGTAGCTTCGGCTCGAAGATACGCGAGGCGTGTCTTTTGCACTCTGAGCAAATTTGATCCGCGAGACTTCTCTCGAGCCACGCACAGTAGTTCAAAGTGCGAAGTTGAACCGACCGCAAATTGACAGAGAGACTCGTTGCTTGTTTGTCACTAGTTGAACGAATCCGATCGTATTTACAAATCCAAAACGGATCAGACTATAAAATACATGGTTAGTTATATTGCTACTAATTTCATCGCTTCGACGCCAATGATAACCTTATTTGGATACTCGATGTCGTTAGGTCAATTAAAATCCTCGAGTTCAACGTTATATCGCTTCACACGTCAATTGCCACGGTTTAAATGGTCTACCTGAAATTCTCCACTTGCAGATGCAGAAATTTTTGAAATCTTGGAAATTTTAGGGACTTGAGAAGTTGGAAAGGGAATGTGAAAATTAAGAAATGCAAGGGAACTGAAAATTTGAGAATGTTGTCACCGGTGACCCCATGGCGCTCAACGTGTAATTACCTAAACTCTAAATGGTACAAAATTTGTTCGTCGTGAAATTAAAGTAGAAAGATTCGAGATCCATTTGAGAGCAAGAAATAAAGATAAAAGAGTATTCCTTTCTCCAACGTTTCAACATACTGATCGTTGAAAATCAACAGAGATTATCGCCGCTTTTTCGTATCAAATTGAGAAAAAAATGGCTGATCAATTAGCCGTGCCCGACGCGAGTCTGCCAAAAACTAGCACGTTACGAGTACGGACATACAATATCGATAAATATAACGTTACTTATGCATGTATAATACATACGTATGTATATGTATATATTAATATATAAATAGCACGATTCTTTACACTAGAGTACAGGGTATTTATATACATGTACGATGGATGGAGTCTTCGTAATTAGTTATAGCGAAGCATCGAAGGATGTTTCTCCTTAATGTCTAGGTTACATTGGTAGAGTATACTGTATGCATAGTACTCGTGTAAACGATCAGAGATTGGTACTTTTTGCATCGGTAGAGATGACAGAATTGAGTAGGTACGTTAGCGTTAGTAGGTTGGAGTAGTGGAAGAAGATTGGTGATTGGTCTTTTGAGAAATCAGAAATTTGGGATATTGGCACTTTGGGTTGCAGGGAATTTGAGGTGTGGAACTCTGAAACGTTGGAAATTTGGGATATTGGAACTCTGGGAGTTTGGAATATTGGAACTGTGGAATATTGGTACTTTGGGAAATAGGAAATTTGGGATATTGGGTCTTTGCGAGATTGGCACTTTGGGTGATGGGAAAGTTGCAATATTGGAACTCTAGGACATGGGATATTGGAACTCTGGGATATTTTTGAATATTGACACACTTCTCCCATTGCTCCAATATACGAGTGCTAGTATACTCTATTACTTGTATCAATTATGCTTCTATATCGTACAATATACTACCTAGTGTATGAACATGGTAAGAACAGTAGTCCTATTACTAGCTTTCAAACTCGGCAGAGAATACACTGTAAACTTGTAATACCAGATGTAGACTTGAAATCTACATAGAGTATACTGACGCTAGTATAGGTAAGAGCAGTAATCCTACTACTATGCTTCGAATCTAGATAGTAGAAGATACCAGCACTGCCATGCTCCTTGCAATACCAATGTAACTTAGACTTCAAACCTAAGTGATAGAGTATACTAGACCAACCAAATCTAGCGATAGAGTAACTCGACTTTACAAATTCCTCATTTGCTTACACGAGTACAGTAAAGTTGTATAGCAAAATTGCATCTACCAGCATGAGTATACTCTATCACTTACTCTAGACTTAATTTAATTATGTTTCGATCCTCGTGGCCGTGCTCGTCTCGACGGCTTCTATTGTCCTTTGCGTCGTTCCGATCGAAAGGTTTTTTTTCTTAATGCAAAAAGTAGGAAAATAGCGAGGAACATTCGGCGCTAATCGTGCTCGATCCTGCGTGTACGATATACCCGCGATCGAAGGTCTCTTTGGTGAAGAGGACGGAGAAATGATAAGTAATTAATTAGAAATTTATGATCCTCGATGGAGTCGAATTTTGCGTGTGGGGTCGCTTATCATCGATACGATTCGATACTGATGTTCAAATGTTTGTTAGATGCATTGGCGTAATTAGGCTAAGATGGGTCCATTTCATTCCTTCTGGGGTTGCTCATTCCCTTGTAAAGGAGGTGTATAATATCCACCCCAATTTCCATACCTTCCTAAATCACACACCCTAATTCTCAAACCCCCAAATTCTAAATTTCCAAAGACCACCTATTACCTAGTATGAAACCTTGCCTAAATTAAACTAAATCTAGGGTCCCACCTCGAATAAGTTACGCCAATCTTTCTACACAAGACTTCTTTCCTTCTACAAAAACGAATTCTCTAACCGATTAAGTACGTAGAGCGAAGAAATTCAATTGCTGGGACATGTTTAGAACAGCTCCTTGGGGTTCTTCGCGATCGATCGATGCTATCACAAAGAAATCAAAACGTTCCTGCCGTTTATCACGTTAACGCTCTGAGAACGTTTAGAGCGACTAGATTCAATCGTTGGAATCATACGAGAAATAAACTCGTGGCGGTTCCATCCTGATCCTTTTAGACAGGAAAATCGAACATTGGTTTTTTTGGAACACCTTCAACGTCGTTGAACAATCGTTGAATCCATATTTTTGTTCTTTTCTTAGTCTACACGATACGTTCACTGTTGATAACCGTTCGCTTGAGTTTGGCCTTCTTGACTATCTATACTGTAACCAGTTATGCTATCTGGACTCTGAAGAGACGCTGCGTAGAGTGGATTCACTGGTGTGGAGTTTGTGTCGAATTGGGTCGAGTCATAAACACTGTGATTCTGCGAACAAAAGAATTATTTTTTTCTCTTTTTTTTATCAACTTTAAAATTTATTCTACGGTAAATTTTGTCATACTTAGATTACTTTTTGTGTTAGTACTTTTTCGTCATTTGGCTACGCTCATTTGAGGATGTACTGTAATGTTTCAATGCTATAATAGAATTGCAAATAATTTGTAGGGTGGAAGTTTAACATGTACGTTGCAGATCGATAAGTTTAGAAAACTGAAAATTTAGGGGCTGAGAAATTTTGAGACCAAAACCCTACAATGTCTTGTCTGCAACAAACCGTGTATGTGTGTATAAATTTACCCTTTCCAGCAACTTCTTGAAAATAAATAATAAGAGAAGAAAAATGGTAGCGTCAGTGAAAAAGTATAAACTCACCCGACTTTGCAACATAAATAGAAAAACCAATTAACGTGTGTTAGCACGATCCACTGCCAAGTTAGTGTATAAATAAATAAAACCAAGTGCATTGGCTACATTAACGAGTTTAATTAAAATCTAAAACATGCTGTATATACAGATAACAAAGCATTTTGTGCGCTCCTCTATATATTATACCATATAATACATGTAGTTATTAACAAGTACGTTTAAATTCCGCCATCCCACGTCCAAATGGTTAAAATTCATAAAAAAAATGTTAAAATTACTGCTCTTATATACAACTACACGTAATGACTTAGATGATACACCGATAGCTCTAACAAAATATTTACAGCGACTCGGTCTGCGTATAAGACTTCATGTGACCAGGAGGAGGGCTAGGATCTACTTCGGTATCTTTTACGGGTTTAGGCGCGCTTGGCGTCGTTAGAGACAATAAATAATCGCTCAAACCACCGGACTCTTTTTTCTTCTGTTCTTTTTTACGTCTTTTGAACGTGTCCTCGTGTGTCAAAGAGATAGATTTGAACAGTAACTGTTGGGTAACGTTAGAAACGTCCGATGGATCAGACAACACATCTTCTAAGTCCACCTCGGACATTTCAGTGCTAGCGTGTTTTAGAGGTCTCGATTGTTTTCTGTCAACAGTTTTGTCCTTCATTAAAGATTCCTGAACGAGCGTGGTGGTTTCGAGCGGTGGAATCTCGTAAAATCGAGCCGGTACATTCCCCTCAGACCCTTTTCTCTGGTGTTCTAAACTGCCCTTTCTCGTAAGCGAAAACAGATTAGTGTGGCTGTCGTTTGCTCCGGATTTGTAAAGGAAATTGCTAGCGGTATTTGGGGAGAAGAGTAAATTCGATACGCTACTGGGACCGCTATACTTAAACTGGGAGGTAGATTTACTTTTCCAAGCGGTACTGGGAAACCTTAGATCTGGCGCGCTTGTTTTCGAATCGATAAAATTGTCCGATTTCGTTAGAGGGTAATTCTTGAAATCGAAAGTTGCTTTTTCTGCGCTCAAACGTCTGGCAAAACTTTTGATGCCGGAGGGGGATCGGTACAAAGCGACCCGGGAGTCGTAGGTATGTCCACTACCGACTTTGAAGTCCTTCGGAGACGCTAAGGAGTGTATGGAGGTTTTATGTTTCGTAGGAGATGATTTTAATGCTTGCGAATCGTATAGAGGCATGTGAATAGATGCAGTATGGACCTGATAAATATAATCGCTGTCTGTTCTTAACGAAGAGAAACTTTGCTGATGCGGCAAGGACACTGTGTCTTCATCCATTGCATCGTCCACTTGCGCCTTGTACGAGAACATTATGGAAGGTTGCGAAACCCTGTAATGGAACTCGTTAGTCCCTTCTATAAATTAACATGTATTAAACCTGAGACAACTTACCCAAAAAATTCAGACAGAAACGTATGATAAACTAAAGGCGTGAAAAGGGTCAAGTAGACGGCTGCAGTAAAATCCACAATACATAATCCCACAGGATTTTGTGTGTAGTTTAAAAAGCCTGCCCCAATTGATTGTACTAGGTCTAGCATGGCTAATGTACCAGCATAAATGTAAAAACTTTTTTTTGCTGCAATAAAAGATGGTTTATAACATATTGATCGATACTAACAGTCAAATGCAATGATATCAACATACTTGGAAGAGTTAAGCGATCTCTTAACCGTGTCCATGGCAGTATCAATATAAAAAGGTATATCTGCAACAAGCATAAGAAGCATTAAGATAATTGAGAATGTAAGAAGTGTCTTAGAAAATTTGCAAAATTTTACCATTGTGAAAACAAGACTGCTGCAGAACCAAAACATCATGCCTCCATGACCAAATACGTAAAAATTTCTACTAGGAATACGGAATGTATCATCTGGTAAAATTAATTCCAAAGTCCCTTGGGTTATCGTAAAAGCCAGTGCTATCAACGACGTGGCAAGTAATACCCTACGAATACTCGAGCGACTATCCAAATGTCCTATAAACAAAAGCAGTGTATGTGGGATATTCAACAGCTAATTTTAAATTAGGGTTCTCAAACTGTTTCTCACCGAAAGCCAAACCAAATATAAGCACGCTCATCTCAGTGGATAACAGAAAAAATCTTACTGTAATCCACAGTACTTTATCCACTTTGCCTCCAACTGTACCTGCTGCATTTACAGACATCGAAACGCCGCATCGTATCACCGAGATCACTACGTTACAAATTACAAGTCCATAAAAAGCTAAAAATATCGGACTACTCGTTGCTCGTAATTTAAGCCGTGCTCTATTAAATCTGATCGCGATAAATAAGAAAAACAAGAGGTTCGGTATCAATATGATAATATCCCATATCCGTACTCTGGAAAAAAACATGAAATGAACAGATACGATAATACAAGAATATTTTTGTAACATATAACATACCTTGAATCTTTAATTTCTTTGTATAAGATAAACTTGCAAAAATGTTCCTCATTGTTTATCGGCGAACTAACATTAGGAATCATCGTACTGCTCAAGTCATACGTGTGCAACCAACTTTCAGAGACTTCCTCACGAACTGCACCATACATACTTTTTATTCTGTTGCACACCTTACGCCTCAATCATTTCTTGATTTTTCACTAACAAACAAATAAATTACAATGTATATCATTCCAACAAAATAAGGACATAAATATGTACTGTGTCTAAAATACCAATGCACTTAACACTTTCGCTGCTGGTAATAGATATGTAATACTTTGTTCATTGTTAACATTGCTGTTATACTTATATTCCTATGAAGTAAGTCTGATGTTGAATCAAGTTTTATAACTGATATGTCAAAGTAGTGGCTAGCAAGAAAGCTAAGCGTTCCAGAGCACAAAAGTCAAAAAGATATATTTCTGATAAAAAAGTAGTGAACTGAAATTTCAGCCAGTAGCGAAAACATTAAGGAAGATTAAAAAAAAAATGAGTAAGATGATACGATATGAAGTACTAGATTACCGTTCTGGTGTAAGCACACAAGTAATACATGGTGAAATACTGAGCTTAATTAAGGTGACATAATAAACATAACCTAAAATACTTGGCAGTATTCCCAAGTGGCGACCTTCATTGATAGAAAGCAACGACCGATACGATATAAACAAAAAGCCACGAGTACAAATGTTCCCGCGAAATGAGCTGTAATCTCGTAGTTAATCAAGGGGCAAATCAATAAAAGCGGTAAGTCTATTGCGTTGCTGTCAAAATGCACCGCGATAAAACAGCTCGAGTGATTCATGCTTCTAATTGATAGGACGCTAATTCAATAAGAAGAATGAGCATACGATTTGCAACGACTTACCGTGCACGAGATTACCGCTTTCATTTTCCTCTTGCCAAAAATGTTAACGTGCCTCCACGTCTGTTCTACGAGCGTACGCGTTTCGTAGTTTTTTTCCGCTGTTGCTTACCACTGTTTGTTGTCCGTTTCTCTTATCCATACAGCATTGTGTTCGTGTTGACCGATTGGCATTTTGCTATGAGATTCCAGTGTCCATTTCTGTTGATCAGCTTTTCGCCGACGACCTCGACACTGTCGTTCTTTTTTCTTTCGGTTCCAGTAACGCCACACCGTGTAACCGAGAAGCGTATATTTGATCGTCACCGAGAGAAACGCTAAACGAAGTGCGCGTGACTGCGTACGGAGTTTGACGTTTCTATCAAATTCACTGTTGCTCGACGAGAACGTCGATGAACCGTGAAAAGGTGCTTCCAGGTAACGCCACAATTTAATGCCTATCATAAAGGCTGTGCTGCGCTTCCCTCGCGAGTACTTTCGATCGTGATACACGTAACGCGAAGATTACGATTTCCTAGTAGGTGAACGCTTTCACTGAATCATTACGATGGCTAAATGTTGCGAACGTCTTTGTTAGATAGGTTAGGAGTTTCATAAAAATACGCAGAATGGCCGCGAATCGTTCGCAAACCGGGAAATACGAAGTTTCGCGCTCTGTTTAGTATCGAGCTCATCGTTAACGCATCGTCCTAGCCTTTTTAGTCCTTCGAATAGCTTATATTTTGCCGACATTTTTTACGAGTACTTTGATTTTTTGGGATCTTTGGTTCTTGAAATTCTGGTAAGCCTCTAGGAGGTTGGGACTTTAAGAAATTAGAACATTGGGAGATTGGGACTTTAGTAGAATGGGACGTTAAAAAATTAGGACCTTGAGAGATTGAATTCTGAAAGATTAAATCTAGAATTTCGGAACTTAGGAAGTTTAGAACTTCAAAATTTTATTCTGCACATAGACATTGGAATGTTAGAATTTCTCTCGGTACATTTTTTTTAGTCTGATTGTGTAATCGTATAGGATGAGCCATGATTACTCGAGCGATTTATTGAAGAACGTCCATCAAGGTGTTCTTCCACCGGAACCTGGTACCAGTTTCTTGATCCGTGGAAATTACGAGTACTGGCACTATGGTTGTGACGGTTTTAACGACAAGGTTTGTAACGAAATATGTCTCTTGATTGAATAATAAGGAAAGGCTATCGAATTTAGGGGTGGGGATGCGGGTACAGAACGTTGCAAACAATTTGTTCCTGGGTCATTATGAATGGGAAGTTGGATCAGTCTGTTCCTAGTATCAGACGTATACAGGAGATACTTGTTGCATTGGAAGACAAAGGAGAATCTTTTATTGGATCAAGAGAATGGATAGGAAGCTTCGAAGTAAGTTTTTAGGAGTTTTTAAATTCATGCATATTATACTAATAAATCAGCCATTGTAAATCAGTTATTGTTGCGAAATAAAAAGACCACACATTGGTGATACGCTCGATAAGCGTTATTTTCACCACAGGAGAAAGTAAACAGGTCGATACGTCTTAGGTTTGTCTCGTGTTGAATCATCTGTACGAGGTTCTCAGCAAGATCATCCACGTTCCAAGCGGCGCAGCGTTATCGGAACAGATACCAGCAATCAAACAACACTTCGAGGAATTCGGTAGTCCAATTATGATGGGAGGAGACAGAGATTGTTCTAGTAAATGTATAGTAGGCATTCACCAGGGTGCGAAGAACATCTATATGCTAATCGTTGATCCGCATTTCATTGGCAGAGCGAAAAACAGCGAACAATTGGAAGCTTATCATTGGGTGAAATGGCAAGACATCAAGAACTTCGTCGACAGCTCTTTTTATAATCTGTGTTTGCCTCAGGTTAAATGTATGAATGGTCAGGAATTAAAAGCGGCGAATTGATGTAAATAGGTGGCTACAAACTTTTTTAAGGGAACTGGGAAAATCATAAATGAATAATCTTATCATGAAATAAATATTTTAATATATCTCACTACAAATGTCTATTTTCCACTGTAACAGTTAATACCTTAGATGCCAAATTTAAATATCTGTAATATATAGAATAAATTACTTTTCGTGGTTCACTTATGTCATCCACTCATGCACTTCATTATCCTACGTTCAATCCGTGTTTAATATTAAACAGACTCCTTGCAAGACCCAATGCGAAACATGTTCCGTCGTGGCAAGGTTCGCTTCGAACACTAAACCGACTCCCATTGCATTTCTCCGATTCGATGTCGTGTACACCGGTGTTTTTAAAGTGTTCTGTGATTCATAGACCCGGTTATCGAACGTCTTTTTCTTAAAAATTAATGCTATGTATTTCGTACCTGTAGTCTGAGTCTGTGAGCTTCGACTGGTAAGATGATGAGTACTGGTAATGGTTCAACTAGGACCTTTGGGTGCGATTTTTTTAGACATTGCTCATCTACGTCCCACCTGGCACCTTCTAGGTATAGACCACTCACGTAACAACCCTAGGGATTTCTCATTCTTTACTGTGTATTTTGTGATGATGGAAATTTAGGAACTTATTTACCTCGTCAGGTCTGTCTTCCACTTTTTCTGGTATAGTAAATCTTGACACCGCAGTGTACATAAGAGAATGGTCGAGGGCCCAACTGTTTCTGCGACAGGACATCTGTACTAGGGCTGCCAAATACGTTTCCGGTATATGTAGACCAGCTAACCAGAGTACTATCGGTTCATTAGTACCTGACTGCAATGATAAAAATCTATGTAATATTTCAGAACGTTTCATTTGATAATATATTATTTACCCAGGTATTATATTGTTGTATCCTCTTTTCAAAATGTTCCATCCAACCTGCAAGAGTCTTCTTCGTATCTGGTGCTAATTTAGCCCACTCCTTTGGCAACACACCATTGTACAGAGCCGTAGAAATGTTCTCCAGTACCGCATCCATACCGATCTCTCCAGCGATAGCCTAATTCGATTTTAAATAATTTTTCATGTGCAGTAATTCAATTTACATGAATGATGCAAACCTTTCTTAGCTGAGACAGGGTTCTCTTCATCGTACGAATTAGTCTGTTGAACCTCTCCAACTCTTGAAGCAGTACAATCGTAGTTGGAGTCACAGAAACCCCGTAATTTTTCCGTATCCTGATAAGATCGTACTCTTCAGGTACTTTGGTTAATATTTCACTGGCTATGTTGTCGATGAACTCGTCTTTGCTTATTCCAACTCCGGACGTTTCTGAAATATCAGAATTATCATTATACTTTGCAAGATTACAATATTCCTTGTACAACAGACTTACTCGTGTCATCCAAGCATACTAAAATTAATTATTACTAATTATTGACGGTTGAAGAGTGTTTCGATTACTAGCTTACCAGTCTGTGGCTGCAATTCTATCAAATTGCTCCACATTTCTTTCACTGCCTGGGTGAAGTAGCCAATTTCGGCGTTTGGATGCAGCCCAAAAACCTCCGGAGTGTTCACCAGAGGTAGTTCCTTGATGAACTTCAGGTAATCTTCGTGTTCTCCTTCCGGTGGTATCACGTAGTCCACGTGCTCGTCGTGGTAGAAGTGGAAAGGTTGGAATTTGTCGAACAGGAAATCTCCGAAGTACTCGTCCATGTAAGTTTGGGACACTCGACGATCGTAACTGTCTATTACTCTTCCTCCGTACATCACCTGATTAAAAAGTGTACTCAGTTTTTGATTACTCTTTTCATAATATTTTACCATGCAATTTTCATCTTAATAACATACTTCTCCAATTAAATACTTTAAACTATTCCAAGGAATCCTAGTGTCTTTCATAGCCAACGCCTTAGAGAGATAAGTATCCAAAATAGTAGTGCACACGTTAAAATCAGAGTCGTTGAAATCGTAATTAATGTTCCACCCAATTTTGTCGTATCTTCTTCTCTCCTGTTAATCAATCCGCGTTTTATTAATCTGTCGACATGAACTATTGGCTTCCTTATGAATCTTGAATTACCTGAACGACGGCATGATAGAATGCCAACACATAAATCAGGTGCTTATAGGCAGGATGTGCGCAGCTCTCAATCACTGGAGGAGTCATCTTCAGATAGGTGTTCTCCAAATTTAATTTCAATCCACTCGGCGGTTCTGTGACCACTGAAAATCATTTCATCGTTTTACTCGTCATAATTTTGGCGTTAGGTGTAACTATTAACCTTTTAAGGATTGTTGCAACATTCCGATTGGGAAATTTGGCGTTGGATCGGTGGTTAACCAGAGACGGAAATCGGGATGAGGTTTTTCTACGTTTTCCAATAATTTTTCTAGCTCTCTTGTGAAACTGAGAAGCAGGTGACAGTTTTGGAACATTAACCATTGCCCTCTGTTCACGGCTATTTCTAGTAGCTCTACTGCAGTCTGAAATTTGGAAATGTTAGAGATAGAAATTTGACGAAAGTGTAAAGTTAGCACCACCTAAATTTTTAATATCAAGGAAGTACAAAGATCTTACTTTTTCCTGACCCTGCCCAAGGGACAAGTATTTGAATTTTCCTCCCCCGCAACCATAAGCATCCGCCAATTTCATCAGTTCTGACGATGGATCTGAACCGGGACTCAGGATGAAAATGACAGGCATCGTCGGTGTGCTTTGTTCGAAAATCAATTCGAAGCTGATATGTGGCGGAGTGATAAATTCTTCTCCCATGATCTCGCTGATGTAATTTATGATGCCTCGGTAAACGCGATCGATGCGGAAACATCGTATCAACATCAGTTTCTCGAAGGGTTTTAATTTCGAAGAATATTCGAGGGGAAATTGTTCGGACTCTGGAGAATCCAAGTCGTACCACTGCAACATTAGAGAAGAGATTGCAAATTTTTCAAGAAAATGTGACTGGAATTTGGAAATTTTTAAATCACCTTCCGCCATTCTTCGTGATGTTCCTGCAGCTCCTGAGGAAGTTTGTCAAAAACGTCAGGGAAATCAGTGCTCAGCTTGAGCAAATCCGTCCAGCCAGTAGCAGGCAACCAATCAGTAGGGTTAATTTTGGGCGACTTCTCCAGGACAATACTTCCTTTAATAAAGAAGTCCAGCTCCTGTTGGCTGACGTGTCCCAGATCTTTCTCCAGTTTCACACAAATTTGAAAAGAGAACAACAATTTATGTCTCTCAAAAATCCCTGTGCAACCGTAATCGTAAACGTTCTTGGTCAGCATAGGAATGATATTCTTGAGACGCTGCTGAAGAGCAGGGTCAGGCAACGCTTTCTTCAGGGAATAAATGAACACCTCGACGTAGCTGATCAACGAGTACTGATACATCGAGTTGACTATCGCCATGTCCGCTAACACGAAGAACAATATTGCTCCTCGTTTCGCCACTGGTCGATAACCGTCTCGAAGCTTGTTCACATCTGCGGCAGTGACCTCACCTAGGTACAATTTTGTCATCACCTCGTGGGCACTCGATTTTGTCTCCTCCAGAGTTTCAACTAGCTCGATGTTGTCCAACATGTTGCCTTTGTTCGAGGCAATTTCGCGTAACAGGCTGTCCTCCAGTTGTTGAAGAAGGTTCTTATTCTCGCTTGTTTCCAGGATCAACGTTTCACGCTGCTCTTCGATGTCTGGCCTCTCTGTTCGCACCACTACCGATAGCAGTTGGTCTTCCAGACCCTAGGATTTTAGAAAAATTAGATAAAGGTTGGAATTCTTGTTAAAATATTAGCATAACTAACCCCTATGGTCACCATATAATTGATCACCGTAGCCTTAGCATATAAGGCGGGATCAAACATGGGATTAGACATCTTGGTAGTTAGATACATCCGAAACTTCGGGTCGTAATCTACTTCCTTGTCACCGAGAAGAACAAACATTCTACCTCCAGCAACTGTAATTCATAACGTCACGTTCTAATTAAATATTAAAATAAAGAAGCTTAATTACCTTGAATGTTCTTCGATAAAACATTATCTAAAACAGGATCAACTTCATCGACGTCTTGAAACAGCACTGGCAGACCATACTTTATTGCTAATTCTACTTGTCTTAGAAAGTCAGTGTCTATAAAGGATAAAACCTTCAGGTTCTTCTTTTGTTCCTTCTTTTTTATCCAATTCAGAGCTTGTTGTTGTGGATCGATACATACAGGAAATCTTGATGCTCTCGTAGTGAGGATACCATTCTGCACTGACAATTCGTCTGGAGGTAAACCTTCAGAGGTCCAACTACAAGAAGATTCGTTTGAGAATGATTTCAAATAAAAATCTGAAAAATGAAATATCCTACGTGCTGATTTGGACGTCGCTGCTCAATTGACTCTCGATTCTAAAATTCTCCGTAAAGGGAATCTTCCTTTCGATCACGCTGTTCTTCCAATCCTCGTATATCATTTGATTCCGATATTCGTAAGAGAACGGACCGCAATAAGCAAGGAATCCAGCCGAGATGAGACAATCGCCAATGATCTTCTCAGTTTGTCCGTGCAAATTTTCCAATTCCTTTTTCCAGCGTTCATTTTCCGATGACAGTCCATTGATTAATTTATCGGCGGCTACCAATCGTCTTTGCAGAATGTCCGTCTCTTCTTGTAGTTTCTGACGTTCCTCCATTGCTTTCTCGTATTTTGCATTCAACTCTGCTATGGCTTTCTCGAGCTTCTTCAATTCTCGCTCTTCTCTTTCCAAGGCTTTTCGAGCTCGTTCCGATTCTGCTTCCAATGCTCTCACTCGCTCTATTTTAGGTTTCACCTGAAAGGTGTAAATTAGTTTACAAATTGTCTTATAAGCACTTCGAGCTTGAACTCACCTCTCTGTACACGGCACAGTAATCGAGAACAGCAAGCACGAACTTGTATAATCCGAATCCAGCCTTACTGATCATTTCCATTTGATCTAACTTGTTGCTCTTCTTTAGGTGAGCCTTAACCGCCTGTTGTTGCTTAAGAGTGATCTTATCGCAGTTCATTTCTTGAAGTAATCTTAGGAATGCTGGGTCGCTCATCATTCCTTTCGCACCTTTCCAAGAAATGTCCTTCACTCCTCGTAGCATCGCTACACACTCCGAGACTATTTGCACCGGCTCAGGAGGAGTTGCGAATGATCTAAATTACAAGATGATACGAGTTTCTATATTTTTTAGTATTAATCTGCTAGGGAAAAAAGTAAACCTTATTTCAGTAATGTCAGCTTTGTCCAATTCACTCAGAGCCGCTCTAGCAGCATCGAGAGCCGGTTGTGCTTCTGCCAACGCCTGTTTGGCTTCGGTCTCTTCTTTAGTAATAATTTTTTGTTGATCCTCTATCTCCTTACTCTTCTCCTCGCTCATCTGCTTCTTCTCCATCGCAATATCGGTGCTTTCACCGATGGAAGTCAGCAGCTGTTCGCAATTTCTTGTCTGATCCGCCACCTTTACCCTTTGCACCGCCAAAATCTCGTTCAGTTCGTTCAGCGTCACCGACGCCTCCGCAATTTTCTGTATACCTTTTCATTTTCCCATATAAATAGCACAATCTTTTATCTCGTATCGTAAGTAAAATACCTCCAGAAAGACGATCACACTGCGAATTTATATAATCCTTCGTTTCTACCAACAAGTTCAGGTATGTGTCGATGAAGTCCAGGTAATGTTTCGGTGTCACGTAGTTCCTTCTTCGTAACTTCGTCTGAAAATCGATGGTGTAGTCGCAGACGGTCTTGTGAACGTACACCATGTGTTGCACCAGCTCTTCCCTGTGGTTCTGAGATACATTCGGATTCTGGAAAGCAAAGTTAATCAGATGTGGAAAGATTAAATTAAAGTACATACGTCTCTGAGGGTGACGTTCGCGACGGCAACCAGAGCCTGTTCGGGCCACGGGAACATCCAGTCTATGGTGGTACTGTTCACCAAACCAGGATAGTTACGACATCTTGTCCTAAGCGCGTCTCCAGAGGGACTCATACACAACGCGATTCGCAGGTTCTCTAAACTCGTCTTCACAAAATACGACCATACATTTTCCCTGAAAATATGATTGGTACAATTGACCATCGGTTTAGTTGATCATCGATCGAACTTTACTTCGTAACTCCAAATCCAGCCTGAACAGACGCTTCCCTACAGGAATTAACAATTTCGTCTTTCTCCTCGTCGCTGAAGAGGGACGGTACCACTCCAGTCATCAACATGTTGTTCACCAGCTCCAGGAAGCTCTCGTCCACGATGTGCGACGACGTGAAAACGAACACTATCTTGCGATTATCGACACCGACCGTGTTGTAAAGATGCTTCATGTCTTCGCGGAACGAGGCCTCGTTATAACCGCGCGTTAAAC
Source organism: Megachile rotundata (assembly GCF_050947335.1). Taxonomy (NCBI): domain Eukaryota; kingdom Metazoa; phylum Arthropoda; class Insecta; order Hymenoptera; family Megachilidae; genus Megachile; species Megachile rotundata. Next base: position 14,496,900 of record NC_134996.1, read on the forward strand.
CGATCTCGAAGGTTCGAAAACCTGCCGCGAACGCTGCCAGATTTATCACCGACTTTTTTCCGCTTCCCCCGATACCTATCACCAAAACGTGGCCTCGATGCATCCTGAGAGCACGGTGCACTCTGGTTAAGTGCTCGAGGGCGTCGTTGAAAAGCACCATGTGCAGCTTTGTCACGTTTCTCTCGTTGTACTCCTCGAAAATCTGCAGAAAATGATTGATCTATGCATCTGGAGACGAAAGTAGAAATATCTGGAATTGATGATCTGAACTGGACCTAGTGACCCAGTAACCTACAGATCTACCCTGTTTGGAACTGTTACCTCCAAAAACAAACTGTACACAGCCTCATAGTCTAATAGATCTTCGTAAAATCGTGGTTCGTCTTCGTTAATCGCATTTCTGAAGTCACCAAACAATAAAGGATCTCTCATAGCATACGCGATTGTATCAGGGTCCTCTTCCCATCGTTCTTCGATCCTGTGTTTAATGTGTCCATTCACTATATCCGCGTCCTGAAATTGATCTCAGTTAACTATTCTCCACATCATACATGTATATTCAGAATTACTTCTTTGTTGATCAGACGATCGGATATGACCCTGGTGAACTCGTTCCTCCAAACTCTGATGATCTGTTTCACCGTTGGCAGATAATCTGGGTGGCTCTGAAGAAGACCCGCCGTGATCCTCGAAAGGTCTCGCATGTTGAAGATGTAGTGGAATTTGTTCGGTGTTGGGAGTAGTTCTTTGGTAACGATCTGAGAGCAATCGAATGATATAGAATATGGTAGGTGGAGTTAGAAAGAAGGTACCTGGTAGAGATCCAATGTAATTTGCACCAGGTCACCAGCGATTGCTTGGACTTCTTCTGCAAATATTTCCAAATGTCCAGCTAGTATGCTGTGGTAAATGTAGTTCAAAGTTTCGTCGGATGGAAATGTAACGTTGTACACGGAGAACATGGAGATGAATCTGGGGTCTACTTCGTTTCGACCACCACCAGGTTTCCCCATTGCTGCTAAATAACCTGATAACACAGTTATAGATACTTTGTAAATATTCGAACGTTGGTACCATAAATTTATGTAGATACGTACACATATCCTTCATGTACTTCAACGAAAGATCCTTATCTCGACTATAGAATCCTCCTTTCTCGAACAAGAATTTCAGCAAAGCTATAGGTTGCTGAGTGCCATAAGTGTCCACCAGCGGCATGTTCATGTCGTCGATGAAAAGCAACAACTTTTTGCCTGGCGGTGGCCCATAAGTTTCTCTCGTTCGTTTTTCTACGACTGACTCTATATTCCTCTGCACGTCCATCGAAGTCGTTCTCGAGGAGAAATTGATCAGAAGCTGGTTCTTTAACGCAAACGTAACAAGTATCAATTTATACTCGCTTTTCAAAGGCTACATTCATATCTTCATTCGAGTAATAATTTTCTCCAAATGCTTACATATTTCTCTGCGCTCAGATTTCGCAGGAATTCATTGATTATGGCAGTTTTCGATGTACCAGTTTCACCGACCAAAAGAGCAGGTCGATCTAGATCACTCATCAGTTGAACGAACCACATGGTTCTCGCAGTATCAATAGTTGGAACTAAAATTTCTGAAAAATGTTTTGCTCTGTCGTGCACGTATTCTGGGACCAAGGAGCGCCATGACACCCATATGTTTTTTTTAACATCCAAGTAGTATTCGTACAGTGTTTTCTCCGTCACCGGGATGTATCCTGTTGATAAATAACTCTATATCCCCAGATTGACTAGATCCTTAAATTCGTAAAAGCAATCAGAACTTACGTACGGTTGCTGGTTTATCGTCAGTATCTTGAACCAGCATAAAACCTGCAGTCTTTTTCACGTATTCGTCGAAACGTGGTCTTTCATCGACGACCAAAGATGCCCCCAACGACCAATAAAGCGCTTGGAGGTACATCGCTTCGATAACTTCCTGCACGGTGTACGTTGGCTCTGCCGCCACCACGCTTTCGTCTTCGTCGGGTTTAGGAGCCGCAAGAGCCGGTTTTTCGTTGAAAATCGAAAGAAGACCGTCCAACGCGTAACAAAGTTGAATCACCTGAAACGATCATTTCAAGCACTCAGTTACAAAATTTATTTGTAACGAATATTAGATCGAACTGAATCTATTTCTCGTTTTACCATGATTGTCCACGTAACCAAATGTCTAGACTACAGACACAATTTGCCTTCTCATTGATTAGGAACACCATAAACAGCCTAGTTAATTAGAGTATAAAGGCCTAATTGTTACCATGTTCAAGCCGGTTTGCGGTATGATCATCTTAAGCGGCGTAACCGCCTGCAGGCCAAGCATTCCTTCTATAATGAGACTGATCGATCCATGAACGTATTTCTCGCACATTCCGGTTAAGAATTCAACATCCGATTCGTTTTTGCTTCGTATCCATTTGTCCATGTACGGCTGATAACCCAGGTTCTTTGGATCCACGTACACCATTCCGGCTCGGGACACTGTGGCTGGCGAGGCGTACTGCAGGTCCCCTACCTTTTATAATAAATAGTAGTTTTCAAAATTTTGTGACAGACTTCTGTAGTTTTAAACTTTGAAAGAGTCACCTCGAACAAGAGACTGCAATGATTCTGCATCTTGATCCTTTCCTGATTCGCCAGAGTCAGCAGCTTGTTATCATCCATCACAGAATTCATGTTCTCTATCCACAAAGCGTCCACATCACCGTCAAATAAAATATATCTCCGTTCATCTTTATCAGTTTCCAATGGTCTATTAACTTCTCGAAAAATTTTACTCAAAAGCCCGTCTGTCCAGTCTCGTGTCGCTGGATCTAACACACCATACAGCTCATTCACAGTGCATGCCTAGAATAAAATATTGTTTGTCTTTCTGCCTTGAAATCCCACATATGAAAATATGACAAAACCTTCGGATTTAGGGTGTATAGCTTGGTCGGTCTGTCTAGATAAGTTTGAGCTTTGCAAAGGGTTTCGATCACCACTGTCTTTCCACCTCCTGTTGGACCAACCACCATTGTCGAGTGTCTGGTCATCATCACTTCGTATAGTTGGACAACCTTGTCCACCTTTATATTTCACCCAATTTATTAATTTCCACATTTGCATTCTCTTTTATTGAATAACTCTACTAGATCACATCTCCTAAATAAACTCACCTGTATAGGGAGTATACTGTATCCCTGTTGCTCCAGCACCAAATTAACAGCTTCGTTAAAGTCTGGATAATGAACCCTAGGGCAGTCGAGGTCAGGGAAGAGGTCAGCGATCAATCCCAGAAACAAAGGCACATCGTCAAAAATGAATTTCGGTAAATTCATGTCTCTCAGAGCTCTCATAAGCACGACATTCTCCGGCAGATCACCGGAAGTTCTCTTCAATTGTCCAGCCATATTGAGGACAGATTTGAGTGCCCTGAGACCGAAGTCGTAGTGATTCTGCTTGCTCAGTTGCTCGCGGGCCAATTTGTATAAGACGGTCATTTTCTTGGCTAGAACTTTGGCAGTCAAGAAGCCGGAACTGAACAACTTTATCTGACAAATCAGCTCGTTGTCGGGAACTATGCATACAACGGGTCTGAAGAGCGCCTTCACGGACTCCGGAAGTTCTGTTCGGCCGGCGTATCCCGGGTTCATCGTGATGAATATACCCACTTTCGTGTCGAGCACGATATCTTGTCCCTCGAACTAAAAAAATGCTGCGTTGCATATTTTTTTCTGTCTTTTTGTCAAATTATTGTCGAGGTTTGGAAGGTTTTTGTTCGTGGTTCAGTGATAGCGTGGAGATGAAACTTGACGGGTATTATATGAGACATCTTATCATGTACTATGAATATTCTACACAAGTATTAAAATAACGGTATAATTAAGAAAGTATATTTGTTTTTTACCATGAATCTGCTTGCATTTGCTATCAAAGCCGATCGTATGGTTTGCAACTGCGTGGAGATGACTGAAAGCACAGAGATATCGATACGATTGAACTCGTCGAAGCAGCCCCATGCTCCACACTGTGCCAGACCACTCAGTGTTTTGCCTATAGCCACATAATCCATCCCTTCGCCACAATTTGTGACGATGCACAATAATCCTAGCGCCTTTGCCAAGTCTTTCGTGGTCTCTGTTTTTCCTGTACCAGCTGGTCCTGAATTTAGAAAGGGAAATATTAAATCGAGAAATTATACATCGGTGCCCACGAGCAATTTTCCATGCACTCTACAAAATAATTTCTAATTGGCTAGTCGTGATGCTCATTAATATGGACACATCTCAATAAATATCCACGTATGACCCAGATATGTACGACAAGGTATTCCAAATGTTAAGTTAGTTACGCAAGAACTGCGAATCTGTTTATGAATTATTATAGCACTGACCTGCAGGGGCACCTCCCAGTTGCATCGACAAGGCTTGTGTAATCGTCAGGTATATTCTATCTGTTAGAGGAGTAACAACGAGTCTGCCATTAAGACCCATGTACTCGTAACCGTATTCGAAAGTGCCCGTGCACTGGTGTATCCAGACATTGTCCAGGTCATGAACCCAATAGAACCTTAGTAACAAATTTACACTCGTGTAAACAGCCACTTGCAACATGTTATTTTGTGTCATTTTTTACTAGGCTCTGACTCTCACTTAAAGGTCTTGAAATAGTTGACTGAAAAGAGCAAACCTTAATTGACTTTCCCACTCGAATTCAGCAGGGTCCATGATGCTGTCTCTGACGAAGCCTTCGATGATGTCTCGCATGTGGACATCGAGGGTCAACACCATGTCGAATTTCTTTCTGTCGTTGTTCGTCAGTGTCTCGCCACCCATCAGTGTCACTACTTCGTTTAACTGGTTGTTGAGTTGTGTCAGGTACTGAGAATTAGAATTAAACTGAAATTATTGATCTTCGATTTCTGATGAAATATTTGACCTTGACTAACATATTTAACCTTGACAGTACCTCTTTCATTGCACGCATTTGTCCCTTTGAAATTTTATCAAAAACATTTTCCACCTCCGCCGTCCACCATATTTGATCAGCAGCGAGGACCATCATCCCTTGAAAGTCTAGCATCCATTCCGTTCTCGGCTTCCTTATCTGTTAAATCTCTCTTTAAATTTCGACAAAACCGTCTACTTCAAATATTACCTTTCCATAATTGTAGACAGCCTTCTTAGTCAAATATCTATTGGACTTCTTCATCTCCTCTAAAGCAACCACCATCCACTCCTCGATTTTCCCTTCGGCAAAAACCATGTTTCGAAAGTCCATCACTTCTCCTTCGCAAGAAATCAACGCAGTAGTCACCACTCGATCACTGTCACTCTGATCGAATCGAAATTTGTCGAGATTATCGAACATTTTGCCCACGTGTTCTTGAATGGCGGTTGCCGCGCCGCTGCCGAGAATAGTTAATAGTTCATCGTCGCTCAGGAACGTGAATCTTGGGAAAACTGCACGTTTGCTGTTCAGATAGTCTGTCAGAGACTTTTGGCATCTATCTAGACTATTTATCATTGCCTCGAATTCCTCCTTTCGTCCTAAATAAAATGTTGGTCACAACAGTAATTAAGATGTTAATGCTACTTTGTAGGCAGTACCTTTGATCATGCAACATTCGAGGACATTCAACCTTTTCGATGTGTCGATCATGACTTTCTTGAACGTCTTGTCTATGTCATCGAATTTCTTTGCTTCGTCTGGTAGCTGCAGTCTTATGTCACCACCGACGAAGATGCCTTCAAGGTACAGCCATTTCTTTTGAAGCTGCATCCACAATTCTAGAATCTCAGCGATGGTGTGCATCGTGTACTCCCATTTCTGTACGGTGGCCAAAAAAGGCCCGATAAACTGAGATGCTGCCATTCCGTTCACGTTCATCATGTTGTCTTCTAGAACTTGATTTAATTCGTCCACTGGTCCGAGGATGAAACCACGATCTTCCGTACCTGATCGAAAGAAAAGCTCAAAATTTTCATCTCTTTTTGTATCAAAAGTGGGTGTAGTAAAATTAGTAAATTATTAGTGGTACCTTTGATATATTTTACGACTGTGAACTCCAAGTTTTTCCACACTTCAGCTAATTCCCTCAATCCTCTTTCTATAGCAAGTTCCTTCACGGCGTTCATTACAATCTCCTTGGCAATTTCTTGATATTTTCCTAGCTCCATCGCGAACATATTCTCTAGGGTGAATCTTGAAGACAATGCAAATTTGAACTTGAATTTTCAATAATTATTTATACCAGTAACTTGCATCAACTCACCCTCTGAGTATTTCTATCTCATTCTGTTCCATACTTTTAACTACTTAAATATTCTATTTTTCAATATTTTCCGTCAGAAACAATAATTAAACAAAAAGATTCTGCAACAATATCAATCGCTGCAGGAACATGGTACATAAAAAATAATTATGCAATATGTTCCCACCATTTTCCCAAATTATAATATATATTGTCACAAAAAAATAAAATTAAACAATAATAATATAAGTATAGTTCATAAATCATAACAAAAATCACTTCACATAAGCACAGTACTTAAAAAAAATCTACAAAGAAAAATATTCTGAAAAGCACGTAATCACTGAAAGTACACTTCATTCACATTTTCGATCATCGTCGCACCTGTCTGGGTCCATATCGAAATACTGTCCAGTCTTTTTCATCAATTCTTTCCAGTGTCTTTCTCTCATGGCTTCGTTTTTCAGTTCGATAAACAACGGCACAGAATTCTTGAAACTCTTCATGTTCAAGTCCACAGCAGGCGCAATGTTGAGTTCCCTCACAAATTTCGGCAATCTCCGAAATTCCCTGATGAAGTGATCCATACCATCGATCAGCTGTTGAGGATTCAAGTTCACCCACAGCGTTTGAGCCCATATGTCTCTCATACTTTTCTGCTGTTTGTACAAATCGTATAGCAATTCCATTCCTTCGTAATCTTTCTTCACTTTCAAGAAACTCGAGTAGTCGGTCGCTGGAAGATCGAATAGCAATTCTGAATTGATCATGCTCTGACGTTTTTCTTCCAATTTCATTATCGCTGCACCGTAGTCCTTGAATGAAGCAAAATTTTTTGTTAAATTTCTCTTTTTTGCTGATTGAAATTATAGTCAAGAATTTGGATGGAGATGTTAGATATTTATGTTGAGGATATGAACAGTGGAAACCTACGATCATTTTGCTCAACCCAAGTTCAAGATCCTCTCCGACACTGCCAGGACCATTCTCCTCGAAGTCCCTCGCAAATTCCACTAACTCTTCCAGGAATTGATCTATCTGCTGCTGAGTCATCTCCGAAAATCTATCACAAGTGCTTTCTAGGGTGGAAGCTCTATACAAAGCACCCAAATAGAGGGATTCCCAATCGCGTTGTAAATTGTAAGCCAGTTGCTCGTCCTTCTCCGGAAACGGTATATTATGAACGCGAAAGATCCGAAAGGTCTCCTAAAATTGTCAATTAAAATTTAATAATTAATCGTGCAGTTGAGAGTTAACTAGTTAACGAGGAACACACCTGATACGTGTTTATACGAACTTCAGCTCGAATCGCACTTTTCTTTATATCAGAAATCGCTTGCATGACTGATGTAAAGCGGTCTAAACCTGTTATTACGATCTCCACTTCGCTGCGGAAGTTTTCTATGATATTTTGCAAATCAGTCATTCCTCTGACAGTTTCTTCCAATAGAAAGTTGCCGAGTACTTGCTTCCACTCGTTCGCGTGTTGCTTCATCCCCGTTAATAAGGGGTTCAGGTTAAGCCTAGTTGAAATTTAGGATAATTTAGTTATGAAATATTTGTATGACTTCTTTTCATGAAAAGTCTCGAAGAGAAAAAGATTACCGTATGCTGTATAGATCGTGGTGAGGTTCCATCTCCTTCACCTCGTCAAGAATGCTGTCGTAGAAAGTGAACTTCTCGTTGTATTGAAAAAGAGTTGGCTCTGTGGCAGCAAACTTCTTCGCGGCCAGGTTTTTATCGAACGTCCATAGATTACTATATTTTTTCCATCTCATTAGATAGTGCCAACATTCCAGAGCTAGTCTATGCGCTGACCCTTGAACTATTAGTATATTATCATTCACTACCTACGCAAAGGTATAGACAAAATTATACACTCAACCTAAACGCAGAAATCTTTAATAAAGATTAAAGAATTTCCAATCAGTTTTCGCTTCTTTAAAAAATGCAATTTACTTGAATACTCATCACATCCTCGAAGAAAGTGATGGTAGTCAACTGTTCAGAATCGTCTCGTTTCTGCGGTGTGTTTTCCAGACAGGTACCATTCATCCATCTAGGGAATAGTTTCAACGATTCCAATAAGTTTTTCACGTTCTGAAGAATGATGTTGTACATGTCTCCAGGAGATGGTCGTAGCACGACCTCTGAAGATATTAGCACAGCGTCCACTTGGAACAGTATGTTAGAGGACATCAATAACTTGTTAAAACACACCAGGTTCATCGTCATACATCTGAAACATCAGACAAGTATCAGCACACTTTTAATTACTGCTTTGGAATAAAAAGTAAGGCATTGTTTTTTGATTCATATCATCGAAGATAACGTACACTATGAACGAGGAGAATATCTTCTTCTCGTATTTTTCATAATAAAGTTGCATGGCAGGGCTCTTTCCCGTCGACGTCCCTAGCACTAGATTTTCTAATTTGATCAATGTTGGACTCATGGAGTGATAAGCTTTTGTCATCGCGATGAGGAGCTCTGTTCTTCGATTTTGTATCTCGTCAAAATACGTCTTTAAAACGAATAAGAAATCTGACGAAAATTGAAAGTATTGTAAAAAATTCAAGTTTTTAACGAAGTACCTTGCAAGGCAATAATTCGCTGTCGTACAATTCAGGAGGAAGCGTGAACAAATTATAAGTTCGAAGTTCAGTATCAATTCTATTATCCATATCTTTCTTCATGAGATTTACTTGGTCGACGATCGAAACTAGATCTTTCAACAACTTCTCACAACTGTTCGTGTAATCTTGTATATTTAACGAGTTCCAAGTGAAACGCGATAGTCCAGGCTGAATATTCTTTTCGATATTTGACAGAGTTCTCTTTAGAAGCATTATCTGCAGCAATAAATAAAACTATTACTTATGTATCAATGTGTAGATATGTACATATGTGAGTTACAGTACATCGGCCCTGTCCATTTTTTCTAATGCTTGATTGTACTGATTAATGACTCTCTCTGTCGCTTCGATATCGGTCCTCAATCGATCCTTTTGTATACCTGCCTCTTTCACTATGGGGGTCAATTCGAAGCCTAATAGTTCCATTAATTCCGCCTGTAACATTGTCTTCTGAATTATAATATTCTCAAAGCCTGTTCCATTCAGAACAATTTCACATTCGTCTTCGAATTAACGAATGTTTATAAGTTGCAAAATATTATTGTATACGGATGAGCTCTTTTTTACGGAGATACCTCGTGGATAATGTCAAAAATATCCCAGTGAAAGTTGACTTCGAATCGGAGCTGACATTCTACGAGAATGGAGCCGCTCATGAAATCCATCCAAGTAACTTTTGCCCCTTGAGTAGCTTGTCTCTCCATCGACGAAGAGACGGAAGTTTTCTGATCTTTTTGAGACATAACAGATGTCTTTCCTTCTGTCTTGATGTCCGATCTCTTCATTGGAAGCACTTTCGAGCCTCCACCCACAGAACTACTCGTTTCTATGAAACATATTTACGTATAATTATCGCATATTTAACAAATAATTGTTAATTACCAATGCTCGGTTTCGATAACACCATGTCGCCTTTCAGCACCGAACCCGCAGGGGTCGACACAGTCGAACCCATACGTTTGCTCTTCATTTTTCTCGTCATCTGAAGAACCTTCGTAGTTGCCAGCGTTTCGTCCGGAAATGTTAACACACCTTCAAGAATGAAACTATTAATATTTTATTCGAAGATGTAAAAGAAAATGTGAAATTAACCTTTGTCTGGTTCAGAGCGGATCATTTTTAAAATACTTTTTTTCATAGTATTCAATACTACAAACTCAGCCTTGTCGGCCCAAGTCTGAAACTTCGATTCTTCGAAAGCTTGCATCTGTTTGGCAATATCGACATACTGACTGAACGCTAACAGCTTTATGTCGCTGTGCTTTAGTTCTGGAATGCTTTGCATGGTCATTGCTGGCGTTTTTAGTCGCTGGAATAATTGTCGCACCCAGTATATGGCACCGGCCATTGGAGGGTGATATGTTAATAGTGGTGGATCTCGTTTTCCTTTCAAACATTTAATTAATTAAGATTGGGTTTCAGTGTGCATTGTATTCCTCTCGGAATCATCTCTATAAAGCTCACCTCTATTAAAAATTCCCTCGACGATACTAATTTCCTTACTGAACTGTTGCATGATAACATCAAACTTCCTCAGAAGTTGCTGATGAATAGTCTCCCTGGTTTTCACCTCCTTGAACGTAAGAAGCGTCTGCAGCGCATCTTCCGCGCTAATTAACACCATGAAACACTCGTCGATAAAGAATTTCGCCTCGTTCTCAAGGAACCGAACTTCCTCGTAGAACCAAATCATCGTGGCCTCCCAGTTGTCCCTGTTAAACTCGTCGAAAATATTAAAATCTGCCTCCAGAATGGGCACAGTTAACCTGTCGACTCTTTTTATGACGGTATCGATTTGTGCCGGGTCACTGATGATGGCTTTCAAGTGTGGTCCAAAAATATTGTAAAAATCTTGAAGCACGTTCGCTACTTCGTTCAATCCGTCGCAGACGGATGCGATGTATTCTGTTCCGTGAAACAATTGTTTCTGATCGAACTCCCATCGATTACCTTTACCGGACTCTTCGATTTCTTTCCGGTACTCGAGATACGACAGCTTCCATCTTTTCATCATAGTGCTGGCGCACGCTGTCCTCTCGATAATTTCCTCTAGTGGCAGTCTACGGTATGAGTTTGTTTGGAATTTGAATCTTCAAAAATGTAGAAGTACCTTACTTGAACAGATTTTTGATCGATAGGTTATTGATAACGTTTTGGCACAGCTGCCACGAGATTCGCTGCAAAAGTTCCATCATCTTATCTTCCGCGCAGTAATAACGCGATAGTATCCAAATCATTCTTAATCCTTCCGTCAATGATGGTATAGATTGAGTGATTGTTTTGAAGGACTTCGATTCCGCGATCAGCTATCATTAACAAATATTAATTATCCGAAAATCTAATGGTCTTCTCACTTTCATACAATACCTTGAAGTGTCTCAGAATAGTTTGCAAGAAATTATTATTGTCCCTAGCTTCGGTATAGTCTCTCCAAAGATCGCTGTAAAAGTATTCAAAGTTGGACGCAATGGGCGACATCACTTTATTCAATAATTCCAAAATTCTTTTGGCAATCGGGGTTTTTAATTGTTCCACCAGCATCAGTAACCCGACTTCTCGATCCTGCCAGTAATCGATCTCCGCTAATGGTCCTCTTCCTTGAGGCTCTTTCGAATGGAACGATTCCAGGACCTGGAAGGACATGAAGGACCTTGAGTGCAAATTTACGGTGTTCTAACATTTAATTAAACCGTAATGCATGCGCATAAATTAATTTCCTTGACTTTATTTAGAAATCTTACCTTTTGTATGTGTACACCCCAGGACATGGTCACCTCCTCGAGGTGTTCGATCACTTCTTTATTCTTCTCGAGCATCTCATCGGTGACGTTCGGGTCTTGGAGCTCCGGAATATCTGGCATGGTTAATAAAAGGTCTCCTTCGATACGATCTAATGTCCTAAATAAAGTATATTATGAAGTCTGTGTAAATTAGTTGATGTAGGAGTTCAGGACAAGATGAGAAGCTAACCATTCAACGCTGCTAACCAATTTATCCAAATACGTTAAGACATCGTGTTTGCTTTGATCGATCGAACTTCTTCGTTCTCCATCGTGCGCAGGGGGTTTCACTTCTACTTTGCTAAGTCTTTCCTCGAAAGTCACGGTAGATACTTTTATGTCGCTTCGTTTTAATCGTGCTTTACTTGGCCGGATCGGTTCGCTTGATATTTGGGAAGGTACGGGTGTAACACTGGTTTCTTCATCTTCGTGTACGTCTTTTTGTGATTTCCTTTCAGAAAATTTCCTAGCTAGCACCATGGATGCTCTACGAAATTCGGACGGCCTTCTAAGAATCGAGCTCTGTTAATTTCGAAAAATATTTTAACATTAGGTATAATCGCGAAATGAAACTACAGATTGAATTAGTATAATTAGCATACACGACTCTGGAGAATGTCCGCTAAATGATGTAAATCATCGTCCTCCGAGTGCTCATCTTTTACCAGTTCTACAAACTGTGGTCCTCTGAACTGACTCTCTACCAGTGGTTTGAACACCTGTAGAATTTTTTGTGCACAATTGAACAAATCTTGCAGATACAATAATTAAAGAGGGATTATCATACTTGGAGAAGTATCCTGTTCATGGAAAGCAGGTATCTTCCTTGCAGAGATCCAACGACCAAGTATTTTGCGATCTCATCGTTGCATTCTTCGTACGAGTCGAATGGTGGTATACCCTCATCGTGTGTTCTCAGGAAATAAAATAATGTCACGTCGTGTAAATCAGTTCTACTGCCATCCAGTTCTCCGCATATCATATGAAGGGCAGGAACCTTCTTTACTCTTTCCACCATTTTCTGTGGATACATTTTTATTAATTTTGGGAACATCAGCAATCTGTGATTCAATTTTTGATATGTACTTTTGTGAGAATGTATTTGTCTTCTTCTCCAGGGGGTGGGACGAAAGATACGCTAACTAAAAATTCATTCCTTTGTCATTTTTTTATCGACTCATTGGACAGATGAATTATTTGACATAATTTTACCAGATGCAGTGCTTCTACTGTCATCTTTTCGGAGAGAAAACGTCGATGGTTCTCCACTTCCTAGTTCCCTCGTTCCTCCCTCATCCTCCCCTTCTTCTTCACCCTCCTCTTCTTCGTCTTCTTCTTCCTCGTCGCCAGCTTCCGTTTCCGATTCGCTCACAGTAACCTTCGACGATTCTTTACTCGATTGCAAGGTCATCATAGACATCTCTAATTGTTTGAGTAACGCTAGTGGATCCAGTTTCGTATCTCGTTTGCCCTTCTTTGTTCTTTTTCTACTTTTCCGTGGTTTCCTCGGTGTTTTTTCAATTTTTCCTTTTCAAATAATTGAGAATTACTGTACAATTATTCTATGGCTTTCGAATATCGTTGTCGAAATATTTATACAACACCAAATAATAATTTGAAACAGTGTAGTTTAAAGTGCAATATTCAAATCAATTATTAAACGTGTAAGCAGTGAATGTATTTTCGAGTGCATAACTTTCACACGCTAGTCAAACAAATAATTGTGGACGAAACAGAGGAAAACTGTCGCAAGCTCTAATATAAAATTCAAGTTAAATAAAATTGTATGAGATCGTTTTCTCTTGGTACACAAAAAAAAGAAAAATACAGATTACCAGGAGCACTTTGGATCAATCTACGACCCTTCCTTTTCATTGCAAGTGCTGTCAACGCAGCCAATTTGTTCACCTGTTTACCTGTTAACGTCGCGAAATAAAATTATTGATCTCTAGACACCTGGCACATAACATGGAACTAGATCAAAGTTTGATAAGATGTTAAAGTCACAAGTAGGTGACTCAAGGTTATGTGAAACTTACTTTCCCAGACATCAATTTCCTCTTGATGAACCTCAGTGGTGTAAGTTGCATAGAAGAAGATCACTTTTCTCTCGAAATCCATTACCCCGTACAAATCGAGTATCAGAAAATTCAGGAGTTTATCTTCGAGATATCGATTGTTCTCCTGCAGTTTCAAATCTGGTCACTTTGACGCAATTAATAAAATAGCACATTCGACTAATCATAGCAAATTTTAATTGTCAAGGAACAAGTAAAAAATTTTACTTAATCAGAAATATCTAGCATCAGAAAATGTGCGTGTAGAATAGTGTAGTTCCTAGACTATAGTTCCTAAAAGTTTTTAATAATAAAAAGCAATTTACGTTGAGAAGTTTATAGAAAGCAAGTTCGTGACCACTTATCCCCAGAAACTTCATTACTTTGTTTCTTATCCACATGACTCTGAAAATGAATTTATTACTGTAGCCCAGAATGTATTAATTAAAATCGTCAGTTTGTACCTATAGTCCATGTGCAGCACAGAATGTCTACTGTGAATTGTCAAGTCACTGAGATCATCATCATCATCTTCATCGAGTTCGGTAACACTTTTTTCTTCGCCTTCTGATTCACTCATTTTCGCCTTAAAATTATCTCTGCTTTACTTAATCTGACACGAAGTTTAACTAACACGTAATATTAAACATTTTTTAATTATTTGATCTTCAAGCAAATGGTCTTTCCAAATTAAAATGTTTCAGCAAGATTCTTTAACCTACCACCTAGCTTTGAGAATCGATTAAACTTGACTGCGAAATACGAGACCTGGTATATCGATGTTGCCATGGCAAGTAAACAAGATTGAGGGGTTTGGAAAGAATGTTGGAAAGAAATTTTAGAATATCGATAGTCTGAGAGATTGGAAAGTGTAAGATGGAGAAATAGGGAAAAGAAGGCTGTAATTTGAAAAGGAATATACATATTTATTAAAACATATAACTAAACATACATACACTATTAATACACAATATATCCATATATTCGCATAATTTTTACCGTGTATCAAAATCTGTTCCTTGGTATATGCGATAATCAAGCTCTATTTTATTTCTCTAAAACAGTAGTTAATTTTATTATAATTCCGTACGTGTGTATCCCACATATCTATCACGAAGTGTTCACACTCTACAGTTAATCATATTAATTACAAATCTCCTGAATAGAAAGAATAAAATAATCTCCAGTAGCGTACAATCTATTCTACGATATAATAATTACATCGACCCTTCTCTTACAACGTAAATGGTAACCAAAGTTAAACAATTACTCCTTCATTGATCATATCTGCCGTTATCTCGTCATCCACTCGTCTTCTAATTACAAGAAAAAGGACGAAACAGCAGGACATCACAGATTTCTTTCTACAACTAAGTTCTTCACTGGCCATTCTTTAGAAATCGTCTCTACGCGTCTTTCAGAGTCTCATTCTTCTTCGACGAAGTTTCCTGGGTCTTTGAAAGGACGCTCTCCTTTTTCTCGCTTTCGGCGGCTTCGGGTTCTATCAGTCCACCTAGAACAGCCTCCACGTATTCCTCTCTACCCTCGTCGGTATCGAAAGAGAATCCAATCGATGGTACGAACTCTGTTTTTACCACTGTCTTCCCATCTGTGGTGGAGGTTTGCGGCGTCGTTGTAATTATCGTACTCGACCTGGATGTTGAAACACTGCTACCGATAGTTGTCCTGGGATTTGTGGACTCTTGGTTATCCTTGTTTGTGGGCAAGTGATCCAAAGGGGTTATCGTATCTTTCTGAGAAAGGTGGTCCGTCTTCAGCAGTGGTTCACCAAAATTCTGAGATAATTGGTCCTTGATGCGGTCCTTCAGATCGGACACGGTTGTCCTGAAATTGGATTCCTGATCTTTGTTCGAATCCTTCTGAAAATGAATTATTGTATCCTTTCGAGGAAGTTCGAGTCCTTGGTCCGTCAGAGATAATTGTTCCTTGATGTGATCCTTGACTGGAGCATCAGCCACAGTGGTCCCAAAACCCTTCTCCTTCTGAAAATCTCCAGGTCTGTCCCCTTGAGAAAATTGTCCATCATTCTTCAGCAGAGGTCCACTAAAATTCTCCCTGAATTGATCCCTGATGTCCGGTCTAGTATCTGTGGAATTTTCTTGAAACTTCTCTGTAACTTCCTGTATATCCTGATTTATCTCTTTGGCGATGGTCTTAGACGTTGAAGTGCTAGGAATTTCTGGTTGAGTCCTCGGAACTAAATTATGTGCTCCAGGCAGGGCGAAAGGACGAGGAGCACGGTCCAATTTCAGCAACTCGGACATTAATTGAAGTAGACTGACCGTATTGAAGTTTTTATTCCTCGAAGGGTTCTGTTCAACCTTGGAGAAGCTCTCAGTGTTAGACTGATCAGCGTTTACGATGTTCGCTGTGGTGACTGGTGGGTCTGTAACGATTTCTGGTTCAACAGACTTGATTATCTCCAGTTGATGGAGCTTGTCATTTACGGTTGAGCTTTCCTTTCCTTGTTGAGCAATAAGTTTGCCAATGAAATCACCAGTTGGTGCCAACTCTTCGCCTTTGTTCACAGTCAACGTTACGTGATAAGGCGAATTATTCTTTTCGATACTTTCCTCGATTTGCTTTAGAGTCTCCGGTCTGATGCTTTTGATCAGAGTCGTCGAAGTTTCATCTTCTGTGCTCCTGTGAACAGGCTCCGAGGTTGAATCAATTATCGGTGATTGTGTGACTGCAGATGTTCTGATCTCTTCGTTGGATCGTGGTGTCAGGGTTTCAGCAAATCTGTCTGTCGTGCTTCTTGGAGAACTCGAGTTTATTTGACCCTGAGTATTTTTCTCGCAAGAACTTTCACCTGGACTGGAGCAAGCCGTAAAATTTTGAAGAGACTGACGTCCGCTGTTGGAATTACTTTCAACCTCGGACTTGTTGGATACTTGAATCAGGTCTGATTGGTACCGATTTAGCAGTAGTCCTTCGAAGTCACTCTCACTGTAGTTCACCACTGAAGAAACGTCTCTGTAAGGAACCGTAGTCTTCAATTCACCCGAAGAATGTCTATCCTCGGTAGACGGATAGTTTTGTTCCGTCACAGCTTCATCGTTCGCAGTTGAATCCACATAGTCATCAGGGTAAGTGTCCTGGAACCTGGGTGATTCTGTTCCCGTTCTTGGACCATCATCCACGCTCGAATATCGAATCAGCAGAGTGGACACTTCGGTCAGATCCGGCACATTTATCTGAAATTTGCTGCGAGGCTCTTCAGGGGGTCTCAGAAACTTATCCACCCTGTCGATAGAATGTTTCTGATCTGCATCGCTATAATTCGAATCGATCGATATGCCCGAGGTATTTAATTCGTGCAGGTTTGTGGTCGCCTTTATGGTGCTCTCTATGACCGAAGGGGTGGTAGACGGTACAAAATCCTCTTCTCGATGCTCCGCAATTCCTTGGTCTCTTTGATCGTTTCTTTGGTATTGTTCAGTTGTTTCTTCCCTCTCTTCGTTATCGAACACCGTAGGCTCTGTTCTGGACAGAGTATACTTTCCCTCATCTTTAACCCCGCTGTTCACAGGATTCTGTTGTTGCACCGAGATTCCTCTGAAGGAGTTGCTTAAAGCATGACCTAGACCAATGCTACCCCTAGTCTCGATATCGTCCAGAATCTCGTCTTCGTCTCTGGTCCGAAATCCTCGATAAACCTGATCAAATAGCAGCCCAGTTCGGTTCACTCTGTAGTCCTCGGCTACTCTTACCTGGAACCGTTCTCCGGATGGAGCCTGTCTCTCCTCTTCGCTATTTTCGTAATCGTCCTCGTAGCTGTCCTGCTGACCGTAATCTTTTCGTGGGACATCCTCCTGTTTGTCGTTGCTCCTTCTCGGACTCTGTCTGTCCTTGTTTTCGAAACTCCTCGTCGGTGGAGTGACGAAACCTTTGGTTCTACTGTGCGAGAAGTAATAATCCGAGCTGTCTATCACCTGGTCCAGCTTGTTGTACGCCAAGGTCGACGGTCTGAAGGTCGTCGGCACAGTCGGAGAGTAGAACCTCCTGGTTGTGGTGGTGACCGTGGGCACAGTGGGCGCGTAAGACGGTTGAAACTGGTTTGTGAACTCGTTTGGTCTCTGATAGCTCCCCTGGAAGTCCCTGTTCTGGTCCCCGTAGTCGGGACCCTTGATGTTCTGCACGCGGATGATTGGCGAATCTTCGTAAGGAGATTTCGACTTCTCCGAAGAGTAGAACCTCTCCTGATAGCTTCGGCTGGTCTCCAGCTTTCTGTCCTTCGGTCGATAAGGTGGCAGGAAGTTGCGACTGACAGCACCTGAATAGTCCTCGTAGTTGCTTCTCAAGTCGTTACCCGTGGGATCGACGGAGGAGTAGTCCAGGTTTCTACCTGGACCTCGCTGGTAGTCCACAACGCTGCCGGTTCGATCTGGATCAACGAGACCGTCCTTGGTCACGTCCGTTCCAGATTGAAGGCTGATCATCGCGTAGGCGTTGCGTATCATCTCGTCGTCGTCTTGCTGGTAACTGTTGCGGTTGACGTCGATGTATTTCTCGCTGGAGGAACAGTCCACCTTGGTCCACCAGTCGCAGGTCAGAAGCTTCTGGCTGAAGATGGACCCTATGGGGCACAGGAAGGAGGACACCAGCACGTCGTGGCACACGTGGAATACTTGACATCCTGCCACCTCGTCCGCGTAGTAACCTGCGAAAAAGTTTTGGGCTTTGGGAAAATCTGCGATTCTGATCGTGGCTCATCCTTTCAAATTATAATTTTATACTTTTCTAATTTTAAATTCAAGTCGAATCCTAAAATTTTAATTGTGAATTTTCCTCGACTCTCAGAGCTCTGATTTCACATTTCCCAATTTTACGACATGGACACATTCCAATTAAAAAAGAAACCAGACTCTTGTTACCCTGCGTTCTACGAATAGATCGACTCGATTGATTCCATCAAGAATTCCGATTACATTGGCACACCTGCGAGCAATTTCGTTTCTCGAAGAAATAAATTTCAATATTTGGTTCGAAATATACATAACACGACTTGTCTCATGAAATTAAATTGGAGTTACAAGACAAGAAGCAGCGTCCCAGTTACTTAATCTATCGGGACTCGTATAAATATGTATGAAGAAACTCGTTTTTTTCCTGGCTTTTGCTTTTTTCAAATCTCCTAGTATAACTACGTACATGAGCAATGTTTACATTTGATACGCGTTACGCAACGGCCATAAGGAGGCGATTCTATGGCCGACCGGTGTCTCTCTCCTTTCGGATTATCTAATAGCTCAGTTTCTTCCGCGAGCTTTCAAGTGGGGCGCAAAAGATGATTCGCAGCTAATCGACTCGATTCGATCGTTGCGGAGTACTTGGAAATTTCAATTAAACCACTTTCATCGCGGGAACGGCGTGACACGGTTACCTGGCACAATTCCATTCAGTAAGAAACTAGGTGTCGCCTGCTGGACGCCCAATTAGCAAATTAAATGCATCTCTCGGTTCATCGCTCGAATTAATTCGAGTGAAAATTATAAAATTATGAGAGGAAATTGAAAGAGTATTTTAAGTATATTCGTGCTGCTCTTAAATCGATAGTTCAAACAAGTTACTCGCAGAATCCATCTTGTTCATCAGAAAAGAATCTAACATCGTCAATTTGTAGTCTGAATAATAGACAAGCTTCTGAATAGCGATTGCTTCTCGTCAGAATCGTTCGAATAATCTGGCTGGCCTTTATCTTATTGTTAGTCCGCTTTCGCCGACATTCTGATGTTTCCAAGCATCGTAAGTGTACAACATTATCAGGATGTTGCTCAATAAAGAAACCGTAACAACCAGTGGAGGCTGAACTTTCTTTCGACCGATCACTATTATAGAACCCGCTTGAATTCTTCTCGTTAAATAACGTCATTCCTTCGATTCATTTTGTGACCGCAGCAATTATGTCACGACTGGTCGTACCGAACGAAATCTAATGAGTCTTTCGCAATAGAGACGCTTATTAACGATTGCGCTAATGAATCGTTAAGTTTATTGTCATAGAGATCTTTCTATATCCCAAATCCCTCCATTCTCATTCTACATTCCCCATTTTCTGAATCCCCAAACTCTTACATTTTCAGGTTCCTACATCTCCAGATTTGTGGACCCAAATTTTCTATGCTCTCAATATCTCTAGATCCTTCACAACCCTTCCGTTGGCAAGGTTTACCCTTCACAACCCTTTGCACACCCAAATGTTTCTATATCCCCAAATATCCAGATCTCCATGTTCTTTCACTGACAAGTTCATTTCCTCTTTCGACCGCGAAGGGACTAGTAATCAGCTGATCGAAGAAAATCGAAGAAACGTTTTCGCAACAAGGAAGAGTTGACGGCGAGAATCCGCGGAAAGTCCAAAGGAGAATAAACACGTTGAGTGGCGTTTACCTTTCCAGAGTGAAAATTACACGAGCAAACATTTTTGCGGAATGTTTGCGACAAGATGGCACACACATCCGTAGTCCGATAGCGAACAGAATAGCGGTGACCTATTGCGAAATCGAAGAAAATGTTGCGAGTCAATTTCACAGGCTGCACGTGCTGATCCTCGCGTGCATGTGAATCATCCTTGACATCGATGCTAAAGGTGGAAAAGTGCGAAACGAAACACGTTGATCGATGCGTGACCGGAGAACTCGGCTTTCATTCAAATTTAACGAGTTCTTAATCCGTTACGACATACATGGATTTATCTTACTGCAACTTCGATTTTTTGGAAATTTGGAAATTGGGAAATTCGACGTTGAAATTTTGTGGAAGTTCCAAGTTGAAAATTACGAATTGGTAGCTTTGAAAAGAGGAAAATTCGTATCCGAACACTTCGGAGAATTGAAATTTTTGTAAACTCAAAATTGTTTAACGAAGGTTAAAATCATCTAACACCTTCAACACCCGAGCTAATGAAATTCCTTTATCGTCTGTAATTAAGTACGTGTCTATTATATTAGGACATCAATAATTTATCAAACCCATGAAATATGTATGTACAGCGTTTCGAGACAGTCAGATTAAAAGGCTTTCGGTCGCCTAAGATCAACCGGTCACCGATGGTCGTGTGAAAAGCCAACTATTACTCAATCTCGAAGATGACTAGGCGACGGAATTTCGTTCCGAGCAGAATGTTCGCGGTGAAATCGGGTTAAAAGGTAAGTTACTCGATTATGATTCAATCGAGTGTCGTCTCATTCACCTCGTGAACGTCCCTCGCACGTGAATCCCGTCTGCGGCAGCGTCGTGTACGCTGGGTAATCAACGCCTGGCTCTCCTGGCACGTTCCTTCTAATGTCCGACAGATCTGCAACCAGACAGAACCCAAATTTCAAAAAGAAATTCAAATTTCATTTAAATTAACTCGTGTGTCAGGGCGATATAAAAATTGTGAACGCTTACAAAATGCAGTATCGATATCGATACGTAGGATACCTTGGCCGTAACATATGTAGGAAGGTGATTGAAAGATTAAACGTTACATCCATCGACGTAATCCTTTCATATTAGTCACGTTTCTTAAATAAAATCTGAAAGACAGGCATCATCATCGGAACAGGCTACTGGCTTTCAATCTGATTCATTGCTAACGAGCATCGCATTGTATGGCCGCTCAAAACCGTGCATAATACTCACTCAAGGCCCCATAGATTCTTATGACATTAAACAAATATCATGGATCGTATGTATTATACTGAACTCTCAAGAATGAACATTGTGTAACTTGAACAATATTGCTCTGTTATACTGCTATTTCCACATTAATCAATTCTTCACGACTTGAAAAATATTTTTAAGAGGTGTATTTTTTAAATTTTGTTCGCGAATGGAACGTGGACATAAATGTAATAAATGCGAGTACAATAAAATCGCAGGAAAAGAGAATCGATCGATAGTAATTTACATTGAAGAATGAAAAGTATGCAACGGATTAAAAGCCGCAACGATCGTCGTATCCAAGGTCGTAAAAAAGAACTCGTCAGGATAATCACGCGTTTGTGACATTTAAACGATGCTGCACGTGATTTCTCGACGTATCTCGTAATTTACAGAGTACTTCACGCGACCTATTCCATCGATTTTTATTTGCGATCGCCTTTCACACACTTAATAATAAAGGTCTGTTCTCGAAGAAAAAAAAGAGAGATACGATCTTCGTTAAAAGAGAGATCTTCGTAGAAAGAGTTAAAGGTTGAAGACCAAATTTTTATTAAAAAATTCGAAGAAGTGAAATTATGGAAAAAATTGTATGATCGATGGCGTACAATTTTGTTTGTACAGTTTGCAATTAATAATACCGATCGTCTGAAAGGAACGGAGGTTTCGATAAAATTGTGAAAAAGATAATATGCTAATGAGCAATGCGCTAATGGTTAAACACGAGATTATTCATCTTGCCTATAATTAGCCACGCGTTGACACCATTTCTACCGGTTTACGCGATTACTTGGGATGGAAATAGTCATCCGCGTTTAATCATCTTACTACTGGGACAATAAGAAGAAAGTAATTCCAAGGAGACACCTGGATCTTCGATTTATTCTGACGAGCAATTAATCAAACGTTAGATGAGAATACCTGGCATAGGTCGTAAGCTAACAGAAATAAACAAATGTCTCTTTTTTAAATTTTCTTCACATAAAAATTCTTTAATAATACCACGATTCAGCAGCCACCAAAAAAGTTCCTCAAAAGATTTAACCCTAAAAAGTGTGGGAACATCACTTCACACCTTACCAAGAGATAACATCTGCTTCTTCACGCAACGAATTTAAATCCTGGCTCAAAAATACAATTCTATTCAATTCTGATATATAACCTATACATAACCTAACCATTTCATATTTCGTCTCATTAAAATCAGCAACAAAATATCCCGTTTTCCAGTGTAAAAAAATTCACGTTTTACCTGTTTTCTCTTCGTAAGGATCGTACTGGCCACCGGCAGATCCATAACTGTCAAAGGCTCCCTCTTCTTCCGGATCGAAGTACTTCCTGCAAACGACATCGATACTTGCATATACCGTGTATGTACGCGACCACGAATCGTGAAAGAAGAGAACACACCTTCCTCTGGTTCCATCGATGGCTCTTCGTGACAGGAAGCTCCTCCTTGGAATTTCATGTTCAAGACTGTCGGGTATGTTACACAAGACCAGCGTCACGAGACCTGCGCAAAAAGGAGTGCCCACGTTCAATTTATCAAGCCACAGATTATTTCAAAGCACTCGCAATTATACTTGATGAATTCTTCTTAATTGGGAATGGGTGTCTTAATCTTCTTTTTTATTAATTTAACCCTGCAATTATTAACAATGGTTGGTCAGGTCTTACATTTTATAAAATGTGAGTTGTTGGTAATTTGTGTTTCATATTTTGTATCGTTCTGTTAATTGGACACACATGTGTTACATAGATGTATTTTAAGTGAATCTTGCAACTCTCAGAAATTCTAAACTATCCCCGAAACTGTATCTCAAATACAAGACTACCTCGACCAAGATCAGTGTACCAAGATCTCGAGATTGCCTTTGATTTCTAAACAGCGATTCAGTCGTCACGATCAGTTAGCACGTCCCAAGTAGCGAGAGCACATCACGAAAGGCGTTAATGAATGGTAAACGGCAAAATTGCTCGAGTTAGTCATCGATTATGTTCCTCGAAAGATACAATAGATTTGTACCCAAAATATTCGATTTATGTTTGCGCGATCGTAGAAGCATCGACAAGTCACGAACCCATCCGCTTTCGAACTTGATGGATGTTCGTAACTGGATCGTGAGACCATTGTTTCGCTCGTTTCCGCGTGTTTTATGCTATCGGGGCTTGTAACGATCGAATAGCCGATGAAAATCGAACGAGGAAACGTTTTGTTGCAAATAGAAAGATGCTAATTAGAGATTCGATCGGTGGTTCGATCAGTTATTTGTCTGTTACGAGATACGCAAGTACTTTGACTTTGCGGTTGCGCATACGTAATGGGGATTGGAAAGTTGACGCGCGAAATTGCCAATGTATAACTCCACATATTTATTTATTTGTTCGCAAACATGTTGCGAAATTCGGGGATCGAAAGTTGGGAAGTTCGGGAATGGGGAATTGGGGAGGGACTGGAGAAGCTGCGAGATTCAGTTTGAAAAATTTAGGGAGCATTTGGGAAATTTAGAAAGGAAATTAGGGACTTGAGATGGAAGCTTGGGAAATTGGGAAATTTGGGCTTGAGAAGATGGAAGCTTGGGAAATTGGGAAATTTGGGCTTGAGAAGTTGGAAGCTTGGGAAATTGGGAAATTGAGAAATTTGGGCTTGAGAATTTGGAAGCATGGGAAATTGGGAAATTTGGGCTTGAGAAGTTGGAAGCTTGGGAAATTGGGAAATTGGGAAATTTGGGCTTGAGAAGTTGGAAGCTTGGGAAATTGGGAAATTGGGACATTTGGGCTTGAGAAGTTGGAAGCTTGGGAAATTGGGAAATTGGGAAATTTGGGCTTGAGAAGTTGCAAGCTTGGGAAATTGGGAAATTTGAAAATTTGGGCTTGAGAAGTTGGAAGCTTGGGAAATTGGGAAATTGGGAAATGTGAGCTTGAGAATTTGGAAGCTTGGGAAATTTGAAAATTTGGGCTTGAGAAGTTGCAAGCTTGGGAAATTTGAGCTTGAGAAGTTAGAAGCTTGGAAAATTCGGAAATTGGTAAATTTGGGATTGAGAAGTTTGAAGCTTGAGAAATTGGGAAATTTAAAAATTTGTGTTTGAGAAGTTGCAACCTTAGGAAATTTTACTCACTAACTTCTCCCCGCAACTATAACCCAGTTCTAATTTCACTTTCATGCAACGATGAAGTCTTCAACTAGAATTATCTGTCGGGATGCATCTCTTAATTTCGCCGCGAAACGTGTGATTATGTCGTTCAAGATACTAATCCCTCGTTTATGGTAACATCAAGGGGAGCTACCGTGCTTCTAATGGTTAGGTTCCGTTCTTTTTCTTGTTTCCTCGTTTTGCGTAATTCTCCAGCTAGAATCCCTTTCGACACAACTTATATTTGCTCCATGTTGCGTTAACTGCGAACGTTAAATATCCAGTAACGAGTGCTTCTCTAACGCACGATGTTAACGCAACTATTCCGGATGACGAAATTTTGCGCCAGTCGATCGATGATCTTGCTCGAATACGTGTTTTCTTGCTTCCACTTCGTTTTCCATTAACGATACCTTTCCTAAGAACGAGGATTCCCAACGGATCTTCTACGTGATTTCGCATAGAAGGCTCTGTGACGTCGTCGAATACAAATTAAGTTGAACGAACTAGGAGAAGAGTTGACAAAATCAGAACACGTGAATGAAGTGGATGATTTACATGAATTCGAAAAATTGAAAGACCTGAATGCCAGAAAAAATTGTGAAACCCGAAAGAATGAAAATTAAAGAAAAATTGATAAATAAGATGGAAAAATGTTAGTAGATGAAACGAATCGAAAGATGATAACAATTCGTACGATCATATTTTCAGGAAGTTCCCAGTATAATTTACCAGAAAGCGAATTGCAACATTGCTGAATAAGATAGATACAATTGAATGTACTTTCGAATGTACTTAAACTAATTAAAAGTATAGCGATGTCATTGAGATAACGGGACGGGAGAGGCAATTATCAACCGGAATCTGAGTTCCACGAGTTCCAATACGTCGATTTCATCGCACAAAAGAGTAAAAGTAAGTGTATTTGCTATCGTTGCTGACATTAAAAAGATGCACCGAAGAAAGGTCATGAAGTTGGGTAGCCATGGAAACCGAGACATACCGATCGTGATAGACCATGCGATTTTTCATCTCCGTAACAGTCGCTAGTTAAATGATCTTTTTCAATAGTGCATCACGTAGTAAATTATAGAAATCAATCGCCTCGGATATTGCTATCTAAATTGTACAATTTTCAGTATCGGGATTTGAAAGTAAGATTTACTTCGTCAATGAATTGCAGTCTCGCGAAACAATAAATGAATTTCATTGTGCCAGGAATAAAAACGTGAGAACGTATTTGCGAGTTCCTGCAACGCGACACTATCTCGCTTCCATCGTGAGTGTTAATTACTAGTTATTAATGACGATTCCGCAATTCCAGAAGTTATCGATTGTTACTCGTTTGTGTTAAAATTAGGTTAAAATTATTTAGGGAATTGTGGGAGTGAGAGATTGGAAAATTTAAGAAATGAAAACTGAGGCAAAATTTTTCATATAAAATCATTGCAAATTGCAAATAAGGAATAAAAAACTTTGGTGAATGGTGCAAAATCTCGAGATAATTTTGAGGTGCTCAAAGCTTCAGAGTTCGCAATTTAAAAATATACAAATTTAGTAAAGTAAATATGGAACACTGCTAACGAAGCACTCATTCAATGGCTTTTACATTTCGAACATCGAACGTAATGTGGAAAAGTCGGACTTTTTTAACCTACGGTTGTAAGTTCATTAGAAACATTTCTGGGGAACGACGTCGTTTCGTACATTATTGTAGATAAATCAAATGCTTCGCGGTTCATTACACGCTATAGAGGCGACATCAATCACCTCGCGAGTCCATTCAATCTATCTCCAGCTCTAAACTCGTCAAACGAAATAAATCACTCCCACATTCCGCTTACAATACCGAACCGATTGTTTTGCGATCGGTCCTTTATGGCGCGATCTGTCATTTCTTCAACTGTAAAAAGTTGTGGCAATGTAACCTTGATCCTTTTCTCGAAACGATGTTTATACAATTTAACTTCATAAATTCAACTTCTCAACAAAACATTTACTAAAGAATGCTCTTCGTTTTCATATCAAAACTATTTTTGATATACTTCTAATTTAAAATAAAACATTTCATTATTTCGTGTTTCATGTGGTACTTCATTGTTTTTAATAGAATCAAAATTCTGAATGAAACATGTGCAGTAACTTTAAAAAGAATATTCGAAATATAAAATATCTCACAGAATATTTTAATATCATTATTAAATAACTGCAATTTATTTAAACTTATTACTTGTTCCTTATCTGTGGGAAGTCGATACATGTGTATAATTAAAAGTACTACATTTTGCACATTTTACATATTCCGAATTCAGTAAACTATTTATATGTTGTTTATGGAACGTCAACGTGTATTGTAATCTATAATTTACATATCATTAGTGGAGTCACTTGTGTCCTTTACTCTACATCCTCTGACCACCATAAAAATCACAAGAAAGGATAAAACAGCACCACACTAAGCCAGCGATCTCCCTATCGCTCGAATCACTATCACCGGTCATTTTCTCCTTTCGAATCATCCGATACGATCGAAATGACCCACATCGATCCACATTCGAGCGCGTCGATCTTTCAAACGATTTCTAGGAACGGGTCATTTCCTACCTGCGTATCACGTAAGCCGATCCGCAGACAGACGAGAAGATCGGCCTCGAACCACGATACATGAAGGAAATTCGAAACACGAACGATATCTCGATGACACTTACACAAAGTACGCAGGCTGATCGGCATGTTGTTGCACGTTGCATTAGTCTCGACGAGCTGTTCGACACCGAACGTTCCGGCCAGCCTGAAGCAGCCGATGCACTGGGAGCTAACCGATCTCCTCCCGAGTCTTCTTCTCCCGAAGACCCATGGAAGGGATCAACGGGTTCCTCTTACCTTTCTTCTCGCTTTCCACCTCTCACCCGGGGCCCCAACCACTGTACCGCCATCCCTGGGACCCCAATTTTTACCTCCTTTCATGATGTTTTATACTGTTTCAATGTTTCATAATGTATCAATATTTCATAACTCACGAATAATGTTTGATAGTGTTTGAACAGCGTTTTGCAATGTTTCACTTAGGTTTTATGATGCTCGATACTGTTTTACAATGTTCAACAATGTATGGCAATGTTTAGTGATGTCTGAGCAATGTTTCACTTAGGATTTATGATGCTCGATACTGTTTTACAATGTTCAAACAATGTATGGCAATGTTTAGTGATGTTTGAGCAATGTTTCACTTAGGTTTTATGATGCTCGATACTGTTCTACAATGTTCAACAATGTATGGCAATGTTGAGAGATGTTTGCGCAATGTTTGAACAATGTGTATTATAATGTTTCATCATGTTTAATGCTGCTTAAGTGTATGACAATTATGAATGCTTAATAATGATCGAACAGTGTTTGACAATGTTTGAACAACGTATGATCTTGAAAGAATATCTTATACATTTTCTACATCTTATTATACTTATTATTAATGTCTTATGCATTCTGTCGATTATAGTCAATGAACGTATGACAATGTATGAATAATATTTGATGAATGTTTGACAATATTTGAAGAATGTTTGTCCCATGTAAAACTATCGACACGTTATCCAGATAATCATGGACTAATTGCGTACTTTTTTGTTTCAGAAAGGATCTAGGCTAAAATTATGCAGCCGGTAATAGAGCAAGTAGTTGGGTCGTGTAAGGCGTAGAGGCAAACGTGCAATAAATGTCAGATCAGTCGCAACGATCGTGGGACGAGTACGCCTGTTTCGGCGCGTAGATCGGCAAGTTCGCGAGTGGAAGTACAGGAGCGATAGGACGCCAAGTGGATCGAAAGGAAATCGATGTCGACGCACGCAATAGCGTTACCCGTATACATACATATACCGTGTACCATCTCGACGCCTCGGAGAACTTATCGGACCGCTCTACTTTCCATTTTAATTGCAACCAACTGCGACTTTCTGATGGAATTCGATACCTGAATACGGCAGATGCGTCGCCTCTTTACGGACTGAATTATGCCACGTACTTTTGCGATAAATGACCTCTCAAATTATTTCCCTTAACCGTAGCTATAAAGTGCCTTACGTGTATCACATTTGTAAAACGTCTCACATGTATCACATTTGTAAAACGTCCTAGGAGTATCACAATTGTAAAACGTCTGAACAGTATCATAATTATAAAACATGCTAATAATATTATATGTAGAAAATGTACTGAATTTTAACAATACCAATAATGTATAATACAATTTGTACATATGAGGATATGTGTTATGTTGTAAACAGTAGTGAATGTATTGTATGGATATATTGAATGTATTGTATGGTTAAATTGTAGAGAATAGTGAAATAGTAATGCGTTACTAAATGTTGCGTTAATTAGAACAATAGAGCCAGTAGGGTAGGCGATGAGGTGTGTGTAACTATTAATGCGAGTATAACAACGAACATGCATACGAAAAGTAAAAGTATAGGAAATTAGATTGTACTCGGTAACAAAGAATATTAAAAAATGATGATTGCGAAGTAATTGATAGATAGGCAATAGATGGAGAATGAATTGTAACAGCGTTTAAAGCAACAGCATCCCACATTCTTTCTGGGCGTAGAAGGAAAGTGACGCGACAATGCGGTGTGTCCTCCAGCGTCATTTCCATCTTCCATATCCGTCGTAGGAGCAAAGGTCTCTCGGAATACCGGTATCACTGACCTAAATGCACGCTGCATCGGCACATCGGTGCGTGTAATTGAAGAAAGAGGACACATTATGCAAGTTCGATGACATTGCCTCCGTTCTTGCACACGAGTCCTGCGACTCTACCTTTCTCTTTCCTTTCGACTTTCTTCCATTCCTCTTTCTTCGGTTACTTGCAAGTTTACATTCTATACAAATTATGATAATACAATAGTATAAGTTTCAATTATAATGAATTGTAATAACAGTTTGCTGCGTACACTTAAGATTTGATTAAGATTTTGTCGTTTTAATTCGCTTGAACCGAGAAAGAGAAAAAAGTTGTTCGTTAAGCGTTAAAATCATTAAGAGGATGAGGCACGTTCATCTTTTACATTCAAGAGATAGAGTTATAACGAAATGTCCTCGTTAATTATAATCGTGCCTCAACTTTCGACGTTTAATAGCAATTGAAATGTCCATGGAGGTAATAAATTGGTAACGCAAATGATTCATGCAATCGCTACCGTTTTCGTTTCACTAAACGTACGATATAAAACACGGCTAGTACACTGTATAATGAATGAACGCGGAGTTCGAAGGATCCTCTTCCAAAGATTTATTCGACTTTCTTTTCTCTTCTGGTACTTTGTATCAGTTTAATGGAACTTTCTACTCTTTATCGATCACTTTTCATTAAACTTCGTCTTTTCCTTTTTCTCTGCGTGTCCACGAACGCAAGGAAAACGAACGGACAGTTATGTAATCTGTCGGATGACACTTTCACGTAGATTCCAAATATTTCTACCTTACAGTTGCGTCAGATTTATCTTGTAAAGAATCTTCTGTATTAAAATTGTGCCGATGAGTCAATTGTCCAAACTTGTGATCAAATTTACAAATTTAAAATTGGACAAATATGCAAATTTCGGATCTTAGGATAATGTGCCTGGTAAAATAAAGGCTGTGAAACGAAAACGAGCGCAATAAAATTGTTAGAGGATAATTTATCTTTCCGGGTCACCCGATATTAGGCCGTGCATTCCGCACCACGGGAACGGTACCGTTTTCTGCGTGAAAGCAACCGTACCCCGGATTTTCTTGTAAATCCTCGCGCAATTCATCGGCGAAAGGACGATCCTCTCGCAGCGTCCAGTTACGTGAGAAACGCAAACACTATCCATCGAGAAGCTTCGTAAGGGTACACGAAAGTAAAACCCAGGCCACTGTACTTTCTATACTTCTACATTTAGGTCTTTGATAATCATGATGGATAATGTACGTTTCTTTACAAGTCGCGTATAAATGTATCATTGTTATGCTATTGTAAGACGCACGTGGTGTGTCATGTATTACACATTAGGATAATAGTTTCGAATTGTATAAGTTGGACGTGCGGAGGCGTTGATCGTTCGAAATAAGATATCAAGAAGAAATTATGCATCGACTCGAACAGCTACATTGTCGAAGCAAGCTATTCTTTATTTGAATAGTTGATTCTCCTTTCGCAATGTCCTATTGAAATTGATATACCTTTTGTCAATCAACGACGCGCTTTCAGAATTCTAACTTTCCAAACATTGTGCTCTTCTTGATCTCTTAATCCCCTCACGTCATTTCACCAAATGCGGGAATTTTTCAACTTCGAATAATAAATTTTAAACAATGAACTGGGGTAGGTCGATTTTTAATTTCGTCAAGTAGGTGTTTGTTGAACGCTTTGACAAATATTAAACGAGAACTACTGTGCCATTATTAAATTCTCATTGAGAAAGGTCGCTGACTAGACTCTCGTGATGTTCGTGATGACCTCCAGCTTTGGAACGAGGCCAAAACGAAAATCGACGTGTTCCAGGCGAAGGGTGAAAGTTGTTTTTGTCATTTCGATGTTCCAGATCACAATGGCGCCGTGGCAGATTCCTCGGCGATTACAAAATAATACGTACCACCCACGAAATACAGTAGACTCGCGTTATATTGCCGCCAAGCGAGACTGTAAGAGAAGTACAGATACACGACATGTAGCATGTAGAATTATTGTAAATATGTGATAATAATTGGTTTGTAAGAGAAATGTATATTCTCGTGGTATCTGCAAGTTGTATATAAATGATAAAATAAATATAAAATATATTACTAACATAGTGTATTCATTTAACAGCCCCACCAAAATTAGAACCACTCCGAAGCATACACATTGCTGCTTAGGAAGCACATGTAAGAAATATCATTAAATATTAAATATTAATACCATTAAATAATAAGAAAGACTCCTAACTTACACCTAAAGATATTACATTTTCATTGCTCTATTTATTTTATTAATTAAGTAAGAAAAATGTGATAATATTACTTTTGCGTCCTTTTCAATTTCAAATGTCCGCGCGTAAATCAAGAATAGTACACGTGGCGCCATCTAGCGGTGAACGCTGGAACTAACAAAATAAAAAATTCCGTTTTTTGGAAAAACTACGCATTTTGGAGCCCAAATAAGACCAGAAATGGAATCTACGATCAAAATGCCATAGGAAAAGTGCCGTAATATGTGTCTAACAGCCTTAGAATTGATATTTAAAATTTAATACGATTTATGGACCAAAAAATTGCCGTCCATCTAGCGGTGAAAATTGGAACTAACAAAACAGAAAAATCTGTTTTTCGGAAAAACCAGCCATTTCAGGGCTGTAATACGATCAGAAACGTAATCTACGATCAGAATACCATAAGACTGGTACCGTAATATGTGTCTAAAAGCCCTAGAATCGAAATTGAAAATTAATGCATTTTATGGGCTTTTTGTCAGCGCCATCTAGCGGCAAAACACCCGAACTAAAATCCAAAATGGGGTCGGGTGAGCCCAACTATCGCCGCTAGATGGCGCCACATTCAATATACATTCCAGAAAAGTCACAGAAATTTTTTAAAAAATAAAAAATGCTCCGATTTAAAAACTAATTATATATTCATTAAATTCGGGCTTTTTTAGCTTTTCTTGGTTAATCCTCTTTTTCGGAAACTTACTGCGCAGCCCTAACTCTAACCGGTTAGGACTGCGCATGGGGTTAAAGTCGAAAATTGGCCGTTAAAGTTCCAGCTACTTTTTCGAGCGCACACCGAACTTTTTGGGCACCGGCGGTTTCATGGGACCATCCAGGATTCTGCCCAGGAAATTTTTTAAGAAATAAAAAGTGCTCCGATTTAAAAACTAATTATATATTCATTAAATTCGGGCTTTTTTAGCTTTTCTGGGTTAATCCTCTTTTTCGGAAACTTACTGCGCAGCCCTAACTCTAACCGGTTAGGACTGCGCATGGGGTTAAAGTCGAAAATTGGCCGTTAAAGTTCCAGCTACTTTTTCGAGCGCACACCGAACTTTTTGGGCACCGGCGGTTTCATGGGACCATCCAGGATTCTGCCCAGGAAATTTTTTAAAAAATAAAAAGTGCTCCGATTTAAAAACTAATTATATATTCATTAAATTCGGGCTTTTTTAGCTTTTCTGGGTTAATCCTCTTTTTCGGAAACTTACTGCGCAGCCCTAACTCTAACCGGTTAGGACTGCGCATGGGGTTAAAGTCGAAAAATGGCCGTTAAAGTTCCAGCTACTTTTTCGAGCGCACACCGAACTTTTTGGGCACCGGCGGTTTCATGGGACCATCCAGGATTCTGCCCAGGAAATTTTTTAAAAAATAAAAAGTGCTCCGATTTAAAAACTAATTATATATTCATTAAATTCGGGCTTTTTTAGCTTTTCTGGGTTAATCCTCTTTTTCGGAAACTTACTGCGCAGCCCTAACTCTAACCGGTTAGGACTGCGCATGGGGTTAAAGTCGAAAATTGGCCGTTAAAGTTCCAGCTACTTTTTCGAGCGCACACCGAACTTTTTGGGCACCGGCGGTTTCATGGGACCATCCAGGATTCTGCCCAGGAAATTTTTTAAAAAATAAAAAGTGCTCCGATTTAAAAACTAATTATATATTCATTAAATTCGGGCTTTTTTAGCTTTTCTGGGTTAATCCTCTTTTTCGGAAACTTACTGCGCAGCCCTAACTCTAACCGGTTAGGACTGCGCATGGGGTTAAAGTCGAAAAATGGCCGTTAAAGTTCCAGCTACTTTTTCGAGCGCTCACCGAAATTTTTGGGCACCGGCGGTTTCATGGACGACCCAGGATCCTGCCCAGGAAATTTTTTAAGAAATAAAAAGTGCTCCGATTTAAAAACTAATTATATATTCATTAAATTCGGGCTTTTTTAGCTTTTCTGGGTTAATCCTCTTTTTCGGAAACTTACTGCGCAGCCCTAACTCTAACCGGTTAGGACTGCGCATGGGGTTAAAGTCGAAAATTGGCCGTTAAAGTTCCAGCTACTTTTTCGAGCGCACACCGAACTTTTTGGGCACCGGCGGTTTCATGGGACCATCCAGGATTCTGCCCAGGAAATTTTTTAAGAAATAAAAAGTGCTCCGATTTAAAAACTAATTATATATTCATTAAATTCGGGCTTTTTTAGCTTTTCTGGGTTAATCCTCTTTTTCGGAAACTTACTGCGCAGCCCTAACTCTAACCGGTTAGGACTGCGCATGGGGTTAAAGTCGAAAATTGGCCGTTAAAGTTCCAGCTACTTTTTCGAGCGCACACCGAACTTTTTGGGCACCGGCGGTTTCATGGGACCATCCAGGATTCTGCCCAGGAAATTTTTTAAAAAATAAAAAGTGCTCCGATTTAAAAACTAATTATATATTCATTAAATTCGGGCTTTTTTAGCTTTTCTGGGTTAATCCTCTTTTTCGGAAACTTACTGCGCAGCCCTAACTCTAACCGGTTAGGACTGCGCATGGGGTTAAAGTCGAAAAATGGCCGTTAAAGTTCCAGCTACTTTTTCGAGCGCTCACCGAAATTTTTGGGCACCGGCGGTTTCATGGACGACCCAGGATCCTGCCCAGGAAATTTTTTAAGAAATAAAAAGTGCTCCGATTTAAAAACTAATTATATATTCATTAAATTCGGGCTTTTTTAGCTTTTCTGGGTTAATCCTCTTTTTCGGAAACTTACTGCGCAGCCCTAACTCTAACCGGTTAGGACTGCGCATGGGGTTAAAGTCGAAAATTGGCCGTTAAAGTTCCAGCTACTTTTTCGAGCGCACACCGAACTTTTTGGGCACCGGCGGTTTCATGGGACCATCCAGGATTCTGCCCAGGAAATTTTTTAAGAAATAAAAAGTGCTCCGATTTAAAAACTAATTATATATTCATTAAATTCGGGCTTTTTTAGCTTTTCTGGGTTAATCCTCTTTTTCGGAAACTTACTGCGCAGCCCTAACTCTAACCGGTTAGGACTGCGCATGGGGTTAAAGTCGAAAATTGGCCGTTAAAGTTCCAGCTACTTTTTCGAGCGCACACCGAACTTTTTGGGCACCGGCGGTTTCATGGGACCATCCAGGATTCTGCCCAGGAAATTTTTTAAAAAATAAAAAGTGCTCCGATTTAAAAACTAATTATATATTCATTAAATTCGGGCTTTTTTAGCTTTTCTGGGTTAATCCTCTTTTTCGGAAACTTACTGCGCAGCCCTAACTCTAACCGGTTAGGACTGCGCATGGGGTTAAAGTCGAAAATTGGCCGTTAAAGTTCCAGCTACTTTTTCGAGCGCACACCGAACTTTTTGGGCACCGGCGGTTTCATGGGACCATCCAGGATTCTGCCCAGGAAATTTTTTAAAAAATAAAAAGTGCTCCGATTTAAAAACTAATTATATATTCATTAAATTCGGGCTTTTTTAGCTTTTCTGGGTTAATCCTCTTTTTCGGAAACTTACTGCGCAGCCCTAACTCTAACCGGTTAGGACTGCGCATGGGGTTAAAGTCGAAAATTGGCCGTTAAAGTTCCAGCTACTTTTTCGAGCGCACACCGAACTTTTTGGGCACCGGCGGTTTCATGGGACCATCCAGGATTCTGCCCAGGAAATTTTTTAAAAAATAAAAAGTGCTCCGATTTAAAAACTAATTATATATTCATTAAATTCGGGCTTTTTTAGCTTTTCTGGGTTAATCCTCTTTTTCGGAAACTTACTGCGCAGCCCTAACTCTAACCGGTTAGGACTGCGCATGGGGTTAAAGTCGAAAAATGGCCGTTAAAGTTCCAGCTACTTTTTCGAGCGCTCACCGAAATTTTTGGGCACCGGCGGTTTCATGGACGACCCAGGATCCTGCCCAGGAAATTTTTTAAGAAATAAAAAGTGCTCCGATTTAAAAACTAATTATATATTCATTAAATTCGGGCTTTTTTAGCTTTTCTGGGTTAATCCTCTTTTTCGGAAACTTACTGCGCAGCCCTAACTCTAACCGGTTAGGACTGCGCATGGGGTTAAAGTCGAAAATTGGCCGTTAAAGTTCCAGCTACTTTTTCGAGCGCACACCGAACTTTTTGGGCACCGGCGGTTTCATGGGACCATCCAGGATTCTGCCCAGGAAATTTTTTAAGAAATAAAAAGTGCTCCGATTTAAAAACTAATTATATATTCATTAAATTCGGGCTTTTTTAGCTTTTCTGGGTTAATCCTCTTTTTCGGAAACTTACTGCGCAGCCCTAACTCTAACCGGTTAGGACTGCGCATGGGGTTAAAGTCGAAAATTGGCCGTTAAAGTTCCAGCTACTTTTTCGAGCGCACACCGAACTTTTTGGGCACCGGCGGTTTCATGGGACCATCCAGGATTCTGCCCAGGAAATTTTTTAAAAAATAAAAAGTGCTCCGATTTAAAAACTAATTATATATTCATTAAATTCGGGCTTTTTTAGCTTTTCTGGGTTAATCCTCTTTTTCGGAAACTTACTGCGCAGCCCTAACTCTAACCGGTTAGGACTGCGCATGGGGTTAAAGTCGAAAATTGGCCGTTAAAGTTCCAGCTACTTTTTCGAGCGCACACCGAACTTTTTGGGCACCGGCGGTTTCATGGGACCATCCAGGATTCTGCCCAGGAAATTTTTTAAAAAATAAAAAGTGCTCCGATTTAAAAACTAATTATATATTCATTAAATTCGGGCTTTTTTAGCTTTTCTGGGTTAATCCTCTTTTTCGGAAACTTACTGCGCAGCCCTAACTCTAACCGGTTAGGACTGCGCATGGGGTTAAAGTCGAAAAATGGCCGTTAAAGTTCCAGCTACTTTTTCGAACGCTCACCGAACTTTTTAGGCATCAACGGGTGTCAAGGTTCGAAATTTCACCTAGCGGCGTGTTTTATATGGATGTAGTTCACTTTGTTCGCTGTGTAGGTGGCGCCACTAGTATTTTCCATGAAATGCCATAAAATTTAATTATTATTTCTAGCGTGTTTAGAGTCATTTTATGGCATTGTCCTTATGGTATTTTGATCGTAGGTTACATTTTTGATCATATTAGAGCCCTGAAGTGGCTAGTTTTTCCGAAAAATGGAATTTTCGATTTTGTTAGTTCCAACTTTCACCGCTAGATGGACGGCAATTTTTTGGTCCATAAATCGCATTAAATTTTAATTATCGATTCTAGGGCTTTTAGATATATATTGTGGCTCTTTTTCTATGGTATTTTGATCGTAGATTCCATTTCTAGTCTTATTTGGGCCCCAAAGTGCGTAGTTTTTCCGAAAAACGGAATTTTTAGTTTTGTTAGTTCCAGCGGTCACCGCTAGATGGCGCCACGTGTACTGTTCTTGATTTGCGCGCGGAAATTTGAAATTGAAAAGCGCTTAGAGATACTTTTAACACATTACTCTGAATTTATTAAGTCTATTTAATTAAAATAATGCTCGAATGAATTACTTTTTCTATTTTTTATGAGAAATGAACCTTTTAAACGATAAGAAAGTTATTATATATGCAATTTTGATACGAAATTAGATTAAATTCAGAGTATGTGCTAACTGGGAAGGGATATGTAAAGGAGTAAGGTATATAAATGACAAAACTCTGATTTTACCTTCATTTGTACTAACTTTTATTTGACAAATAAAAAGTATCCATTACAAATAATTGTAAACTGTATATCTTATATAATACACACATCGTGATACGAGCGAGATTGTGTGTCTCTTTCTCTCATTCAGTCGCACTAGTTACATTCTTACATACATCCACACACACACCATCCTTTTTCCTTCATTTAATCCTTCGTGGATTACAATTACAAACTACCATTACCCCTCACTCTTTCTTTCTACAATCATGCACACATACATTCGAAAAAACGCACCTGTTTCTCTCTCACGAATTTCGTGTGTGTATAATATGTATGCATGTATGTGTATCTCTGTTTTGCATGTTTCTCATGTAATCCTTATTGCGTAAATCGGCGTCAGAATTATTACAAAATACTTCGTTTCCCTTTCTAACAAAAAATACATCGATACTTTAATTTTGGAAATGCATCATAACTTTGTATTACAATTTACAGTATTTCATTCGGAACAATAATAAATTTTGGAAGATCCAGTCATGCCTCCATTGTTCCAAAGTTAAAACAAATTAACTTCTGCGAGCGTTATGTCTATAATAAATTTACAAAGTGGATAACGGAAGGGAAAGAAGATTTTCCAACAATTTCCGCACCATAAAAGACGGTACGATCGGTCGTTAGTCGAACGGAAATGCACGCGCTTTTCTCTGATTCCGAGATCACGCGCGGACGTCGAAATTCCCTTTTCTTTTTTATTTTGATCATGGAATAAACGTAACGTTATGGGAATAGACCGTCAGAGAGAGGAAGAGAACGGTTCTTATTTCGTTAAATCTAAAAAGAGAAGGGTTGGCGAGCGCCATCGTTCGAGATGCTTTAAAAGAAAAATGCCCTTTGTAATCATCGACCCTGACGACTGTAGGATCCCTGGTTTTATGTTTCTGTGCTTTTAAACCGTTGTAGAGACTGACAGTTCAACATCGGGGGACAGAGAAGAGGGTACAAGGATCTTGTGGTTTGATCCTCTGGATACGTCACGTTGCTGTTGAGGAAAGGGAAAGTGGACGAGTTTGGACTGCAGGATCGTTTCTATCCTCGCGGTTAATCTGCTCGTTAAATTCGCAAGCTCCTTCTCGTGGAACAACCCTTTAAAGAGAACACCATAGATCGCTTCTAACTTGCAAAAAAATTCGAAGGGAGAAACAAATCTCTACGTTAATATTCGATTGCATATTTTTAATTTTTGAAAGAATGTTGCAAACTATTTACTACCCTTAGAAATCTCTCGAAAACCCTATAGTGTTCCCTTTCAAATTGTTCAGTCCGATATTCGATGTTCGACCACATTAAACTTTAATAACACTGAATACACGCGTTCTCGAGAGGTAACAAAACTCTCGCTCCTGTTGTTTCATCATCAATGATCGTTTCACAAGATACAAACAGATTTTGTACGCAAATACAGTATATAATATTATATATATATTTATATATACGTTCATTGTTCTTAAAGTTTAACATTCTCCCAAAATGGCGCCTTCAATTATATACTTTCTAAACATAGTGTATGCGTCAGACTTCGTTGCAAGTTTTCTTTTGATTCCACGTGTCATGTCCCTCTTCTTTCATTCATACACACTTTACCGTGTCTAATTTAACTTCTTAACAATCTACGCCACGATAAACTATCAAGGACAACCGTGGCTTACGCGCTCCATTTCCACGAAACTGTCTGTGTATTTGTTTCTTTCTTGTATCATTAGTACAAAAGACTCAGGTGTGTATTGGGGGATTACAATCAATGCAAA